>NC_133770.1:227182167-227411253 GCF_003597395.2 Chelonoidis abingdonii
AGAAAAAGTAAGCTTCTCATAGCATGGAGACAAACAAAAAGACTCAGAGGTCCAAAAATTCCCTCCTGAACTTGATAAATGTTTAACTCTCCTAGTGTCCCAGGGCGGGAAGAAGCTACGGGGGAAGAGAAATTGAATCTTTTCTGTTTCTTTGTATTTGGGGTTTGTCTCTTTGTGGAATAAAGGAGACATGCTTCTTGGTATTGTGATGTAAAGAGATTGCATCAATACTCTCAGGTTAGCCCAGAGAGGAAAGTCTGGGTGGGAGAGAGAGAGGGGGAAGGGAAGTGGGTGTTTTCCCTTTGGTGTAAGGCTCAGGGCTTCTGAGTCTTGGGGTCCCCCAAAGAAGGTTTGGGGAGACCAGAAGGGGCCAAAACCCTGGAATTTTTGGATGGTGGCAGCGAGATCAAAGCTAAGCTGGTAATTAAGCTTAGAAGGGTTCATGCTAAGCACCCAGCTTTTGGACGCTAAGGTCCAGATTTGGGAAAGATGTTTATGATAGACCTACAAAGTGAAAGTGATCATAAACAAATGTTAACCATAAATGAGTCTATTTATTAGCCAAACTGGTAGGCATGGCTTACAGAAAGTATACAATTTAGTAAGAGACTAATTACAGTAGAAATTAACTTTTTCAGTTTACGTATGTTCAGGTTTTAGTAACATTTTTTTAATGTATTTTCTTGACAATGTCCTCTTGATGGCATATTTGAACACATTTTATTACTATAATAAGATATATAAAAGCAATATAATTTGCCAGGAGAAGATAAACAAGATTTTTGCCAATTACATGGGCATACAACAATAATTGTGATGTTTCAATCTCTTTTCTAAATTTACCATGTGCAAATTGTTAACATCTGTGAAATAATCCATTAAATCTTTCTTTATAGAGCTATTTCTTGGCTACCAACATATAGTTGAAGCATATACTGTACACTGTCACCCCTTTCTAATGACTTTTTTTCCCCTGCACTCTTTATTAGCCCAAACAGGAGTCTTTGCAGACTGCTCGCATTGTACTTCAAATTCATAGCCTAGCTATTGTGACACCCAAATTGCAGCATGGTTGGGATGATCTAGCGTCTGTTCAAGAAGTTGAGTGCCTTCTAACGAAAATCAAATGAAGAAGTAAAAGTGACTTACAATCTTTGAATTTATAACTCAGAAAAGTTATACTGTGCCCTGAGATCTCATCTTTCATAAACTATCATCTGCCCTCAGTGCTGTCAGTGTTTTATAAGATGCATCAGTGTACCATGAGAGCAAGTTTAAAGGCTGCCACAAAACTATATATATTTTTGTGTGTGCTGTGTTTTTGCACTGCAGAGATTTAAAGCACATTATTACAGCTAAATAATAGCTGCTGAAAACGAAATCGGGGTGGGACGGGTAGAGACCGAGACTGTCTACCTGACAACTACCTAGTGCAATGCACACATATAGACTATCCTGGGTGCAATCCAGATGTGAGGAAAGATGATCCAATAATTAGGGCACTAGCATAGAAACTGGAATATGTGGGTTCAAGTTCCTGCTCTACCACAGACTCCTTGTGTGGCTATGGGAAAATCTTTTAGATTTTCTGTGCCTCAGTTCCCCATCTGTAAAATGGGGATATTTGCATTTTCCTACCTCACAGGGGAATTGTGAGAATAAATACAGTAAAGGGTTCAAGGCACTCAGATACTATGGAAATGGGGGTCCTATAAGTACCATAGATGGGTAACCTCACTTGAGAGCTGATCATCAATTTAATGGTCCACCTCTTACTTTAACTTATAATTATGAAGGCTGAGAGAAGAGGGCAATCCCATGTGTTGCCTAGGCTTTACAGAGTTTAGAAAGACACTCCTTTTTTAAAATCTAAGTTTGGTCTGTCCTGCTGTACAGAACTCTGTAAACACACCAAATGAAAACTTTTAAACCATGTATGTTTTAGTCAGAGAGCGTAAGACGTAGAATCATAGGAGATTAGAGTTGGAAGAGACCTCAGGAGGTCATCTAGTCCAATGCCCTGCTCAAAGCAGGACCAACCTTAACTAAATCATCTCAGCAAGGGCTTTGTCAAGCCGGGCGTTAAAAGCCTTTAAGGATGGAGTTTCCACCGCCTCCCTAGATAACCCCTGACAGTGCTTTACCACCCTCCTAGTGAAACAGTTTTTCCTAGCATCCAGCCTAGACCTCACCCACTGTAACTTGAGACCATTGCTTCTTGGTCTGTCGTCTGCCACCACTCAGAACAGCCTAGCTCCCTCCTCTCTGAAAACCCCCTTCAGGTAGTTGAAGGCTGCTATCAAATCCCCGCCCCCTTATTCTTCTCTTCTGCAGACTAAATAAGCCCAGTTCCCTCAGCCTCCCCTCATTAGTCATGTGCCCTAACCCTCTAATCATTTTCACTGCCCTCTCCTGCTCTCTCTCCAATTTGTCCACGTCCTTTCTGTAGTGGGGGGTGGGGGTCCAAAACTGGATGCAGTACTCCAGATGTGGCCTCACCAGTGCCGAATAGAGGGCATAATCACTTCCCTCGATCTGTTGGCAATGCTTTTACTAATGCAGCCCAATAGTTAGCCTTCTTGGCAACAAGGGCGCACTGTTGACTCATATCCAGCTTCTCATCCACTGTAATCCCCAGGTCCTTTTCTGCAGAACTGCTATTTAGCCAGTCGGTCCCCAGCCTCTGGCAGTGCATGAGATTCTTCTATCCTAAGTGCAGGACTCTGCATGTATCCTTGTTGAACTTCCATCAGATTTCTTTTGGCCCAATCCTCCGATTTGTCTAGGTCACTCTGGATCCTATCCATCTCCTCCAGCTTATATACCTCGCCACCCATTTTAGTGTAATCCACAAACTTGCTGAGGGTACAATCCAACCCATCATCCAGATCATTAATGAAGATGTTGAACAAAACCAGCCCCAGGACCAACCCCTGTGGTACTCTGCTTGATACTGGCTGCCAACTAGACATCGAGCCGTTGTTCACTACCCATTGAGCTCGACAATCTAGCCAGCTTTCAATCCATTCATCTAGTCCACATTTTTTAAAATTGCTGGCGAGTTAAAAAATCCATCTCTGAGGACAAGTGAGTGACCCTCTTATAGACATCAATTTCAATGGAGCATTTTAAAACCCAAGATGCTTCTTACTATTTGTATAGATTCTCACTTGGAGTTAGAACTGCAGCAATGCTTGACGTTTCAGTAAATTGTGGATCCACCATGTTCCTACAATAGTTACAGACCCATTGTGGTGGGCGGGGGCAGGAATCTGCTGTGATTAAAATGTGCCAATGGGTCTTAGGAAAACATGCATGCAAAAGGAGCTAGCATAGGATACTAGTCAGTTTAGTACCTGATATACATCCCGCTCTGGGCGCTACAACATGCCCTGAGGAAAGTGGGTGCAAACTTGATGATCTACTATTGGTTCCACCTCTTACTTCTGTGAACCCTGTGGTAACGCATGCAAACCCCACTCTGCCCAGGAAAGGATTAATGATCTATTGTGGGCTCAATCAGCCCAGCCCTGCTACACCAGCAGTGGATGTCAAGCTTAGAGGAAAAGGTTAAAAGGGAGAGCACAAGTTAGTGAAGGAATGACTGGGAAGGGGAGCAGATCTTCAGTTCTTATCTGTGCAGGAGGCCCTGCTTTTTAAGAAATGGCTGCCCGTCAAAGCCTCCTGGAGGGAAGGTAGGCCTTATGCGTGATTATCATTCTTCTGATTTGCTACAAGTGATTTGCCTGCAATTACAGAGGCAGGTGACTGCAGAGGGTGCCCCACCTGAAGGTGGCAAGAGCCAAATAATATCCCTTTTGTTTCTTTACCCCACCCAAGGACTTGGTAGCTGTGTAGCCCAAGCTGAGGTCACAATTTGCCTTCAAATGCTAAACTTGGTTGGACAGTGCCCTGAACCCTTACTTTTTTAAGGGTTAGATTGCAACAAGTATTCCCTTGTATTTGTAAATAACCAGAGAAATACACTGAGGTCTCAACAGATCCATCAGTCACTGCTGGACACTGTACTGTCTCCAGATATTGGGTCCCAGAGTTTTCTCATCTGGGGACCGAAGTTTTTCATGTGGTTCCATGAGAGAGTCTCCTTCTCCCACTTATTCTTAGGTGGTGCTGATTGGGGAATTTTATGTCACTTCCTTCCCTTCCTCATTCTTTTCTTTGCCCCTTACCACCCTCTCCCCCCCACCCCAAAAAAATAACCCTTCATAATCTTCAAGGGAAAAAATCAGTTTTTAGCAGAAAAGCTCTAAATCTTTCCCTCAGGGAAAATCAAAGTGAAATATCTCACTTTGGGTTAATTAGAAACAAAACACACTTTCAGGTCAGTTTGACATTACAGCTAAAGGCCTAAGTGGGGGTAGGTGTTATGTTTTATAGCATCAGTTATTTTGGAAAATGTTCAAGGGTATGTGCACACTGCAGCTGGGAGAACACTTCCCAGCTGCTGTGGTAACTCATGGGACTTGCACTTGAGGTGCTACATGCCCCCCCTTTTTTTTCTTCTCAGGGTTAGGCTTCTGGGCTGTACTAGGTAGATCTTCCATGATGCAGCACAGTTTCCCCTCTTGCTGAGCCACTGTGGTGCACTGTGCGAGATATAGGCCATCCTGGAGCCAAATTGCTATTGAAGGCAATTTAACCCAGTGTACAGGATTAAGGATTAGGGCTGAAATCCAGCCTGCACACAAGTTCAAGGCAAAACTTCAGTTGAATTCAGTAGGTTTAGGATATAGTTCTAGGATTCAGGAAATCTGTACAACCTTGAATTAGATTTTCTGTGCTTCAGTTTCACCATTCTAAAATGTGAATAATAGCATTACCCCATCCCTGTGGGAAAGTGCTATGAGATTTATCAATGAAAAGCTCTGTCAGTATACTAAATTACAGCTGGAGTAAACAATTGTTTGAAGTTTTGGGTGCTCTTAGTCTGTACATTTGGTCTCGCCCTCGATCATATAAGTCAAGAGTTAACATTCATGTTCTGTGCTTGTTTCTTAGCATAAACATATTCTACTGAAATTATGACAAGTTATAAACAAACTTGGGCATATACATTTAAGGAAACATTTATTTGCAGTTCTGTATAAAATATAATTTTTCACTAAACGTATTTACTTAGTTTTGGCAGCTGTAATTTAATAAGATTCATCTTTGGACAGAAATTAATTTAAAAAATGAGTCACTTTTTTGTTTAATGGTGAAGCATTGTCTTAATTTATTTTTATGTAATTTCACTGTATTAAATAAAGTTTGCTGGACATTATTAATGTACCAACTAAAAATAGACAGTCTGTCAACCTTTAATTTGATAGAGGAGTAAAGATCTAAGGTTCGTGTGTGTGTACACTGCATCTGGGAGTGTGCTTTCCAGCATCAGTAGACAAACATGCTCCAGCTCTGTTTGAACTAGTGTGCTAAAAACCGCAGGTAGCACAGGAAGCAGCTCAGGCTAATCACTTGAGTACAAACACACCCAGACACTGTGCTCTGGCAGCTAGCCTGGGCTGCCATGCTACCCCTAGCTACATTGCTGTTTTTGTGTGCTAACTCAGGAGAGCTAGCACCTATCTGTCTACCTGGGCTGGGAAGCTCTCTCCCAGCTACAGCATGCATATACCCTTAAGCTTTTTCCAAAATAAGTGATTCTATAAAATGCAACAACCTTTCGTGCCCCTCCCCACAGATCTTTCGCTACTTGCCTCCTCCCGAGACATACCCTCAATCTTTAAGAGCAGCCATTATCTTTTTATAATGTTTTGTCAAGAAAGTAGAATGATTAAGGATTTTGTTACACATCTATTAAATTGACTTTGTTTTGTTAGCAACCTTGCCTAAATTTAGCCTCTCTGAAAACTTTGATTTGTTTTTCTAATATGTAACATGGACTCAGCAAAAGTAGCTTGGTTTTCCATTATCCTTTGTATGCTATACTCTTGTGAAAATTTTAGACCAAATGTATTTGAAAAAGCAGGGTTGGGAGGTCATCTCCTCATGATGCTAGTCCTGTCTTTCAGTGCCCTGGCCTCAAGAGTTTCCAGTCCTCCCCTTTCACAGATGGGATTTCAGGGCTGGGTCCTCGAATAGCCACAGTCTCTTTTAGCTGGCCTCTCACCCTAAGTTAAGGCTCTTGTGGTTGTATTATCCTCTCAAAGTGAGTGGGGGAGCCCAGGCTCACCCTCTCCACCAGGTTCCAGTCCATGGCCAATGCTGGGCAGCTACACCCAACACCTCAGGGTTGTAAGATGCTGCCTCCCTTTTGACCACTTCCTAGCCCAGTTTTCTTCAATTTACCAGAGTAGATTACTCCAATCAAATCGGTCACTTGTTTCTCTTTTGTGGGTTTGCACAAGTCTGTGTGGTCAGGTCCCGGGCAACAAGCTCCTGTACAGTACTTTCCCCTCAGAGTAGCCTTCCACTGCCTCACTATGAACAACTCTGCTACCCTTTTTAAAACCCTGCCTCCAGTGTGCACAGGCTTTGCAGGTGTGTCTGGGAGTGACCGCTTGGGCCCAGAGCTGTTCTTTTATCCTTTGCTCTCCAGTGTGGGGCTTGTATACCCCATCATACCCATAAAGTCAATTAAGGTGTTAATGTGCCCCTGAGAGGCCAATTAGGCTTCCTGGCCACACCCTGCATGGCCTAGATTAAAGATGGGAGAAGAGGTTGGTGGCTAATTTAAAGGCAGGAAGGAACACCCGCAACAGGAAGGAGCTGAAGGGAAGACAGGAACTTTGTAGCCACTCTCTTAAAGTAGACCAGTTGTGAGGAGAAAGCTTACAGGGAGAATTGATCCTGGGGTCCTTTCCTGAATAGGGGAATTTGGCAAGAGGTGAGGAGAGACTTGGAGAGGCAGCAGCAAGAAATCAACCTTGGCTGCTGGTTATATGGTCCCTGCACTGGGATATGGTTAGTGGAAGAGCCTGAGTTCCCCTAGTAGCCACTGAAGGTGGTTGGAGGCCAGAGGAGAGGATGACTGAGGGTAGGAAGGGCCCCCTACTCTGCACACACACACACACACACCCCTCTCCTTAAACCAAAACTGATCAGAGAAAAGACTTATAGAAAGCAATGAAAAGGTGGTGGAAGATGCACTGAAGCACCTCCTGAAAAGGGTGATAGGATTAAGGCAACTCCTCTAGCCTCATCTGCATCAAAGATGAGACAAGGAGGCATCTCCATTAGCATACAGATTGGAGAACAGAGATTCCAAGGCAAGAACCACACCAAACTCTGGGATCAGAAAAGCTGAGAAGCACTGCATCCTGGGGGATCTCTGCTCCAGATGTCAATGAACCTCCGCCTGCACCCACCCAGCTCAGCAGTATCAGACCAATTCTAGTAATTAATCCTTGATTGATATCCAAAATACTGAAGCTGCCTAATTGCATTGTGAGCTCCCTTGAAAGAACACTACTCATAGCCAGGAATATCCGTTTCTACTGTCTAGCCTATAGAAAACCCTTGAATCATCAGTTTACTCATAAACAAATCTAGTGTTCTCTCTTGAGCCCTTGTTATTTCCTTACAAAAAATCCTTAGCCATGCTCAAGTGTTTTGATGCCTGATCCAAACTCTGCATCACTTCCACTGGGACTTCATCTTCTCTGACTGATTGTGCTGGGGTCTCTACCTGTCTCCAGCACTCAGGATCCTGAGCTACCACTATCACCTGGGAACCCCAACCAGTTTAAGCTTCATGGACTGGTGAGACCCCAGCGCACACTCTCTCTCTTTTCTACCTCAGGTATAACTTTTTAACCCTGACTTGTTTGATCAGATATCATTTTCTATATATGACTTTTCTAATCTTTTATAATGTAACAGTTATATTTGTTTAGGCTCTCCTTGTGTGATTATCACTGTTACTCAATAAATAACTTTTATGGTTAAGCTGGGTGTTTCCCTCTCCCTTTCTCTGAATTTTACTCTTTTGTGTTTTGGCTTCCGCATTTACTTTGCAGCAACACTCTTCTTACCTAAGCTAAAGATCCCTGTAGCACCTCAAAATACTGTGGGGTTTGCACATCAAGTGGGTTACTACCAGAACAATTGTAACGTGAAAGTGGGGATACATATGTGCTAAACCTGTGACATATGAGGGTCGCAGCTTGGAAGTGCTGCTTGGCCCTGCCTATTGAGCCCAGGGGCATAAAGAGGTGGCAGCTTGAAAGTGTTGATTGATCTGGTCCACCCAGACTTGCTCTGTTAATGTGTATGTGTGTGTTCATCTGGTTCTGGGACTGGAAGACCCAGCCCTGGGGAACCTCGGTCCTGCAGGATAGCTCCATTGGGAGGGGACTTGCAAAAAAGAGAAGTAGAACTCCATATAAAAACACAAGTGATTCAAACAGTACATTGGTAGAATTACAGACACCCCCCTTCCCCCCCCCGAAGAGTAAACCTAATAAATGAGTGTACTCCAAAGTAACGGGCAAATCTGGTAACAATATCTACACTGCAGTTACACACCCATGACTGGCCGGTGCCAGTTGATTTGGGCTTCCAGGGCTCAGGCCAAGGGACTGTTATACTGAGGTGTAGACATTCAGGCTCTGGCTCGACCCCAGGCTGTAGGACTCTGTGAGGTGGGAGGGTCCCAGAGTTTGGGCTGAAGCCCAAGCCTGAATGCCTACATATCAATTAAAGAGCCCCCTGGACCAAGCCTGAGTCAGCTGGCAGTGGCCAACCATGGGTGTCTAATTGTAGTGTAAACATACAGTGAGAGCCCTGAGAGAAGGATGTAAGGACTATGGGGCCCAGAGTTACGCCTGAAGATATTTTTGTAAGGACATTGGAATTTTATGTCCAGGACTCAGTCATGACCTAGCTGGAGGGCTGAGTTAGAGAAAGAGAGACCATCACAGGACCAGACCTGGGGATGCCAGATGGGGAAGAGCCTGCTACATCACACACATCCATGAGGGTGTGTTCTGTAATGGTGCATGACTTCTATGCATACACACAAGCAAAGCAACCTTTCATAGTTGCACACTTTATAAAATTGACTCTCTCATAATTAATAATGTACTGCATGTGAAGAAGATGCAATGATGAATGGGTCCTCTGCTACTATTGACTGGAACACTGGCTGGCATGTCTTCCAAGTGAAGATTATTTCCCTGCAAAAGCTAAACTTTCTGGGTTAGTCTTGGTTTGTCTAAAATGACATAAGGCATCAATAGAATTACACCAATTGCCTCACTTATGATTCTGAACCTCTCTCCCGTCATTTTAGTACTAGATTTTTGGGGAAACCCCACCCACAATATTTTTGTTATAAGGAGTGAATTCATATTTAATGTTTGAATTAAAGTGTATCTAGGTTTTCCTGTTAACATCACCCATAGCTCATGTGATAATGTACTTGGAAATTGAGTGCTTTTGCGCTCTAGCCAGCAAAGCATTTAATGATAGAATCTAACTTTAAGCATACCAAACATCTGTTCAGCCAAACACAATCTTAACGTTATCCATGCACTTATATGCTTTGTTGAAATAGGACTAGAGTGCTTGACACATGGAAGGATTACACTGAGTGATATGTTGGTTTGAATGGTGGTTGATAATATAACTTGAGTCTGTTTAGAAACTTCTGTTTCTATTTGATATATCTCTGTTAACTTACAAATGGCTGTTTGAGTTTCATAATGGAAAATGAGAAGTGCTATAACAAAAGGAAAATAATGTATTTGATATGCTGGCATGGAAAATCAGGTTAATTTAACACTTAAAATAATTCTTACTGTCTGTATTGTTAATCAGAACATGAAAAGGAGTCAAATTCTTTCTTGGATCCATGCAGCACATATTGTACTAATTCAAAAGCATATTTTTAGCTGTAAGATGAAAGCGATTGGATGCACTATTGCTGTTTATAGTTACTTCATGGCAAAAGAGCAGGCTGTTATGTATCAATTATAAAAGCATTGCCATATTAAACTAAACTAAACTTTAGAGCTGATAGTGAAGAGTTGTAACAGAAATCAAGTAAACTGATATAAAATTCAATCGCTTCCAGGATTCTTATGCTTTGTTCATTTGTGCTCTATTGAAAGTGTATACATACATATATGTGCAGACCAGGGGTTGTGCACACGCATACTGTAGATTGAATGCACACATCTGAAGATCTGGCTGTAAATTTTTTTTTAATGAGGCTGCCAGATATTCTACATGTCTGATACAGATTGGAGTGGCTTTCCAAATCAATATGTTACATAAATATGGCCCCCCAAATTAACACACAAAATGCCAAGCAAAGCATAAGCAATAAACCAAGTACAAAAACTGTAGCACCATATCCACATTTCAAATCCAAAGTTCATACAGCATAACTTTCAGAGCAATTGGGCACTTCTTTTCTTCTGTAAGAAAAATTAGAAGAAAAAGAAAGGAACATTATTTAATTTTTAGGTCATAACTTTAAGTGTGATGTGTGAACCTAACCCCCGCCCTCTTTTTTTCTTGTTAATTTGCACTACACTAGGTGAAATTTTATGCATGATGGAAAATGGTCCAACCCATTTCGACTCCAGGACATGACTTTAAATACATTACTTTATCTTCGATTTCTTTTTTTTTAATTTACTGTCCTGAGCGACACGAGACTTCACAGTTTCTTGCTTTTAATGGCATCAGTTAGTTTAAATTTCATTTTTTAAAATTTGATTAGTAACTCCCTTTCCCATTGAGTAACTGATACCTCCTCTTCTTTTTCTTTTTCTTCTGGATACAATAAAGAGTTTAATAATCTTATAGGCCTTCCAAAGAGAATTTGATAAGGCTGGTAGTCAGTACCAATTGATTACTACTTCAGTTGGCCCCAACACCATTGGCAATTTATCATTCTAATTTTTACCAGTTTTTTTGCACTACTTTGCGTAGAGCTTGTTTAATAGTTGATTTACTTTATTTTACTGTTTCTGACGATTGAGGATGATAGGGGATATGTAGTTGTTGCTTTCTTTTTAAAGTTTTTAATGAACTTTTACTTACATTTTTTTACAAAATGGTGCCCATTATCTGAATCAATTACTTTTGGAGTTTTATATTTATGAAACACTACTTTTGTACAACTGTTTGGCAGTGTTTTTTGTAGTATGATTTCTGGTGCCTTTACCCATTCAGAAAAGGAATTTACTATTACTAATAATTACTATTTTCCCCTTTGGGTCTTAGGCAATTTATTAATATAATTAACCTATATTTTACTTCATGGTCCCACAATTTTTTGTGCAACAAAGGTCCCGAATTCGGTGGTCTATTTCTCTTTTTTTCTATTTGAAGTTTTTCAGGTTCCTACTTTACCTTTCCTGTTTTTTTACCACATAGCCACTTTGTATATTTTAGTTTCCCCATCTTTCCTTAGGTTTAACCTCCTGTTTTATGGTTTGAGCTTAGTAACTACCATAACTTCCAAAGGTTTATTTTCTGCTAATTTAGCTAAAGGATTTGCTTTATTATTTTAATATTTCTTTAATTTTCTTTTTACTTTAAATTACCTTTAATATGTCTCACTCTTAATTTTCCTGGGTGCTTTTTTTTTAACCAGTTATAGATAGATTTTCAGTTTTTCTTTTGGACCAAATTTTTCCCCTCAGCTGTTCTCAGTGATTCTTTTTTTCAAATCCCAATTCAGTATAACAGTCCTTGTAACACATAGTTTGAATTCATATAGACATAAAGACAGTCTGCAACATTATTTTTCTGTTTAAGTAGATGACTAAGAGCTCTGTGTGACGATGCTGCACACAAGGCTTTATGGAAATATGCTTATGAATGTGTGCGTGTGCGTGTGTGTGTGTGTATATATATATATATATATATGACATAACTGGAATACATTTTATTCTACATATGCCATGTAACATATCTCTGTAAAGGTTATGATCTACTGAATCTATTCATCCTATTTGTATGCATGTGTCATTGTATTCGAAGTTATGAATATTGGCTATGTACTTGCTTGATTTCTAAGTAGCCTTAGTAAAGCATTTGGTCAGCTTCTTGAGAAAGGAATGTGCAAATTAAGTGCCCAATCAAGAAACACTTAAAGGACAATGAATCTTGGAAGGCTCCAATCCACATAAGAAGTCTACCTGAGGTCGTTTGGGGTAGAATGTAAACAATGGCTGCTGTCTGTAAAAACTGAGTCATGCATGGACATGTGACTTGCCCATGTGACTCCAAAACTCCATCTTGTAGTTGGACTTTGCATAGGATAGAGGAGGGGGTCTCCTCCCACAAGAGAGAGTCTATTTAAACCCCTGGGAGACCCCTCCATTTTGTCTTTAGCTGGCTAAAGAGATAACCTCTCTACCCCCAAAGATACCTGAAAGAAACTGGAACAAAGAACAGTAAGTATAGGGGATGTGAGTGATTGCTGGACCCAGACTAGAAGGAGACTAGTCTGTAAAAGGAAGCTTACTGGAATTCATCTGAGGATGAGGTTTTATCTGTATTCAGTTTTCTTACTGTATTAGACACAGACTTGCATGTTCTATTTTATTTTGCTTGGTAATTCACTTTGTTCTGTCTGCTATTACTTGGAACCATTTAAATCCTATTTTCTGTATTTAATAAAATCACTTTTTACTTATTAATTAACTTAGAGTATGTATTAATACCTGGGGGCAAACAGCTGTGCATACCTCTCTATCAGTTTTATAGAGGGTGAACAATTTATGAGTTTACCCTGTATACATTTTATACAGGGTAAAACGGATTTATTTGGGGTTTGGATCTCATGGGGAGTTGGCAATCTGAGTTTTAAAGACAGGAAAACTTCTTAAGCTGCTTTCAGTTTAAGCCTACAGCTGTTAGGGGACATGGTTCAGACCTTGATCTGGGTTTGCAGCAGACTAGTGGGTCTGGCTCAAACCAGGCAGGGCACTGAAGTCCCAAGCTGGGAGGGCAGGGAAAGCAGGGGCAGTAGTAGTCTTGGCACATCAGTTGGCAGTTCCCAGTGGGTTTCTGTGATCCAACCCATCACACTCTGACCTCTGCTTCCTGAGCTGAAGCTATACTTGTAGAACCAGAAATAGTTTCCCTGTTAATTCGTACAGCAGCATGTCCTGCATATTGCTTAGAGTTCTCACGAAACTCTCAGTACCGTTTGTAAACCAAACCTCTTTTTCTTTGAGACTTAACATTTCATCTACCGAGGGTGTTTCTTCAACTAACTTTGGTTTGGTTTTTGGAAGTGGGCATTCATGCTTCTCTTCCGTCAGGAGGGCATACAGGAACATTATTGCTTGTTTATTATTTTTATAAGTAACTTGTCTGCTAGTTAACATCAAGGTCCATTGGGCCATTCTGGTATTTGATACTCCTTTCCCCTGCAGTTTTTCTGATACAATATACTTCCAGGGAGAGTGAGATGTTTGACTACTGGCACAGCCCCTATTAAAAGCTTTAATGGCCCATACAGCAGCTAAACATATTTATTTATTTATTTATTTTACTGATCTCAAACTACTACTCCGTATAGGTTAATCTTTTAGACTTGTATGCTACTGGTATTAACTTTCTGTCAATTTTCTGCTTTAGTACTGCCGCTAAACTCTGTTGGGTTGCTGCCAACTTAATTACAAATGGCTTGTTCATCTCTGGAAATTTCAATGGTGGAGCCAGCATTAAGGCTTGTTTTAAATTACAGAAAGCTTTTTCTTCTTTCTGCCTCCACTCCCATTCTACCTTTTTTTTTTTTTCAAATAAACGCCACAAGGATCCAGTTATAATGGCAAAATTCCAGATGTATTTTCCCACTTTTGTTTAAAAACAAATTCTTACAACTTTTACAAATAAGGAGTCACTCTTATTAGTTTTAAATAAGGACTCCCCCAACATTGTAAGACCCCATCTCGAAATCTGGCACTCCTTAATATCTCTCGCCTCCGCATTCTCCACCACGTTAGACCCACAATAGAGGTCTCCCCTACGGGATGGGGAGCACGTAGATACCGGACACAGTGTTGGTATATAATACTCTAAAAGCTCTGTACTTGTAATCTTACTGATTGCAAAACAAACCTTACTATACCAGAGTCCAAAGGTCAGAATGGTCCTAATGGCCAGTCGAGATTCCGTCCGATCGTAAGATGTGGGGAGCCGGCGAAAACTACATCTATATCCACAGACAACTCTGGATCAATAAACAACTCCGATTTGCAGAAATCATAGGCACCCATTTATAGTCCATTCTGTTATGTCATCGGTTCTTTGCCTTTGTTTACTAGGCCTTCAACCCACACAATTCCAAAGAGACAATCCTGGGCAGACCGCCATGATCCAAGACATGCCGTTTCCTCCAATTCTTATGCAATTTTATATCAGTCCACCTGGTAGTGTTTCCTTTTCTGCTAATTTTCTGTATTTTTCTTGGAACATAGCAAGACTGGTTTACACAAATAGTCCTGGAGCTTAAGTTCTTGCTTCGGTTGCTAAATTGCAACGCACATGTTCATGTCAAGCGCACATCATTCATACCAGGCCTCAATGACCTATAACATGAATCACAATATATAATTGTGTGTGTGTGTATATACACACACCAACAGTGGTACTTGATTGGATAGGCATTCAGAACAAAGCCTTTTTATTTGGGCTTTGCTCCTGTGTTATGTAACTTGGCCCATAGAAGAAATTTCCTAATTTCATTCTGACCTACTTGTAATGAAGCCAACAGCTAGCTCTTTACATGGGCTTCTTTTATAAAATTCAAAGGATATCCTGCAGCCATTAAGATTTGAACTAACCCTTAAATCTGTTTTAATATCATTACTGGAATTGTGGCACATATGTAGCATTTCTGGAGTATTTTGTATAAGAACAAATTGTAACTGGTTGAAACAACCAATATGCATATCATAAATATTAATACAGTAGTAATTCTCCATGGAAGAATATTCACTGAGAACATCAATATAAAATATCTTATAATCTTTCTTTCAAATGCAAAATTTTAAAATATGCTTAAATAACATGGATTATTTTATTTTTTTTCCTGGTAACCACGACTTTGAGAGTTTTTACAGCACTCTTCTCCTTTATTATCAGGCTAATTAGGTTTTTAATCTAATTTCAGTTTTGTATCTAAGGAAACATAACATGATAATTTGAATGTTGTATATTGTTTTGGTTTTTAGAAACAATGTTATTTTTAGATGCTAATGACAGAAAAATGCAAAACTTTTTTTTTTTTTTTGCCTTAGCCATATGGAATGCTTCTCTGCATTGTATCAAAGTACATTTTCCACTGCCAGCCATTTTGTAAAGAAAGTTTGTTCACAAACCCCCCAGAAAGAATAAAGGGGAAAAAATTGCATTAGTTTGTAGTGTGATGTGAACATATTCTGCACAAATTGCTTTGGTGTCATGCGTGGCTCTGCCTTTGATGTGTAGGGGGAGTTGCATTCAGACTGATGGCAGGATGTTTCCTGTAATCAATAGTCTCCCATTACTTGCTCGGTTTTCATATAATGTGCCATTACAACTGTTCATTCATATCCATCCTTCCAGCAAATAACAAATTTCCAAAGTTTCAGAATACTTTTCTTCATAAATAACAAGCACGAGAGAAATTTCATTGAAGTCCAGGAATAAAGAATGTAGGCCATACTTACAGGATGGGGACTCTATCCTGGGAAGCAATGCCTCTGAAAAGTATTAGAGGGTCATGGTGGATAATCAGTTGAACATGAGCTCCCAGAGTGAGTCTTTGGCCAGAAGGGCTAATGTAATCTTTGGATACATAAACAGGGGAATCTGGAGTGGGAGTAGTGAGGTTATTTTACTTCTATATTTGACACTGGTGTGACTGCTACTGGAATACTGTGTCCAATTCTGGTGCTCACAATTCAAGAAGGATGTTGATAAATGGGAGAGGATTTGGAAAAGGCCATGAGAATAATTAAAGGGTAAGGAAACATGTCTTTTCGTGATAAATAGCTTGAGCTCCTTGAATTTAGCTTGATAAAAAGCAGGTGACTTGACCAGTTAATAAGTACCTACATGGTGAACAAATATTTGATAATGGGCTCTAAGGTATGACATGATCCAGTGGCTAGAAGAAGCAGCTTGATAAATTCAGATTAGAAATAAGGTGTAAACTTTTAATAGTGAGGGAAACTAACTATCGGAACAATTTGCCAAGATTTGTTGTGGATTCTCCATCATAGGCAACTTTCAAATCAAGATTGGATTTTTTCTAAAAGATCTGCTTTAGGATATGTTTATTTTGGGGAAGCTTTATGGCCTGTGTTAGAAAAGAGGTCAGACTAGATGATCATAATGGTCCTTTCTGGCATTGAAATCTCTGAAGGTCAGAGGAGCGTCCCAAGTTACACTGTCTGAGGATCTGGACCTTGGTAATGTGTTGATTTAGCAGCCTTGGTATGTGTACGTGTGTGTATCCATGTCCATCTGTTGGCTCTCATTTTATACTTGGACCTTTTTATTCTGTTTGTACAGCACCTATCGTAATGGGGCTTAGTCCACAACTAGGGCTTCTAAGTGCTATATTAGTAATAACCTTACTAAATAATATAGTGATTTGCTACTTATATAGCACCAAACTTATGGCTATTCCATGAATTTCAGTCAATCAGGAAGGTGCCCAATAGTTTTAAGGCAGGTATGGACCATATCAAAACAAAGTGTAATAATTAAGTCAGCCACCACACACCTGGATTGAAAAGGAGAGGAATTTGGGGTTCCAAATGACCAAAGAGGACTGATGATGTATTTCTGATTCTGTGTTTAACATAATCATTGAGATATAGTACACCTCTATCCCAATATAACGCGACCGGATATAAGGCGGGTTCGCATACAAGGCGGTAAATCTCTGACATACTGCTCTGAGCAGCATGTTAAGGGTGCTGGGGCCAAGAGGTTCGATAAAGGGCAGAGGATCTCGGGGGCAGTCAGGGTCTGGGGGGCAGGAGCTGTGGGAGAGCACTTTTGGGGGCCCCGCAGTTCCAGAGTGGCCTAGGGGATTAGCGGGGGACTGGGAGCCGCCCATTCTGCTTCCTTCACCCCAGCCCCAGCCGTGTCACTCAGGGGAGAGGACTTGAGGGAAGAGATCCCTCTTGCATTCACCGGCAGCCCAGCTCCAGCCTACTCCACTCTGCCAGCTCCCAGCAGTGAGTGCAGGAGGAGTGACACAGCTGGGGCCAGGGCAAGGAAAGCAGCGCGGGCTGGGGCTGGGGCTACTTCCTACCGCAGGTAAGTAGGGGGGGCGTCCTTTTCCCAATCTCTCCTCACTCACCTGCAATGGGAAGCGGAGCGACACAGACCCAGCCCGCTCCACTTTCCTTGCCCCGGCCCCAGCAGTGTCGCTGGAGGGCGGCTGGGGAAATGTCCTGCACTCACCTGCCTGGTGGAAAGTGGAGCACCATGGCTGGGAGCTGGCGGAGTGAAGCTGGCTGGGGCTGGGCTGCTTTGCTTCCCGCCGCCGGTGAGTTCGGGGAGGTTGGGGAAAGGATGCCCTCTGCACTCATTGGCAGCAGGAAGCAGAGCAGCCTGCTACATGGCTGGGGCCGGGGCAAGGAAAGTGGAGTGGGCTGGGGCCACGTTGCTCTGCTTCCCGCCGCAGGGGAGTGCAGGGGAGGGGGGAAATCCTTTCCCCAACCTCCCTGCACTCACTGATGGCGGGAAGTGGAGCACTGTGGCTAGGAGCTGGTGGAGTGGAGCAGGCTGGGGCTGGGCTGCTTTGCTTCCCATCGCTGCTGGTGAATGCCTGTCAGAGGGGGAGGGGGAGGGGGTGGATAGGGGTCGGAGCAGTCAGGGGATGGGGGGTTGGGTAGAGGGTGGGGTCCTGGGGGTGATTAGGGACAGGGGTTTCTGGAGGGGGTGGTCAGAGAACAAGAAACAGGGGAGCCAAAGCAAGTTTTTGATATAACGCGGTCTCACCTGTAATGCAGTGAGATTTTTTTGTCTCCCGAGGATCATGTTATATTGGGGTAGAGGTGTATTAATCAAAAGGACATACAACATAGCATACACCTCCTCCCCCATCCTCGGAAATCTAAAATATCCTTTCCAGTAAATATTGCTGTGCTGGAGATGAAAAACCAGATTCTGAATTCCACTAAATTGGTGTAAATCCATAATTACTAAGATCTGTATCTGGCCTTGTATATAAACTCAAATTTTAACTCAGAATTTCTGGGAGTTTCCTTTCATAGAACAATTTTGGATAAAGATAAAATGATGGAAGATAGAGGTCACTAAATATTTTCTGCTAAGACCTTTTTTATTGGATGGTTGCTCAAGTGAAGAAAGTTCTGTTTTAAGGAATTTAAAAAGAAATTGATTGACCTGTGGTATAGCTACAGCAAAGCTTTCATAAATGAAAAATTCATCATCTTCAAAGACCTCTGAACAGATTTAATGAAGTGACACTGAGCAGCATTGTACTGTAAAAATTGAGAGCTCCTTTTCATCCGAGAGATATGGAAAGAGCTACCATGTGACATACGTAAAACGTGTAGCCAGTTAGTTCATTTTGACATTCATTTATCATTGTTATCGATTGGTTATGGTCAACACGTTATTTCATGTGTAATGTGTGAGAAATAGATTTAAGTTTTAGGTATCAATAGAAGTAAGATAGGATTATAGAAGTATAAGATTGACAAGTGTTTAGGAGTGATGAATATGTATTAAATATACAAATAAACAAGGTTGTCATGCAAGGCCTATAGGCTGAGGCCTGTAAGATTTCAGCTTAGTCACGCTAGGCTTAAAGAAACTTGACATAAATGGATGACCTAAGAATAACCATATGCGAGTAGAATCACAAGATTACTGAAAAGAATGTGCCAATAGGTGATGTTCAAGAAATATATTGTAATGTCCATGTCCAGACCACAAGACACCTGATTATAACATCATAGATAGTTCTGTTCTGACAAAGTGTACTGTAGAAACAGGTTGATGCAAATGTTAATAAGATGCCAATAAGAAAAAGAGGAACTGAGAGACCAACCTATGAAAAGAGGACACCTCATTTATGGGGTGTGGAAGTACAGATAAGGAAAAGAAGGGTTAGAACCCTCATGCATATGCATAAGGCATATTAGGTGTGGTCAGATAAGAGGTTCTCTGATTGGGATAGAGTGGGAATACCTCATTGGGAAGGCTCCAGGAGGAACCACCCCTCTATTGATGACCACCTGTTGAGATATCCACTCAAATCTATGAAATCTTTGGGTATGTGAGTATGGATATGGCATTGGCCAAAGCATGGACTCTCTCTCAGGTTTTGTATATGTGTAACACATGATATAAACAATATTTTTTACTTCTAACTGTATTTGTGGTTACCTTCCTTATTCTTCATATATTCCTAGAGCCTCCAAATCGAAGGGTGATTGCCACCCTATTTGTCTGTGAACTGTAGTAGCAGGAGCCAGATTCCCCGTAACTTACCATAGAACTATCAATTCATTCAATTTAAGTATGTGGCTACAATGTTTTGTGTTTTAAACCTTAGGTAACTTCCATTGAACCATGAATATGTATCTCTATCTCTTCTTGCTCTGTGTGTGTGTTATTACAACTGATTTGAGAATATAGGTCCTATCCATGAATCCAGCTAAGTACTGGACCCAAATGAGAAGGACACAAAGGTTACTTAGTCACCAATACAGGTTCCAGAGTAGCAGCCATGTTAGTCTGTATCAGCAAAAAGAACAAGTACTCCTGTTCTTTTAGTCACCAATATGCTCTCCCCAGTTCAAAGGGAGTTAGGCACATAGGGAGCATGTAGTTTGGCTCTTAGAGTAAATTAGAGCAGTTCAAGGGCTTTTCTAACATACATGGGCTGCAATGGGGCAGTAAGAGCTATTCTGCCAGTCCAAGTTGCTTCAGCCGTACCCCCTTTAGTCCTCAATATGCCTGCTACATTGTTGTGGAGGGCTGATGGGATTGCTTAGAGACACATATATATATAGCAGCCAAGGATTCCCATAGATCAAGGAAATCCACAGATGTCTTCTTAGGACAGCTGTCTACTGGGTGCAAAGGGGGCTGAGGGTCTGTCCTGTTTTGTATTAAAAGACTAGGGAAGCAATAAGCTATGTATTTGATGGTGATATTTTCAAAAACAATTAAAGGGGATAATAAGAAACCATATTTGCATTATGATAGAAATAACTTAAAAAGAACTTTTAAATGTCAGCCTTTTTCTAGCACATTTATCATCTTCTAAGTTTTTTGAAAATAATGGAATATCTCCCTATTTATTGCACCATCTGCTCATAAGAGGAAAGACAAAATCTGAGAAGGTTGAGCTTGTGTTTTAAATATCAACCTAATGCTACCTTGGGGGAGAAGTAATTTGGGACTATCCTTGAAATTACCTTGATAGACTGGAATTGTAACAAGGGAAGGTTATATGAGATAGCTGACAGGCTGCTGACCTGTTTAGCTGAAGTAACAGTGATCAGAGAGACTCTTTTCACTGGTTAAATTAAGCTTTCTGACAAGTGAGAAGAACTATAGACTGTAAAAAATCAAAGGTCACATTTGATAAAAGTTCTATTGGTGCTGGCTGTGCACATAGATCCTCTAATAATTTTGGGATTTATTTCTGATCCCCTTGACACCTGTCGTACATTGGGGAAGTAAATGGAATTACCCTCAAGTCACCCTTGATTTGTATTGATGTGCAACTAGAATTGGGCCCTTTGTCTTAAATTTTTATCTTCAAAATGGTAAAATATCTGGACCTAAGGATGACTTCTTTTTATAGCCAGAAATGTGCTTGAGGTAGACATTCTGTGTGATTTTTAAGAGACAGCTAAAATCCCACTAATGGTTAGCCTGTATCTCTGGACAGATCGCTGATTTTTAAAATGGTGGTGATTTTGTCCTGTCCTGAATTAATATTTTGGAAAGGAGCATGTCCATATGCATATTCTTAATAGTTAAATTGATTTGTTGGAAATACCCACTTGAGATTTTCTTATGGTTTAACAGGATTTTTGTAATGGAATGGGAGGGAGCTTTTTCACTTTCAAAAATGGCCATGTAGAATTCTTCAGATTGTCAGTTCAAAGTAAGAAGAAATTACACTTTTTTTCAAATATATGCCCCATTAATTTTGTACCCTTTAGCATAATATACTGTAACCAACAGTAACAGAAAGCAGCAACTTGATTCAAGCCCCTGAGGCAATAGCATTCTGCCAGTAGTTATCTATGTTTCCCCACCTTAAAGTTATAGAACCAAATTCATCCACTTAGGCCACTAAGTTGGTGAATATTTTCCAGAGAAATAATGTACTTTAAAATATAGGAAATACTTGGCTAAGTTCTGATGTTACACTGATGCAGTACCATTGAAGCCAGTGTGGTTGCACTAGTGTAAAAAAAAGAATTGGCCCAATATTGATGAAGAAATTTCAAAATCCACTAATCTAAAAGTTTTATGAATGTCACTTATCCAACATTTTTCTTGCTTCCTTTTTTCATACATGCATTTTCCCCTCCTATCTATCTGTTTCCTTTTGGTTTTGGTTTTCCCCTCCTTTGCATTTTTTTCACAGGATAGGCCTTGATCTTTCATTGGGCAGCGCCCATGCAGAATACTGCTGCCTTTGTGCAGGATAAGAACCCTAATATATGTTTATCTTACATGCTTTCTCTTGTTCCTACACTGCCCTACTCCCCTCTCAGCCCTACCTTTTACTAAGTCCCTACTAGCCCCTTTCACCAGTGAGGCTGAGAGAGCTCTTCATCTACTGAGAACAAATGCTAAAAGACCTGTTGCCGGCACAAAGTGCCTGAGGCCAAGCAACAGCAGGGGGGGTCCGTCGCCTGGTTGCCGTGCCAATAAACACACTAGGGTGGAGAAGCAAACCAAGTTTATTTGAGATCTCAAAGCGGTGCAGGGAGACTGACGCCTCAAATCAAGCACACCTAAAACAAGTAGGTTCTTCTTTTTATACCTGAGTTGTTTACTGCAAAACCTGCTGACTAGCTCATCCCCTGTTCCCTCTCCCTCCTCCTTCCAGCTGCAGCATCTTTTCTCACTCAATCTTTTGTCTTTCCCCTTCCTCGTCCCCTCTCCGCTGCTGAGACATGTATTCTATATCTAACAGTGGCCTTGAGTTCACTTTAGCCTAGCTTCAGTGTATAACAGCAGAGAACTGGCTGTTACAACAGAAAACTGACTGCTAACACTACATTTTTGCAGCTATTAGTACATTAGGTTACACTAGGTTACACAAAGTGTTTAACATGGAGGAACAATGGTTCATTGAGGCCTGAGCAGGAGGGCTTCATCGGCACTCGTGATCTTCCACCCTCCCGAGTTACCTAGGGTTATGCCTAGTGACACCAACAGACCTGTATGCTATATCAAGTCTATTCTCCACTTTGCTGCATCTGCTGGCTGAATCATTTTTCAGACTCTCAAGAACTGAAGCTGGTTTGGACAACTTGTAAGACAACTTGCTTATTCCCATAGACATAATTGGAGTTATACCAAGGCGGAATTTAAAGCAGCATGTAGTTCTGGGTGTATGACTGGGCTTTAGGAATTTGTGTCTGCCCCTCCCTAATATATTGTTTCTGAACAAAATCTTGAGTTATTTTGTGCACCTGCACGAGGTCCAGATACCACAAAAATTAGACACTTAAGGCTAGTAGGAGAACCAAGCTGGAGAGAGCTTGTACTGGTTTCCATGATGACTCTCCTCACTACCACACAGAGAAGAGAGGGAGCATATGTAGGACATGGTTAATGGGTCCCTGGGCAGTATAAATCCACAAGAGGCTATGTGGGGAGGATGGCCAGGCTGTACCACCTGTTATTTATCCCATCCTCCATGCCTATTACGTCAATACGAATGCCCTGGAGTGCTTATTGGATTTTCTTCCTAAGCACCCAATAGGAAACGTATTTCCCATGACTAGACAATGAGGAGGATGTCTAGATCTTAGACATGCTGCATGGTCCCTGGTGGTGGAGCTGGGGAAGAGCACCAGGAAAACCATGTTTCTCCCCTTCACTTGCCAAAGGACTCAGCAAAGAAAACCGAGGATCTGCTGTGCTTCTGTTCGCTACTGTCATGGTATCTTTCCCCAATCTGAACCTTAGAGTCCAAAAAATTGGGGTACCAGCATGAATTCCTCTAAGCTTAATTACCAACTTAGATCTGATAAGCTGCCACCAATCAGGACTTGGAGTGCGTGATAAACTCTGGTCTCCCCAAAACTTTCCCTGGGGACCCCCCAGACTCCCTGGATCTTAATACAAGGAAAGTAAACTCTTTCCCTCACTAGTGCCTCTCCTAGGCTTTCCCTCCCTGGGTTACCCTGGAAGATCACTGGGATTCAACTCCTTGAATCTTAAAACAGTGGAGGAATGCCCTTCCCCCCTCCTGCCTTCCCCTCACCCAGAGGCAATACAGATTCAAGCTCCGTGAATCTAAACACAGAGGAAATTCACCTTTCCTCCCCCCTCCTCTCTCTCCCACAAGTCCGGTGAGTACAGACTCAATACCTCAGCTTAACCAGAGGAAAAAAATCAATTAGGTATTTTAAAAGAAAAGCTTCTATTAAAAGAAAGAAGAATAAGGATAAATCACTGTAAATTCAAGATGGAATATTACAGGGTTTTTTCAGCTTATAGAAACTGGAGAAAAGCCTCCTCCAGCAGAAATACAATTTAAAATACTTCCAGCCAAATACACATTAAAACTCTACCATCCAGATACACATTTGCAAATAAAGAAAACCAATTAAAAAAACTAAACCGCCTTTCTACTTGCACTTACTACTTGAATAGAAAATTAGAGCCTGTAGTACATCCGGTCACTCTCAGATCCCAGAGAGAACACAGAGAAAAAAAAGAACACACACAAAAGCTTCCCTCCACCCAGATTTGAAAGTATCTTGTCTCCTGATTGGTCCTTTGGTCAGGTGTTGCAGGTCACTGTTTGTTAACCCTTTACAGGTGAAAGAGACATTAACCCTTAGCTATCTGTTTATGACAGCTACCCTGCGAGCAGTCTCCTCTCCTGCTGGAGAGGGAGGCAGTGAAAACAATAATAGGTGAAACAATGGAGTGGAGGGGAAGGAGCAGCATTGCCATTGTGGTAATGCACAATCCTAGAGTTTCAGAATGAACACTGTGCAATGATTATGGATGCAGCAACTTTATATGAGTGCTTTGTAAGTGGGTGCACAGAAGTCGATGAGCAACAGCACACATGCTTTTATGTCTAGACTTCAGTGTTCCTTTTCCAAAAATGTTACCCCCAATCCTCATTAATTCATCCTAGCATCTCAACCCCATTTTGAGGAGTGGGAAGGGGGAGAGCATTTTGTTCATACGTGAATAAGACCTATTTTTTCATGTCCAAGTTTATCAGTAGCATAATTAATTTTGGTTATTCTTGATAAATTTTCCCTATCTAATGCTGACTTAGTGTCTATATGGGTAGATTTTTTTTACATGACAGTTAAAGGGCTTTTAATAATACCACGTTGACCCATGTTCTTGTTCCTTGGCTATAAAGATGGACCAATTTCTATTCAGTTACATCAGGATAAATCTAGAATTAGAGCAGAGAGGAGAATCTGGTTTCACAATCTCTTTTTCTATGGAAACTTTAATTTCAGGAAAAAATGTTGATTAAAAATGCATTTTTGTTTCAAGTATCTATATTTTTCCTTTTTAAAATAAACTTTCAGTATATATTTTGTCATCTATTTATAAGGTACATATTTACCACAATTCTCAGCAAAAGTTCATGGTGAGGGGAAAAATCTAAATGTTATAAGAGCTATAGGGTTTTAGTTCACAGAAAAGTTGAAATCTCTGTCTTGCCTTTGGGTTAAATTCTGGTTTAGATTATGTTTATATTCTTCTGTCTTCCATTGTTTTCCACTCTAGCCAATCTAAATTCTTACCCTCATGTGAATCTTGATAAATCTCTCTTTTTGCTTCTTCCACTACAGGATCAGATCTAGAGCTGCTGAATCCTAGTCTTAAAACAATTATCTTTGTATTCAAGCGTTTTGTACTCCAGGTTGTTTCCTTTAGGAGGAGAAATTGATGATAGGTATTTCTTTGATTTAATGCTGTTTATTTATAAATACTTACAAAGTCCTGTTTCCCTGAATGCAGGAGAAACAGAACAGAAGACCGTTTTCTTGTTCAGTTGGAAACCTCTCTGAGCCAACACTTAACCAAAAAACCCTTTTTTCTCCCTCAGGGTCACACTAGGGCTTCTCTGGCTGTCTGGACTTTTTTATTCTTTTTCTCTGACCTTCTGTGCGCTTCTGCCACTTCTTTGTCTCACACATACACGGACTATTCGACTAATCAATACCGTAGCCCCTTCTGTCGCTTTTCATCACCACCGAAAATCCTTGGGCCACATGGTTCAGCTTCTACACGAGCCTTGTCATTAACTTGTGTTTTGGGAGGTGGTTCTCTGATTCGACTATCTGGTTCCATAAAGGAGCTTGATTTGTTTCTTACATTTATTCTGAATGAAGGCCATGTGTACACAGAGAGTTAGTGCATAGGAAGCATTACAGCTCTCTAGCATGCCAGGCACTAACTGGCCCCGCACTGAAAATTTTGTAGGACACTTTGACTTACTGCTATTCCAAACAGTGACTAATTAAATATCAAGGGAATTAGTGCATCCATTCAGTGCGTGGCTTCTACTCTTGAAATACAGTTCTGCTTGTATGAAAAAGACTGTTAATGTCTGAGATGGATGTTCCTTCACTGAAATAATAATAATGTTGAGAAGACAAAAATAAATCTTTTTTTTTCTTCTTCATTTTGGCAATAGTTCATTAAACAGACAACTTAAATGCTTGATTAAAGTACAATAGATTTAACATTAGATTTCAAGACACAGAAGGCTTATGGCTTTTTCACAGATATTTTATAGGTCCTATTTAATTGGGATGAGGAAGAATTGGCTGAATATGTATATAATGTATAGCAGACACTCAGTAACATTATTTAACAAATAACAATGCTAAATTACTGTATAAATAACACCATTAGGTTGGCCAGTGCATATCTGGTTCAAAATTAAAATGGAATACTGCTACTCAGGCTAACACCGAGTCTTAGATATAATTGTCATTCTGATTATTAATGGTTCCTGGATTACTTACTATTTTGTCATGTTGCACAGAGGCTCTTCTTTACTATGTAGTGCCTATTAAGTCATAGATTAGGCAAACGGCTCAATTCTGCCAGTATTATTACATTGCAATATACTGTTAGATAAAAATTCTGTCATTTCCACAAGGTTCGTCTGAATTGCTATATTACAAATGTCCTTTCAAACCTTTGTAAACTGCTTTTCTTACTGCACCTGACATGTCTAGGCACATTAACTTTTTATTTTGTTCTGTTTTTTAATATAGGTCTTGGCAGCTTTTTTTTTTTGTATGCACGTTATATTTTCTTGTAAAATAAAACAAAGTATAAAACCAAGGTACTATTTATGAGAAATCAACATCTATTACAGTATGTGTGAGACAAGACATCATTCTTGTAAAATAAGTTCATTTTCCACACACATCCTTCTGTTTCAGTCATTTGTCGTCTTATATGCAATTCACATTTCGTGTATGGAGAAACATACTGAGTGCTCCGTATACCTTATTTCTAATTTTATAAGGAGAAAGCATAATCATATAAGTAGAAAACCCAAATAATTGCTGACAAAGTCTTAACAGTGAAGATCTGATCATTGCACTAACTTATTATAAAGTATTCCTGGCCTAAATGTAGATCTCTGATATTGTTGTGATGGAGAGTGGATAAAATGTTGAAACTTGTAGGAACGACAGCTATCATTCAGTCAGGATAAATGTAAGAAGCAGTTAAGCTCTTTTAAAAAAACCATAGCTGAAATCATAGGAGCCATTGTTCAAATCACAGGTCACATACAAAGCCAATCATGAACTAAGTTGTGGGTGAAGGGTGAATGCAAATACAGAGTATTTGCTGGGTATTGGTTGGTGGAGCAGTGTCTGTGTGTGCAGCAGCACTCAGAAAAATAGAGAAGCAGCAGGAAGCCAAGGACAAAATGAGAGAAGCACTTGCAGAGTGACCCTGTGAGAAAGCCAAGAGAGACTGCTCTTCTGGCAGAGTGCTGGCTGGAAAGAGGCTTGGAACTGTGAGCAATAAAGCTACCTCCTGTTTAATTCCTACTGCGTTCTGTTTCCAAGAAGTTTGGGTACATTCTTTGATAAGGTATTTCTGTTTATTTGCAAAGAAATAGCTGGTTCCATCATCAATTTCTCTTCCCAATTGCTTTAGGTCAAAGGGGGTGGCAGTATTTCACACTCTTTCCCTCTGCATTCCTGAGCAATATTTCAGATAACCTACTTTGGAAAGCCAAAGAAATACTAATATACACTACAAAAGTAATGTTAATGTGTGCCCATGTTGTGATTGTCTGCACTCAAGCATGCAGCTCCACCTCTATATGTGCTGAGGAGCATTGCAAAATGTCTTTCAGGGAACATATAGGGGTAATTGCCAAGTCAAGCCACCTCTGAACAGCAGGCCCTAAAACACATTGATGTGGTTCCTGTAATGGAGGTTTGCTGGACAGCTTCTCTGTGAATTTTGAGGTGTCCTAGGAAAGCTCCTCGCTCAGTGAAGGTTTTCTGGTAGAAATGTATGTGCAGTACCAGTAATAACTAATTTGTAACTATTTTGACATTGAAGCATGAGGTTATGTTTAGTGATGAATATTTTAGATGACTGAATTGCATTTATGAATCTCAAGAATTAAGGACTGTAGTCTGTCCTCAGCTGGTAGAAAATGAATACTTATCAGAAGCCCAGGTGATATGATTTAAATTATATTGTAGCGGTGTTGCATTGCACAGCTAAGCTTGAGTCCAGTTAATGCTTCCTTTTGGCTGGAGGGCTCCAATGGCGTGGTCCAGCAGGTAGGATGTTATCCTGGACTCTAGGAGACCTGCATTCTGTTTCTCACTGTACCACAAGCTTCCTTTGAGGCTCAGGGCACCTCTCTGTGCTTCTGTAAAATGTGGGGTAATAGCACTTCACAACATCCTGTGAGGTAGGGAGGATAAATACATTGAAGATTGTAAGGGCCTCAGACACATTAGAGATGGGAACCAGAGATGTGGTTGAGACACTATGATAGGCCTCCTATCAGCGGTGGGACAGGAGCAGACATCAGTAAATGTGTATTCTTACCTAAAGATATAGTAACATCAAGATGTTCCCTATATAGCAAGGCTGTTACCCAGGCCTTACACTAGACATTATTTTATACCACATAACTTGATCTACTGTGATTTCTCTGTTTCTAACTCAAATAACCCTATTTTTAACTTTAAGATAAAACTGGAATGATTGGACCAGAAGTTCAAATATGCCCAGGGAGGAGTGAGGGGCACAAAGGAGCCATTTACACACTTGATTCTAAGGCTGATCCTAACTTCATAGTTAGGCATGTTTAGATCAGCGTCAGGGTGGCTGTAAACTATGCAGGTTTCTAATGGCCCTCTAGGACCTTTCTGGGGGCTCAGACTCATTGAGATGGTTGGGCTACACCATTGCCCTCCTAAGGGAGTCCTCCTGGCATTGGGGAGTGGAATAGGAACTGCTAAGGTGGCCCTAAACCATCTGGAGGTTCCCTTTAAACACCTGAACTCCACATTGAAGTCTGACTTGTGATGAGACAATCAGCACAAAAAGGACTTCTTCTCTCAAGCCAATTACCTAAACCCCAGACCCCCTTTTGTGTGTGTGTGTGTGTGTGTGTGTGTGTGTGTGTGTGTGTGTGTGTGTGTGTGTGTGTGTGTGTGGCTGCTGACTCTTGAATAAAAAGGCACCTATTCCAGACAGGTGCTGTTGAAATTGCTGGCTATTATGAGTTAAGAACAAAGAGCCAACATCAGAGCTTGATGAGCAACAGGACAGGGCCAATGTCAGGCTAGATTTTTTTTTTTTTAAATTTTCTCAATTTACCCATCTTCAAAGTCAATGGGAAATTTGCCTGACTAAAGAATATCAAATTACTGCTCTAATCTGAATTTATGGACAGTGATCCAGACCTCAGCTGGAACAGTTTGACATTGACTTTTCTGGATCTATGCTGATTTACACCAGCTGACGATTTGGCCCAGTATTTTTTGTTCTTTTTTTAGAAACACCTAAGACAGAGAAATAACTAGTTAGTTTTTAAAAGTTTAAACAAATGATTCTAATAATTATTTTTATTTTTGTCTCTGTGGCTTTTCCCCCCTCCCAAGGTTAAATCAAATAGATTAGTCCATTGCCTGGTTAAATCCTAAACTTGTAGCATGCACAGATGTGTCCTCAGATGCCTTTAAAAGCTTGTTCCATAATTCAGTTACTTTCTATGTACAGAAATTCAGTCCCAGAATTTGCCTAATGACTAGATTCTTTCTCAGCTTTAATACATCTTTTGTTTCTTCTTCTCTTAGTGAATCTTTTATTATAATTCAAACTCTTGTTGTAATTTTGCTGTGTGGCTTCTCTGAGATTAAGGAGGGCTTTGCAGCTTCAGTAGCTAATGCACACCCTGCTGTCTCGCTTTGATGCAGAGGCCTGGTAGGAAAATGTTTAAAGAATTCCATGTCAATATCTAGCTGAAGATTTCTGCAAGGGTTATGCATAGCCACCTTCAGGAATCCTCATCGTTTTAAGCTCCTTGGAAATTATTGTTTCCTCTAAAGGACACTTAAATGATCTAAAGAGGTATCTGGGTTTTGCACAGCAAAGAATTCAATAAATGTATAAATCTAAACTGGGCCCAACTTTTCTTCTCGAGATCCACTGTTCTCCCCCTACAATAAATAGAAACACTTTAGTCATAAGTGACCAAAACAAGGATTTAATAAAAATCACATTGAATGTAATAAATAATTATGTACCACGTATGAGATGCTTTTAAAATACTCTAGCAGAGAATTGAATTCTTTTCAGTAGAATCTACTGGATCTGAATAATTTCTATAAGGGGTAGTAAATTTTACAGGACTCATATTTCTTATAAAATCATAAGTTATTCCATATTTTTTCTCTGATTTTTTGTTAATTTTGTTATTTTAAAAAAAGAATATGCAGACTATAAAAAGCCCATCTCCGTAGGGCCACATTTTGAAGTTAGGTATGCAGCACATATGCAAAACCACAGAAACCAGGTATTACATACAACCACAGCCACTTTGTATCAGCTGTTGAATTGGTCACAACAAACACCAGATTTGTGCACATAGGTGCACCAGATTTGTACATTTAAGTTAGCTGTGCAAAATGTATGGAGTGACTTCTACCTGCCTAACTTTGAACATCTGGGCAGCATTGTTTTGTACTATTCTGTTGCACAAAAAATTGAGAGGCTATAAATTAACAAATAAAACCTTGTCTCAGAACTGGGCAGAGATGTTAATACTGATACACACATTACACTCTGATGTTAGGGCCTGATCCTTTCAATTTCTACTGATGTAAGTAATCCTTTTTCTGGAGTAGTCCCTTGATGATTAACTGGACTACTCATGTGAGTAAGAATTACGGCGTGACTAAGGGGTTGAAAGCTTAGACTCTTAATTTCTAACTCTAAAACACAGTCAAGAAATCATTTTTTGCCAAGTGGGCAAAATAGGAAATAATTTGCATCTAAAATGTAACTATTAAAGGACTTTCAGTTTTTTAAAGTTCCTCTAAATTGGGGGAAATGTTTGGAAATCATGATTCTCAAAGCTTTATTAATAAAACAATTTACAGTGGTCTCTGGCAGTTAAGTGGGGCCTATTCATTCTCTAGGGGTATAGATTATTTAGAATTAAAGGAATATGAGGTTGTAGTGAATCAGACTGTGAACAGGGTTACCATATGAATCTTACCTCCAGGCACCTATCAAGATGTGAAAAGATCTGCCTAAGAAATCTAACCAAAGGTAATAGTTCTCTTGGAGACTTGAGCCCAGATCACAATGCCAGTTACACTTGCTTAAATCTGGTGTAACTCTCCTGAAGTTAACTCCCAGCTGATTCCTGTCTCGTTCTGGGTCATGTTGCGTGTCCTTCACATGAGCATGCAGGGTGGGGAGGAGGTGGAGAGGTTCGGTATATGGGGCCATCCCATTGCCTTGCAAAGCTTGAGAAGTGCCAAACACATCAGCATTCTCTTCAAGGCCTGCTCCTTCCAAACTCCCCCATGGGCACAAGGCCTCCCAAAGAGGGCAATTACTGAAATATACAACTGCAGAATTGTGTACCCTAGCTTAAAAATAACCTCTGAATTTTCCCTATAGCATCACTTTCAAATAAGCAGTTGTGCTCAATAACTTCGCATCAGTCTGAAAAGATTTAGTGTTCAATAACACATACTACCTTTTTGTTTCTTATTACCTTCGGTCCTCTGATGTTTAGATACTTACCAGGAGGGACATTTCAGACCCCTTAAAGAATACTTTGCAGGAGTGTTTTGATTTTGCTTTCATTCTCCACTTATTAGGATATATTGTTGGGTTTCTGCATTTTAAATGAGACAAAGTAAGTTTGAAAGATGCTAAATTATAGAATCCATGTCATGCTCAGGAGGAAAACACAGTGTTTTAAAACGTAAGAACAAAGATTTACTTTCCTTATGCAAAAACTGAAAAGTGGGAAGATATGAAAGGTAGCTTGCAGGAGAGAGATGACTAGCTACAACATTTGGGTTTAGAGACAAAGTTCAGTTCCAGCCCAAAGTCTGACTGAGGGGGAATTTAGATCTATGGTTTTTGGCTTTGGCCCATCTCCTGACTTAGGCTCTTTTAGAATGAGTAATTCTCATTTAATCTTGTTGCATCTGAGGTGTGTATATTTTGTTCAGTGTGTAGAGTCGACTGTGCCTACAGTTTGCATCAGGAACCCATTTACATGGCAGTTAATCTCAAATATTTCCATTGCCAGCTCTACCATTACATTTTTAGTGCAGAGTTGGAGCTCCTTTGAAGTACACTCATTAGTTTTCAGACAGCAGTTCTTCCTTGGGAGAATGAAGCCATGCATGTTGAAAAGTATTAACTTTAGCAGGTACTAGAATTATTCCTCTCCTACCCCATTATGCTATTTTTAAAAATGTGTTTATGATGCTTCTATTCTGATTAGACATACAGTGGCTCATTAGAGCTGAGAGTAATTGTTATCATAGGGTATTTCCAGTGTTCAGAACAGTGAAGCAATGCTTTTTCTCAGGACTTTTATGCTACTGCTGTTGGTGAAAAGAGACACTGCTCCCTTCCCACTAGGGAACTGGTAGGACATGGGGAACAGCCCCTTCAGCCTGAGGAAAGTTTGAAAGGCCCTATTCAAGCTTTGACGTTTCATTTCTGTCCTTGTTACTTCTAACGGAAGCAGCACAAGAGGAAAGATGCCATCATTTAAAACAACCTCTCTCCCACACACACAAGGGCCTCCTTCCGTCCCTTCATTTTTCCCCAGAAACTCCCTCTGTGCCACCCTCTCATCCTCGTCTACTTCAGAGATGCCCCGAAACCTCCCTACTGCTTCCCTCATGCCAGGAGCTCTGAGAGTCATTCCCCTCCCTCATGCCAGGGTCTCCCATTCTCTTCCTTACCTTCCAGGGCTCACTTCGCTTGGCTAGTAACCTTCCTCCACTAGTGAGAAGCACCCAGCGTAGGAACTCCACCCTCCCCCACTCTGAATAGGAGGCCCCTGTCAGGGACCAGGGCATTTGAACTTCTTGGATTTGGGGGCTTTGAAGCCCTGAATTTAAGAAGCAATGTTATGAGTGCCCTAGAAGAGAGAGATCTCTGAATATGTAATTAGTCACTTAACAGAGAATGTCATACAGAACCTATGAATGATCAAAATTGTTGTGCATGTAATAGCTCCCATTGTGGAGCTCTTATCAAGCAGCACCTTATTTTCCCCTACCCAGGAAGAAATAGAGAGAGACTCCTCCCCTCTGCTAATTACCAGCCACACATCAGGACATAGATTACAGGTTCCCTTCCCATGTCAGGACAGCCCATTGCCTTTAGCTTTAAAAAAATACTATTTAAAAAGTGCCTTAGGTCAGATCCTCAAACATATATAGGCAGGCAAGGAAGGATTAGACTTTTAGCAGTAAATGTCCATAAACATCAATTTAACAGTACAGACGCACACAGATCCATGAAAAAATATTTCAGTTGAGATTATTTAAATGGATAAATAGGCAAAATAAGAAAAATGCTGCTTGAGATTGTATTGGAGTTTGATTTAAGGATGTTTACGATTTTTACTTTATTTTGTTGCTGACAATGTATTTTTAATGGTTATAAAGTTTGAATCTCAAAATCCACTGCAATTAATTATTGTCTGACCCACCCCACCCCCCACATAATTTCTTGCAGCTGTGAGAAATTTAAATACATAAAAATAGAAAAAAATGCTTAAGAATCAATATATCAAAATTATAAAAAAAACAGATGTTGCCAAGCCTCTAATTGCCATTGAAAGTCAAGGGGACTTAGGCCCATATCCTCAAAATGACTTAGATGTCTGACTCCTCTTGACTTTCAAGGAGTTCAGTGGGACTGGGGCACATCTGAAATTGTTACCCAGTATCTGTTGTTTACAATCCCATTACAAACACTCACTGGCTTTGCTTCTTCTCCAGTCATATTCTTGCTTTTCACCTGTAAGAGTTTAGGAGCAGGGGGAAGAAAGCGGGTGAGAAGACACCATGCATAAAGTTGTTTTTTCCTTTGGCCATAATGCAATTGTGTTTCCATTTAACATGCCATACAGGTGTAACCTCCATAGGGTTAGTACATTCAATCAAACAGCAGGTGCAGTTACAGCATGCGAAGCATACTGCTGGAACTCTTATAAAACCTAGTATGGGAATGCTCTTATATGTTCATGCATTTTGATTAACTTTTCTATATTGGGGCTTGCTCCCCAAGCCTTATTATTCAAGCACCATCAAACATTCACCAGCCATTTGGCTCCAAATTAAAGAGACCCTGTGATAAACTCCTTAGGGTTGGATTTCTATATCGGTGCGTTGCACTCAAAGTGAGGCAAATAATTCAGTCTTTAAAAAAACAAAGTGCTTATTTAAACATAGTACATTCTTAACCAGGTGTAAGTACAGGTGACCAGAAAAGAGTGCCTGTTGTCTTTATTCCAAACAGGGGAGAGAGACAATGGTTTTGTCTAACTTCCAACCCAATATAGATTCTAAAGTTTAATTCCAATTGTATTGTTTGTTCACTCAGGGGAAATGTGAGGGGGAGGAGGAAAGTTGCCTAGAGACTGCAAAGAAGAAAAATACCATAATCATAATAATAAAAAAAATAAAATAAAAAGCTTAAAAGTGAAGCAGTCAAAGTGAAAGGCAACTACAGAGAGTATATGGAAAAAAGAAGTAGAGAGGAGGTAGATAAATTCCAATGAAAAGACTATTCTGCGTAGGGCTCCTGATCATGCAAGCCTGGTGTTTTGAAGGGGTTTTAGCAGCAGAGAAAAAGAATGGTCCTGTGGTTAAGACACTTGATGGGAGTTCAGGAATTCAGAGTGAAATTCTTGGCTCTGCCACAGACTGTGCTTGACTTTAAGCAAGTCCCTTATGGGGCTTCACAATGGAACTTAAGCACTGTGATGCAAAGCATCGAAAACCCCATTTTTAGGTATCTCGAAAATTGCAAAACCTGAGTTACATGCCTAGGCTCCCTACAATGAATGGAGTGACAGAGGTGCCTTAGATTGCTACTCACAAAACCCAGCAGGCTAGTTGGGGAGTCACCTAGGTTAGCCAATGGGAGATGCATATGACAGGGGTGTGTGCTAAGTCCTCTCCTTCCAACATAAGGTGCCATTCTCCGGTAACAATCCCCAGCCCAGAATCCCTCTCCTGGGGTCAGGTGACTTAGGGTATGTCTACATGGTGAAGTAAAGCATGCTGTAGGGGTATAATATCTAAAGCACTACATTAAAGCACACTAGGCAATATTTATGCATGCCACCAAGGTCTACATGGGCCAATTAAAGTGCAACACATTACTGTACTTTAGAAATTATACCCCCATAATGGGTTACCACTCTGTGCAGACAAGGTCTTAGGCCCCTAAGGGTATATCTACCTGGTGGAGGGCGGGGGAGGAAACATGCAGCAGCAATCTCAGAGCCTGGGTCAACTGACTCTGGCTTGTGGGGCTTGCACTATGGGCTAAAACTAGCAGCGCAGATGTTTGGGCTGGAGCCCGGACTCCAAGACCTTCTTCCCTTGCCGATTTTCAGATCCTGGGCTTCCAACCCAAGCCGAAACATTTACACTGCTAATTTTAGCCCAATATCACAAGCATGAGTCAGTTTCCTGGGCTCTGAGACTCGCTATGTGGGTCTTTTTTGGAGTGTAGAAGTAACCAAAGGTGTTTGTTGTAAGAATGACTTAAGCAGACAACTAACTCCACACAAATTGGGGTGGAAGGACTTAAACTGTAATTAGCTGAGAGAGGGAATATGATGCTGTAGTCTGGTGGTTAGGACACTCATTTGTGAGGAGAGAGATTAAAGGTCCATTCCCCCTACTTTAATCACACAGTTTTTATACACAGTAGAACAACTTTTAACAGGAAGAGACTGCGAGAGACCCACATCAGACTACCCTATAGCTCAGCATTCTCCTGAGGTGGTGGATATCTGTTCAAATCCCTTCTTCGCCTTCTGCCTGAGGGGGGAACTGAACCTGGGTCTCCCACAGCCCAAGTGTGTGCCCTAACCACTGGGCTAAAAATTATGGCGGGGCACTTCAGCCTCTTCTGGACAGAGTTTTGAATGGGACTGGATCCAGGAGGTGTGTTCAGAGGCCATTTACCCAACTGGGACCTGCATGCAAGATAGGTAAATGAATTCCTATCTTTCCTGGCTCATGAATTTCTCTGGGGCTTGGCTTAGGAGACAGGCATGCACTCACATAGAGGGAGGCAGCAGTACACATGCTCAGAGACAGAAATTCAGTGGCCAAGGGGATCTTGTCCTGAAAAGTTAGGTGCCAAGTGAATTTAGGTGCCTACTGGGTTCATGGCAGGCCTGTGAGTTGCAGTGGAGCATAAAACTGGGACTTAGTTGCCTATGTATGTGGTGAATCTGGGCCTTAATTTTTCTGTCCCTCCATTCTGCATCAAACTGGCGATAAAACTTCTTTTCTCAGTCTTGTCCATTTAGATTGTCCCTGTCTTGAAGAGCTTAGTCTCTTACTATATTTATGTAGTGTAGAAGTCTGCTGTTGGGAGAGGGGGTTCACCCCTCTCTGGGGCAGCTGGGAGTCAGGCTGCCTCACTACCTGGGGTGACAACAACAGTTCCGGGCCCAGACCCTCAGGCAGGGGCTGAGCAAGGAGCTCCGTTTAGAGAGCCCAGGCCCCGGATCAGGGTGGGGTCACAAACAGTGGTGCCAGGCTCAGACCCTCAGGCCGGGGCTGAGCAAGCACTTCAGTATATACAAGGTAAGAGGCCCAGGCTTCTGGGCCTGAGCGTTGGGGCAAGGGGGAGACTGCCACCTGTGAGTGCGGTGGCAGGGGGGACACAGGCCCGCCCACTCCTCCGCATCCCAGCCCAGGGCCCTAACAGCGGCAGGCAACCTGCGGCTGTGTCAGTGGGGATCCCGGCTGCAACACACTGACATTGGCTCTGGTTCGGCTGCAGCCAGACTAGGGTCAGCTGCTCCCGGGCTACTTCCAGACTGCCCCTCGGGGCTTACCTGGATCCTGGGATTGTCCTCCGCAGGGTCCAGGTGCATGGGTTCACCCCAGCTGGAGCTGGAGGGTAGGTCTGGCAGCTCCTCTGGCTAACGAGCACGGGGGAGTTCTGGCAGCTCCTCTGGATAATGAGCATGGGGAAGTTCGGGCCACTCTGGGCGGTTACCCTGGGTTGCAGGAGTCTCCCAGTCCCGAGCTCCCGGAAGGACATCCGCTCGCTCCGGCCACTGGTGCCTCACTGAGCTCGGAGGGCCCGCCTTTATACTTCTGGGTCGGCGCTTGACCCTTTGCGGGGCAGGCTCAGAGCTTTGTAGCTCCGCCCAGTCCAGCCTCCGGCTGGGCTCTCCGTCCTCCGGGGTGGCTGGGAGCCAGGCCGCCTCACTACAGTAGAGTACTTATCATAATGGGACCTTGATTGTGATTGGGGCCTGTATGTACCACCATAGTATAAACATCTCAGACGTCCATTCAGAGTATGCACTAAATGAGGGGTTGTTTGGTTAATACTAATTCTGTAGGGTGTGTGGGGATTAGAGACCCAGTTTGCTCTAGGGCAATGGTTCTCAAACTAGGGCTGCTGATTGTTCAGGGAAAACCCCTGGCAGGCCAGGCTGGTTTGTTTACTTGCCGTGTCTGCAGGTTCAGCCGATCATGGCTCTCACTGGCTGCGGTTCGCCGCTCCAGGCCAATGGGGGCTGCAGGAAGAGCAGCCAGCACGTCCCTCAGCCCGCACTGCTTCCTGTAGCCCCATTTGCCTGGAGCGGCGAACTGCAGCCAATGGGAGCTGCGATCGCCCGGACCTGCAGATGCGGCAGGTAAACAAACTGGCCCTGCCCGCTAGGGGTTTTCCCTGAACAAGCAGTGGCCTCAGTTTGAGAACCACTGCTCTAGGGGAAAAGACTCAGTTGTGCACTGGGCCCTCTAACCTTGTGGATGCAATAAACAAAAATAAGGGGACATAAACAAACAATCCATGAGTATTGTTTTTCCCAAGTCCCAGTTCCAACAGTGCTCTTAAAGATACGATCCTGTTAAGTAAGGATCAGAAGTCCATTACATTTCAGCTATCTGCAGGCACATCAGTAACAATATCAATGGGCCAGCTGCAACTGAATTATATTTCCAATATTAAGAAGCATTTTCTGCAGGAAATAAGCTGGGTAAAGTAATGCTTGGTAAGAGGGCTGCCATGAACCTACCTCCCCACAAAAATGCTGTGTCTCTTTTCCTTTTTGCTCCCCACTTTAAATTCTATCTCTATTGGCTCCAGTCTCAGGCATTCCTGCTTTATGTTTTCCCGACTTTCTGATCCATTCAGTGTGTGAGAGAGATTACAAACAGGATGAAACTGACTACAGTCCTTATATTGCTAATTTCAATTTGTTTCTAGTCAACTCCAGACTGAACAGCAGGGGAACAGATGCAGGCAGGTGGAGGTTTGCCTGTTTCTGGAAATGTTGGGGCATATATGCCTTGTTCCAATTACATGGCAACTCTGTTGGGGTGTATGTGAATCTAAACAAGGAGCAATATTCTGCTTTCACATATGCAACTAAATAGCGAGAGCATCTCTCTTGCCTTCAGTGCACTTGTGTAATAGCAGAATCTGGTCCAAGGTACTGGTAGGCTCTGTAGTCATTGAAGCATGTAAAATGGGAGTAAAGTGGGAGCATAACAGAGTTCATTTATTTATGGACTATTTGGCATACTACAAGAGAGTCTTATATCAACCGATCTACTCTGACTTGAGAAAAAGCAATGAATGTATGTGAACTGTGAAAGAACAGCAAATCCAAGACATGCTCTTCATTCTTCTACTCCCACATTTATAATAGAAGTGACAGTGCATCAGCCTAGTGTTTCTGGAAATGATTATTTAATAGGGGGGCCCAATTCTCCTCTGGGTTACGCCAGTGTCAGTCAGACACAATTCCATTAAAATGAGTGTTGTAAATCTGCGTTAACTTACAAGAGACTCAAGCCCAGGGAATGCAGCTTCACTAAAGCCTTAGCAGCAAGATCTTTTCAACTCAATAGTCTGTGGGCTGGTCTACACTACGGGGGAAAATCGATTTTAGATACGCAACTTCAGCTACATGAATAACGTAGCTGAAGTCGAATATCTAAAATCGATTTACTCACCCGTCCTCACCGCGCGGGATCGATGTCCGCGGCTCGCCATGTCGATTCCGGAACTCCGTTGGGGTTGGTGGAGTTCCGGAATTGATATAAGCGCGCTCAGGGATCGATATATCGCATCTAGATGAGACGCGATATATCGATCCCCGGGCAATCGATTTTAACCCGCCGATACTGCGGGTAGTCTAGACGTGGCCTGTAACAGCATTTGTATCTAAGAATCCTGATGACTGTCACTGTAGAGGGGCATTTCGGCAACCAGCCAGGTGTCTTAGACACTGCCAGTTATTGGGATGGACTATCAATCGGCTGATTGTTGCATTTATCTATGTAGTAGGCCTTTGTAGGAATTTAGCATAACTAAGGCAATCGAGGTGGGCGGGGGCAGCTATCACATGGAGTGGGCTTGACTCTATGCCCTCTCTGAATATGTTGGGGGAAGTGTCTGTGGGAAAAGTCTGGATATATTTTAGGACTGTTGTCATGGGGAAATACGACTGCTAGATGAACTGCTTGGAAACTGCTCTCAACAATTTTTTTTTAATGATATATTTTTGTAACACCCGCTTTTTGCCCTTAACTGATTCTGTTTGGTTAGCTATGTAAATTTTTCTTGATTGACATGTCTTTGAGGGAAACTGTGGGTTTGGGTCAAGCAGTTCGCTTCATGAACACATTAAGAAGATATCCAGCCACAGACAGCCACCAGAACTCTGCTGGTTGAGTCACCTAAATACTGCTCCAAACTCCAGAGGGGTAATCCTAAGGGGTAGTTATCAAACTGCGGTGTTCTATAACCTATTGTGTGTGTGTGTGTGTGTGTGTGTGTGTGTGCGCGCGCGTACTAGAGACTCTATAAAGCAGTGACTTCAAATAAAGGTATTCCCATTGGAATACCGAAGATTGCTAAAGTACTGGCTTTAAGTAAAAGCATGTGGTTCTGATTTGTTTGTATTAGCCATAAAGCAGACCAAAGTGCTGCGTCTCCCTTGGTTTGTCCTGATACCACCTCGCATATCTTTGGTAAATGAAATAACCAAACAATCATTCATTTTCTGATATAGCTGTAAAACTCAACTGAAAATTTTTTTCAAAATAAACCACTGTTTAAAAATATATAGTGTATACCTTCTAAAAATGAAACTGCATCTGTCTCTGAGTTGTGAAGAATATGTATTAAGGTTATAACAACCAATAAGAATGCACTTTCATATAGAAAACCACGATTAAATCGAGTCTTCCTGACTAGTGATTTAAATCGTGATTTAAATCAAATCCATCCTGCCCACTGTGCTCTTGCCTCTGACCCCTTCGTTCCTCAGGGGGTCCCACAAATATGTTTGGCACCGGGCCCACAAAACATTAATCCGGCTCTGTTAATGCACTGTTATAAACAGATGGTTAAGGGTTAATGCCTCTTTTACCTGTAAAGGGTTAAAAAGTTCACCTACCCAAGCTAACACCTGACCAGAGGAACCAATGGGGGAACAAGATGTTTCAAAAGGAAGGAGGGAAGTTTTTCCTTTGTTTAGAGTTTAAGTTTCAGCCGGAGTGAAAAAGATCAAGGAACCAGCCTCTTATCAGAGTAGTAAGTTTTAGAAAGGAATAAATAGGTTTATGTTTATTTCTCTGTAACCTGTCTTTTGCAGTTAGAGGTAGAATCAAATTGGATTTTTTTTGTGTAACTAAATTTGTGCCCAGGGGAACATCCTCTGTGTTTTGAATCTGTTGTCTGTGAGAGTAGCTAGTATGCTAATCTTCTCCCAGATGGTTTTCTTTTACCGTTTCTTTTCTTTAATGTAAGAAGCCTTTTCTATACCTATATTGATTTTTCCTTGCTTTTTCAGATACAAGGGCGATTAACGGATCGTGACCTCAACCAGGGATTGGTGGGGGACGGAGGGGGGGATGGTTAATTTCTCCTTGTTTTAAGATCCAAGGGGTTTGGATCTGTGTTCACCAGGGAATTAGTGAAGTCCCTCAAAACTACCCAGGGAAAAAAGTAGTGCTTGGGGGATGGTGGCAGCGATACCAGATCTAAGCTGGTAATTAAGCTTAGAAGTGTCCATGCAGGTCCCCACATCTGTACCCTAAAGGTCAGAGTGGGGAAGGAACCTTGACATGCACTTACCTAATTCTTTGTTGAACCCACTTATTCTTTTGGCCTTCACAGCATCCCTTGGTAATGAGTTCTATGGGTAGACTGTGCATTGTAGGAAAAAATGCTTCCTTTCATTCGTTTTAAATGTATTGCCTATTAATTCCTTTGGCTGACTCATGGTTCTTGTGTTCTGTGAAGGGGTAAATAATGCTTCCTAGTCACTTTCTCCACACCATTCATGATTTTATATACCTATCATATCAACCTTAGTCATCTATTTTCTAAACTGAACAGTCCCAATCTTTTTAATCTCCCCTCCTATAGAAGCTGGTCCGTACCCCTAATCATTTTTGTTGCCCTTCTCTGTACTTATTCCAATACTAATGTATCCTTTTCGAGATCAGGTGACCAGAATTGCAAGCAGTATTCAAGGTGTGGGTCTACCATGGATTTATATAGTGGTATTATGATATTTTCTGTCTTTTATTACCTCTCTCTTTCCTAATAGTTCCAAACATTTTATTAGCTTTTTTGACTGCTGCTGCATATTGAGTAGATGGTTTCAGAGAAGTGTTTACAGTGACTCCAAGATCTTTCTTGAGTGGTAACAGCTAATTTAAACTTCCCTCGCTCAGCGCAGCTTCCTGCAGACCCCATTGGCCTGGAATGGCAAACTGCGGCCAGTGGGAGCTGCGATTGACCGAACCTGTGGATGCTGCAAGTAAACAAACTGTCTCAGCCCACCAGTGGATTTCCCTGATGGGCCGCATGCCAAAGGTTGCCAATCCCTGTATAATAGGAGCCTTAACTTTTCATATTTTCTGACTTCAAGAAAATTAAATGCAAAAGCTACAAAAAAGAAATCTTAGGATTGCAGAGCTTGTATTTTCTTAAATTTGCTTTTTAAAGGAAAAGCAGAAAAAAAGGAAATAATGTGTGGTGGTAACTGTCATGATCTGAGGTACTTATCATGTAACTTTGAGTGCCTTAAAATGTTTTGCTGCTGTAGTTCCCTTGTCCGTGGGCTCCCAACCAGATATTGAGTATCTGCGTGATAAGCCACCCTGGACCATCAGCTCTGACTCCAGAAGTCTGCTTGTTATACCACAGCCATATTCTGGCCCTCACCAGCCTTGGTTATGCTTGAGAAGATGACCCCAACTCCCTCCAATCCCAAGTTTTCCCAAAAGGTGCACTCTGCAATGTCCAGTCCTTTCCTGGATTAGTCAGAGGAATTATAAGATTTATTTGCCCCTCGAACAGGAAAAACTGCAAAACTGGCATTAGCTATCACTTTAAATCAAACACAGCACTTGGCTGGTTTTGTTTAAAAGTAAAACAAGTTGATTAACAAAAGAAGATAGAATTTAAAGTGAGTTCAAGTATAAAGATAAAGTTAGAAATGGTTAGTGGCAAAAAAAAGCTTTCTAGTGGCTAAGACTTAACAAGCTACAGCCTTTGTTCAAGATAGTTTCCTTACCAGTCAAACTTCCATCAAGATGATTGACCATCCCTTAGGATCTTTCATAAAGTCTAAGGTGCTCAGTTCCTTTGTCTTCTTAGGTGAAAGATAGTTTGGTGTTCTTTATTCCTCTTTTATAATCCAGTGAACTTTTGAAATAGATTTTTCTGAGGGTTACCACTCAAAGTAAAGTTTATTCAAGTGATGAGGAAGGAAACATGGATTTTACTATTGAAGGAATTTCTATGCTTCTTCCCCTGCTGGTGTTTGCTAAAATGCAAATGCATGGCCAAGTGTTTGCTAATTGACTCTGGTGACACCTGGCTGGAGGCATCATCCTGTCCTTTGTGTGGAGAAACCTGTTTAGCCACTTTCCAGACTTGTCTGGTAAACACATTTTGATTCCACATTCCTTCATAGTTGTAAAGTCTCTGGGACGTTTTACCATATGTATACCACACAAGAATATTAATAATCAGTGTGTTCGCTCTCTATTGATATCTTACATGACATCTTTTAGACACAGGTTTCAACATTAGTCAATTGGGGTACACTGAATTGGTCAGACTAGCTGAAAATCACTACTGCATACCAATGAATCCCTTGTCCTCTTGCACGAGGATGCTGTTAGGGCCACAGTAACCTTGCCAGAACTTTCAATACTCCAAAAGTTTATGGCTCCAACTTTCAGAAATCACTAATGATTTTTGGTGCTCAGTTTGTGGTACCTTTTAAGGATCCAGATTTTCAGAGGGTAGGTGCTCAACATTTTCTAAACGTTTTAAGGAGACTCAGACTGAGCACCCAAAATCATTTGTCATTTTTGACAACCTGGTCCTATTTACAGTACACTAAAAAACGGTTTTTAATGATTTTATCTGAGCTCAAATTTGACTTCTGTGATTCCTTACCTCCACTGCCTTGCTGGTGACAGGAGCAGGAGGAGCTGGCCTCACGTCATTTCTAATAGAGCACAAGGGAAGTAGTAGATTGTAAGTTTAGGGACTTAGCCGGCATCCTCACAACCTTCTCCAGAGTTTTATGGGTAATGGGGGATCCGCCTCCCCCGTATCTGACAGATGCAGAACTCAGAGGAGAAACTACAGCAATTTGGGAGAGAGAGCAAGAGACAGCCTGTGAGACAGACTCAGTGAGGAGTGGGCCTAGTGGGTAGCTGCTATTAAAGGACTGTTCAGGCTGAAATGATAGTTCTTTCCCTTAAAGCTGTTTCTGGCCTTCTGCTCTCCTTGACCCAGCACTGGCACTGCTCAGAAAAATCCAGTTAAATGTCTTACTGTCATGCACACAAGAAGTAGAAAAATGGTTTCTCTGAGAAGAAATAACCACTGGTGGTTCTCACTAGTAACACCTGCTCATCATCTGCTCCTTCTGTAGTGGCTACAGCTGCTTTGACTAACTGGCTTCCCTGGAGAAGAAGAGAATTCAACTTTTCCCAGCACTTCCTTACGAAGTTGTTACTAATATAGCTGTGAAGATAAAGAGGAAAGAAGGGGGAGAGATTTTATCTACCTCTGTGTGTATCTATCCCTTTGTTTTTATATAATATATAAAACAAGACAAAGAGGTGCACACATGAAAAAGAAGGTATCATTTGTCCTGCAGAATATTCATCACTACTGGAGGTGGGCAGAAGGTAAAACCAAGCTTAATTTTCAGATCCCAAGGTCAGTTTATAGGGGTGGGATATTAGGATAAATATATTTTAATTTGTAAAATGAGTATATTTGATCTGTAATCTACTGCAACACAATACATATGCAACCCCATGATGTAATTTTAACAGTCACTTTTCAGAGACAAAATGCACTTTGACATCTGCTATCCCAGGGGTGGGCAAACTATGGCCCAGGGGCCGCATCCGGCCCTCCAGACATTTTAATCCAGCCCTCGAGCTCCCTCCGGGGAGCAGGGTCCATGGCTTGCCCTGCTATATGCAGTTTCTGGAAGCAGCGGCATGTCCCTCCTCTGGCTCCTACACGTAGGGGCAGCCAAGAGGCTCCGCATGCTGCCTCTGCCCCAAGTGCCTCCCCCAAGTGCAGGAGTGCAGAGGTGCAGGAGTACAGGAGATGCAGAGGTGGCACCTGCGGACGAGGCAGCACACAGAGCTGCCTGGCCAGCGCCTCCACATAGGAGCTAGATGGGGGATATGCTACAGTATCTGGGAGCTGCTTGAGGTGAGCAACATTCGGCGCCTGCACCCCTGACCCGCTCTTGTTCCCCAACCCCCTGCCCCAGCCCTGATATCCCTCCTGCCCTCAAACCCCTCAATGCTAGCCCAGAGCACCCTTTTTCACCCCGAATCCCTCATCTCCAGCCCCACTCCCAGAGCCCATACCCCTAGCTGGAGCCCTCACCCCCTCCTGCATCCCAACCCCCAATTTTGTGAGCATTCATGGCCTGTCATACAATTTCCATACCCAGATGTGGCCCGTGGGCCAAAAAGTTTGCCCACCTCTGTGCTATGTTACACCAATATATTATTAGACTATGTGAAGTCCAAAAATAGATGACAGAGATATAAAGCTTCTCACCAGTCTTAATTCATCATCACTCAATAATATTAAATTATATTTCACATTGATATGATGCCTTTCAGCCCCAAATAGTTTAGAGATCATAGGCTGTACATACACTAGCACTGAAATGCACTGCTGAAGCAAAGAGTTCTAGCCAGGGAGGCCATGCACTGCACAAGAATCAGTGAAGGTGGACAGTTCTCTTAGTTCAAGTCCTTTTTTTGTGGTTCCCAAAAATGTATTATTATTTCTTGATGACAAATGCCAAAGGTTGGCCAGGTACTTTTCCAAACAGCTAGAAAAAACAAGGTCTCTGCTACGGTCTAAGTCCACCATTTGTCAAAGTACTTAGTCACATGCTTAACTTTAAGCAAGTGTAATCAGTGGGACTTAGGATATGCCTACCGCACCTGGAAACACGCTTCCCAGCAGGGCTGCCGAGAGTAGCTTCGGGCCCCAGTGAAAAATTTTTTCAGGACCCTCACCAAGGGTGGTCCGGCAAAACAGGGCCAATAAAGCCGGGCCCCAGGCCCCCTTCCAGACCACCGGGCCCCGGTAATTTGTACCGGCTTTCCCCGCCCTTGTTGGCCCTGCTTCCCAGTGAGGGTGGACAGACATGCTAGGGCTATCCAGCTAGGGCACTGAAAGTAGCAGGGTGGCTGCATAACACAGGCAGTTACTTCGGCTAGCAACCTGAGATATGTACCAAGAGACTCTGGTAGTTAGCCCATACTGCTGCAGCCGCACTACTATTTTTAACACACCAACTCATGTGCAACTTATGTGAGTCATTTTACCTGTGCTGGGAAGACATACCTTTAAGCACGTGCTTAAGTGCTTCACTGAACTGAAGTCTAAACACCAAGCAAGTAAAAAAGAATGGAATGCAGAGAAAGAGGCCAAGGAAGTTAAGTGTTCATTTTGTTAGTTCCATGGGGATTGTTTTTTGTTTATTTGGGTTTTTTTGTTTTTGGTAAAGTGCCTGACAAATTTTTGGCCCTATAGAACCACGAAATGCAATAATAATGGTTTGGAGACTGCACTGAGTAGGTCTTGAATCAAGTGTGTATTATAGCCATCCTTCAACTTTGCACCGTATACTTGCCCTCATTTCAGCCTGATAGTAAAACTTTTTTTAGTCGCTGAAATAAGCAGATATATCTCTCAGTACCCTCAAAGAGCAATCTTATTGAGTAAGAAGGTGCCATTTTCAGTCAATTTTCAGAATAGAACTGCACTTTGTGAGGTTTCGTCTGAGGAATATCTTTTAAAAATGTAAAGCCAGCTATGTTTTGTTAATATCAGTTCACTATGCATGATAGTAAAAGTAAATGTATCACAGTGATATATTGATGCCCTCAGTTTCACACACACAATCCCATAATTTTTGAAATCCATATGACTGCATGGCGAAACGCAAGGAGGAATCGGATCTAGAGTTTGAAGTGTACCAGAAACTTTTAAAGCATTGTATATATCATGGCATGTTCCTATATTATATATCTGTATCTGTAGGCACTTCACTGCCATAGTGATGAGTGGCTTAGATGCTCATATGGGCTTTTTGCTTTTTCTAGACAAGTGAATTGCTAGAATTGTTCAATTGTTACTACTATTATTGTATTTAAAACTACTTTTGTTATGCGGTATACAATCCCTGTAGGCATAAGAACAGAGGGAAATGGTCTAGTCTTACTATGCACACACACAGTATTTAAAAAGAAAAGATTGATCCTGAAGATCTTAACTCATGTCAACGTTCTGTTCTTATGTTATGCAAATATTTACTTTGCTGTTCAGTTGGGGAAAAAGTACCTTAATGTCTTTGGGACATTCCTTGTTTTGCCAGTGAGCTATTGAAAGTTGCTTTAAAATAAGACTGTCATGTACAGTGGACACCGGGAGCTGAAATGTTTTGAGGAAAGCACATGATTGATTTAAATATTTTTGCTTTTTTTAACCATTTCCCTTGCAAAATAAGTTATATGAAGCAAAATAAAATGCATGATAAGGAAATAGGGAGCTGTGGAAGGAAGGAAGGAGAGAAAGAGTTAAGTGAATAGGGCAGCCAGACAGCAAATGTGAAAAATCGGGATGGGAGTGGGGGGTAATAGGAGCTGTCATAAACAGATGGTTAAGGGTAAATGTTTCTTTTACCTGTAAATGGTTAAGAAGCTCAGTAAACCTGGCTGACACTTGACCAGAGGACCAGTGGGGGGACAAGATACTTTCAAATCTTGGTGGAGGGAAGTCTTTGTTTGTGCTTTTTGTTTGGTTCGTTGTTCGTTCTCGGGACTGAGAGGGACGGGACATTAATCCAGGCTTTCCCTATCTTTCTGAATTAGTCTTTCAGGTTTCAAAATTGTAAGTAATAGCCAGGCAAGGCAGATTAGTCTTATGTTTGTTTTCTTAACTTGTAAATGTGTCTTTTTGCTGGAAGGATTTTTACTTCTGTTTGCTGTAACTTTGAATCTAAGGCTGAGGGGAGGGGTCCCTCTATCTATATGATTTTGAGTACCCTGTAAGCATTTCCATCCTGATTTTACAGAGATAACTTTACTTTTTTTCTTTCTTTAATAAAGCTTTCTTTTTAAGAACCTGATTGATTTTCCTTGTTTTAAGATCCAAGGGTTTGGATTGTGTGAAGCGTTTCAAGGCAACCAGGAGGGAAGTCTGGGGAAAGGAGGGGGATTGTAATTTCTCCTTGTTTTAAGACCCAAGGGTTGATTCTGGTTCCCCAGGGAAGTTTTGGGGGAACAGAAAGGTCAGAACTAAATTCTGGCTGGTGGTAGCGTACCAGACCTAAGCTGGTAATTAAGCTTAGAAGTGTTCATGCAGGTCCCCACTTCTTGTACTCTAAAGTTCAAAGTGGGGGAAAAAACCTTGACAGGAGCCTATGTAAGAAAAAGACCCAAAAATCAAGACTGTCCCTATAAAATCAGGACATCTGGTCACCCTATAAGTGAATGAACATCCTGGTTTCTTTATAGAGCTACTATTAACAGTTTCTTTGATGAATGCCTCTATTAGTGCCTGATCTAAAACAATAAACTGAATGGATTTTCATTCTACTGTCACTAACACCAGTTCTACACTGGTGTATTTCCATTGTCTTCCAGAGTTATTACCACTTTACACCAGACCAGGGTAACTGAACGGAGAATCAGTCCCATAGTGGGTTTTTTTTAATCTTATAAACTATACAGATTGCTCCTCTAAGAAAAAAATTAGTATGTTGTAGTTTTTAATTCCATGAGAGAGAGCAAGGGAAACTGATGGCACATATGGCACATTTGAACAAATTAATGCAGTTAGGGAGGTGAGTGCATGCATATCTGTGTTGCCTGCGGGATTAGTCAGTGATTTGAATGTCTAGAATTAAAAACATTAGCAGACCTTCAGAGATGCATGAGAGCTTAAACCGGGGAAAGTGTTAAGATCATATAATCTCTACGCTCTCACACATCTCTGAAGGTCTGCTATGGTTTTAATTTTTGACATTCACCTCATTAACTAATCCCACCAGCCCCCCACCCACCCACCCCCACACGTGTATATTTATACGCACACACACGTGTGTGTCTGTATGTATATGTATATTAGAAGTGGACATTTAGCAGATGAATCAAAATGTTTTATAGTTTAGTACATTTTAAACCAGGCCTGTATGTTAACTGCAATATTTGACTGACCTTCTAACAGTCACATACAGGAGATAAAATTGGTTGCCAACACCAAAACCTGGTAACTTTATAAGATAACTCATTTCTGAAGGTTGGTAATTATCCAGAATCTTCTGAAGTTTGAATTATCACTACCCAGCTGCAATGACTTGAATATATTTTTGTTAGTCTGAAACATTTAATGTCACAGAGGGTTCTTTCTCAATATTAACAAAAAAGGACTCCTAGTTCTTTAACTTCCCTTTATTGCAAAGGCTGGTGTTCAAGGTAATCTCAAAAGAGCATGGAACTGTTTGATGGTTGTTTTGACTTGCAGAGTCCTCTGATGGAGTTTTTCAAATAGCAGTTAAGTGACAGCTTGGAAGTAGATGTTGAGAGCATCTCAGCAGATTCCCTCCCCCGGGAGAAAAATGAAGAAAATAGGTGATGTTGAGTCCTAACTAAATATTTTCAAAGTGATATGCATGCACCTGATCCTGTGAGGTGCTGAGCAACCTCACCTCCCACTGAGCTCAATGAGAGAGTTGGACACTCAGCACCTTGCAGGTTTGAGATCTGTGAGCAGGATAGTATTAATGCTAGTCAGTGAAAGACTAGGGAACAGCACTTGGGACAGGAGATCTATGCTCTCGGCCATACGATCGTTGCTCTAAAGTTTGTGTCTCCAAGGGCAGTGGTAGCTCCTTGAAATTTCACACTATTTCTTCTTAGCCTTATTTGTTTTGTTTCTTTATTATATTAAAAATTATTTTGATTTCTCCAAAGCTTTGCAAATACAAAAACTGTGAAAACCCGATTCATGTATTTCCCCAGGCTTTAACAGCTAGTTGAAAATAACAAACAAATATTCCTTCATTTACATGCGCAGATTTACAGAACATGTGTTTTGGGAGTGAGGGAGAATTGGAGGATTCTGCAATTAGGAAGTTTCTAGACAGAGTGTGATGCTGTTAGAGCCATAATTGCCACAGAAAAAGCTGGAAATTGGAACAGCAGGGGAATGCTGTGTTATGATATAGCTTCAATGGATTGAGCGGATCCATTTCTCTAGTGCTAATAATAATAATGATGATGATTATGAAAGGGGGGACAGACCCTTAACTGGTCTACATGTAAATCCATATAGCACCACTGATTTCAATTAAAGTCCTCCAATTTAAACCAGCTGAGGATCTAGCCCCACGTACATGCTAACCATACTGTATGAAAGCAAAAGCAAGTGAATTCAAAGGGATCAGGAGTATTTTGATCTGGAATTCTGTAACTGATTTCTCATTTTCAATTTACCAATTTGTATATTTAAGCTTCATATGCAACATTGCTCACGTGGATATTTGGTTTTAATTTACAGAAGGTACATCTAGCTTACTCCAAAATGATATCCTGAACCTACAGATAGGACTGTGTTCTACGCTAGGATACTTGTTAGAGCAAGGCAAGCTGAGTTTGCTTTAATTGTAAGAAATTCAGCAAAGTTATTAGATCACTTGTTTCACATGCAGAGATAGTGAACTTGTATGGATATGTGCATCACTGCTTTAATTGTCACTGATTGGGTGACTGATCATATGGGATGGCCAAGTGATTGACTTCATGTTTGCATGCACTGAAGTCAGGCAACAGATAACTATGAAGACTGACAGCATATTCAAGGCAATAGGCATAAAATATATAATGTGGTATTAAAAATGGTAAAAATATCAGTGTTTTGGGAGGAACAATTTTCTATTTGTCTTATAAACTAAAAGTTCCAAGGTCTGAGTTTCAGTTGTGATTGATGGAGCGTTACTAATTTTCACAGCAGCTCTACTTGTCGTCCCCTCGCAATACCACTGTGCTACATGGTTAGTTATGAGGAGTCAATGGCAGCTACAGATGGCTGGGGCACATGAGTTATGAGGAGAGGCTGAGGGAACTAGGCTTATTTAGTCTGCAAAAGAGAAGCGTGAGGGGGATTTGATAGCAGCCTTCAACTATCTGAAGGGAGGTTCCAAAGAGGATGGAGCTCAGCTATTCTCAATGGTGACAGATGACAGAACAAGGACCAATGGTCTCAAGTTGCAGTGGAGGAGATCGGGTTGGATAGTAGGAAAAACTATTTCACTAGGAGGGTGGTGAAGAAGTGGAACGGGTTACCATTCTTAAGAATCTCCATCCTTAGAGGTTTTTAAGGCCTGACTTGACAAAGCTCTGGCTAGGATGATTTAGTTGGAGTTGGTCCTGCTTGAGCAGGGGATTGGACTAGATGACCTCCTGAGGTCTCTTCCAACTCTAATCTTCTATGATCTACATAGGATTAAAGTAGACTTAGTGCAAAATTAAGTGTCAGTTATCTGTGCATTTAACACAATTCAGTTTCAAGGTCAAAGGAGATAATGTGATAGTATTGTTCTGGAAGATTTTTCTCTAGTGGAAGAAAGTCCAAAGCAGTTTTTTTCTGGAACGGTACAATAGCTCATAAATCTGAAAAATGGATGACATGTCAATAGTAATGACGGTTTCTCATTGATTTAGTGTTAGAGTTAAAGACAAAAAGAATAGGCCTGTGGCAAGAACTGAATCAGAATACTTGGGATTTCACATGCATTCTTGTGTCTCAGGAAGAACAAAGCTATAAGTTATCATGAGTGCAGCTCACAAAGCTGGTAATAACCAAGATGCTAGCTGCTGATGCCTGAAGTCAGTTATCACATGACAAAGATTGTTACACCGGAGAAGCCTTGCAGAATTGGTACACTTTGTCTTTTAGCAGACTGTGAATTCCCAGTGTCACCAAACATCTTTAACATAGAGTCTTATTTTACTGTTTCTCTCCGATGTCTGTCTTGGCATTTGCAGGAAAAAAAGAGGCTAAAGACTGATGGATACTTGGGAATACACCTCAGAAATTTAACTTGCTAATGGTTGTATTCAAACTGAGAGAGCTGCCATTTTGTTTAATTGCTCATTTGGCAAGTAGTATCTCCAGGCAGGATTTTGAATTGTCCCAATCAATGTCAACTGCTGCTATGACATCATTATAGCTTTCCTCCTGGCAGTTCTTCAGTGTCATTATTCAAGCTATTTGGAGGTAGATGAACTTGTCAAAAAATTGGACCTCTCTGAGAATCCCTATATGCCTAAAAAAATGATCAAACAAATTTAGAGGGATGGTGGAGCTCTTGCGGGGAGTCGGGAAATCCAGAAAGAATAACAGACATAGAATAATTAGGAAGGTAAGATGAATAATAATAGTACCTCAGTCTGCGATCTAGTCAGCTCTCACTGCAGGGAGGGACTTAGTACCCTGCAAGGGGTTGTTCTTAGGTGCTGCTGCACATAGTTTTGATGTAATAAAGTGGTCATCAAGGGTTAACTGGGTTACTCAAAATATTATCAGTTAGCTCTGCCTTATTTCCTGTTCAATCAGAGAGTGTTCCCCCCACCCCCCACAGACACTCTGTTTCTTATGTAGGTGAAGGAAGTAGCATCTTCCCAGCCTGCAGTACTGTCAGGATGATGTGTTTATTGTGCACTGAGCGGTCCCTTTACAAAAGTTGATGATTCAGTAGGTGTCGCTCTTCCCTCGGAGGAAGTTTAGCGTGGTAACAATGCCAGGACCCTAATGTATTACTAGGTGGCGCTGAGCTACAGAGGTGCCATTTCTTATAAATGAGACTTAAAACTAAGGGCAGGATCGCTTGGTACTCTGTGTAAGAATAAAGAGATTTTTAGCTCTACTATTTTGGCCATATTCTAATAGGTAACTACAGTCTGCTTCCCTAAACGTCTTTGGCTGTTTTATTTTAAAAAAATACTTGTGCTTACTTTCCACTTGGGTAGTGTTGCTGTGCGTTGTCAAAAATTACCATAGTTCATTGAGGAGGTACCTACACTCTAGTGGTCTGAAACAAGAGAGGGTACGGAGCTCTTTGCTCCCATCTGTTAATGAACAGGGGAAGAATGGCTTCACAGTTGCTTCATCTGCATAAGCTATTTACTCAGAACTTCAGTTAGCCAGACCCTCCAGAGGAGAAGGAGCAATTGGCCCTCATCTATACATGAACAGGAGGAAGCACAGCTAGAGAGCTTCATTTGCCTATGATTTCTACCCAGAGTTCCTCCACTGACGTTCCAGGAGTCACCATAGCTGGGTACAAACTCAAAATTGGTTGAGTAGTGGAATTGAACAGAAAGAAGAGGGCAAAGGGGCTTCTGTTTTGTGGTAAGAACTCTAACTCTGCATGAGGGTCTTATGGTAGGGTTCTCCTGTACTTAGGGTTCTGTAGTTTGAGAGAACTCTGTAGTGAGATGATGCAGAGACAGTTCTTTGATGAATTTGCAGAGAACAGCAGGACTGCCCTAGTGTGCCTCAGGACTTGGACTATGATATCCACAGACACCAAAGTGTGAATAGGGTTTAGCAGTTGGGGAACAGGGGAAGTGATGTGGTGAAGAATACTTGCCAATGGGTGGGTAACAGGGTTAACAGACTACTACCAAAGTTACTGTGAGGGAGTGTTTTATTTGTCATTAGTACAGATTGTTGCTGTGTTCCCTTTCTCCCTACTATACTCTTTCTTGTTTCATACACAGACTCTGTGCTTGCAACTGTGAAAGCATTTCTTATTAAGAATGTCTAGGAAGGTATTCAGTGATCCCAGAAATTCTGGGTGGGGACTCAAGCCACTACTGCTTGTTTAGTTTAAGAGGGACCTCTAGCAATTTGAACCTGGCTGTTGTTGCTGCTGATAGTCTGGTGGAAGGATTATATCTGCATATAGTTTCTATACGATTTTAAATCTGTGAAGTGCATTGGGATAAAAGATGAATAAAAATAAGAATTCTTACCCAATAGAAGTGAGAGTCAGAACTGAAAAGAAAGGTTTAGCTCTGCCCTACTTTAATGTAGCATTATTTAATACGACAGTTAGTTTACTTATGCATGTGTATGTCTATATACATTACTGTATTCAAAGGGTCAGATTACTTCATATCCTGAGAGAGCTAATTAGGACTTTAGACTTAGTTTATGATGGTAATTGTTTGAATATGTAGGGCTAGACTGTCTTTTGCTTGGCAAAGAAGTGAAAACTATCATGCACCTTCTTCAGAAGCTGTGCCAAAGAGATACTGTGTTAAGCTGGGAGGAAAAGGGGTGGATAGTCTGTTTGTTTCTGCTTTTTCTCAGAGATTCTGCAGGAAGGAAGGACATCTTTAAGTCCATATCATAAGCAGGACCGGCGCTAGGGGTTTTAGTGCCCTAGGCGCACAGCAATTTCGCCGCCCCACGCGCTGGTGCCTGCGGGCGCTCCACCAGAGCCGCGCAAGCAGCCGAGCTTCCGCAGGCACGACTGCGGCAGCTCCACCGGAGCCGTGGACCAGCAGACCCTCCGCAGGCACCACTGCGGCAGGTCCACCAGAGCCGCCTGCCACCCCCTCTGGCAAAATGCCACCTACCAATAATCCTGGCACCCTAGGCGATTGCCTAGGCCACCTAAATGGAAGCATGGGCCCTGATCATAAGGCAAATAGACCATTTCACTGCCAGACAATATGGATGAATCTGAACTTCAGAATGAACCACCTGTTTTAGTAGACTGGATGAATAAGATTCAAGAGGAGGGAAACGAATGGCATTGTGATCTGTAGGCTGGATGGTGTGTTTAATAGCTTTCTTAACCCAGGCTGCTTATTTTCTTCGTCCTGTTGCAGAAGTCACGGGTGACAATTTTTTTCATGGTTAGCTGAGCTAATAATGCTCCCGTGTAAGATTTTTGTGCAAACCATTATTTACTCCTGTTGTTAAGGAGACTGGCTAACTGGCTCAGCCAGAATTCTCATGTTGTATGTATGTGTTTAATAGTTGTAATGGAATAATATGCTTTCAAGGCTTGTGCTCTGAAATTAATTCTGAATGTTTCACTGTGGTGCACTTTATCGTGAATGACTAGTATCTTTGACCAAACATTTCAACTGAGATAGATAGCATAGATTGCAGTTACATGTGTTTATAACTGCACTACAGAAAAGTCAGCATATAATAAGTTTATATTGTTAAGGTGATCTTTCTTACTAGCCTAAGTTTTGATTATAATATCTAAAAAAGCTCAAAAATAGATGAGTTTTCTCTCTCTGTATTCCAAGGAAAAGTATGTTTCAAATTCTGCCCAACTATAAACCTGTGCCACTCAGTTGAAATGAATAGCAAAGTTATTAACCCTCTTCCCCCTAGAATTTAGCCCGGGACCTCTAGTAAATGAGGTTATTACAATCTCTTTGCATATACAACTTCCCTATTTCACAACAATCTGTTCAGTTCATTGCAATTGAGTTACACCTGGGATGAATCTAACCCAATTACTTTAGTGATTTTTACAATCTTACCATTCAGGTACTTTATGATGTCTCCAGCCTAATAGTAGAAGCTGAATGAAGAAGGGGAGTTGGGGTTTTTTGTTTTTGTTTTTTTTTGTTTTTTCAGATTTCAACATCTAACAAAAAGCTTTAACTCTTACTAGAGATGGAACAGAACAAAAGTTTCAGCCTTACCAGTCTGTTCAGAAAAAAATCCTGCCAGCTCACAAACATGAGCTTGGGGTCTTCTCCGGTTATGTAATAGCCTGAGCATAATGATGAAGAGCCTTTTCTCCATCTGGATAGAATTCCCACCCTTTCTCAATCTCCTCTTAAAAATAACCTGCACTGACACACACTCCTTTAACTCTGTCTCTTGAAGATCCCTTACATTAGGCTGAGGACACTGATAAATGTTGGTTACAGTGAACACTGGGGCACCTTTACTTGGTACTAGGGGATATTTCAGGGCAAGGCTACCTTTTTGCTTATCTCAATTAGTTCTCTTCCTTCCCTGCTCTTAATCTCACAGTTACTTCAGTATTTTTTTTGTAGATACTTGTCCTTCCTATCTCTTTAGGTTCATGAGTGAGACCTTAACTTCCGTCTATCCCCTGGGAACCACTAAGGCTGCAGTTTTCAATGGAGCCTGAATTTCAAAGGGAACAGGCACCAAACTCCCTTAGGCTCTTTTGAAAATCTCAACCTTAAATGGATTGTTTTCATTAGGGAAGTTTGTTTGCCTTAAGAGACTCTTCAGTTTCTCCGTGCATTCAAATCTGTTATTTGGCCTCCATCATTCACTGCTAGGGCCTGGCTGCCTTGCTATGGACTTTGCCAGAGATACCTCAACTTTGTTCCACTGTTAGTCTCTTCTCACTGTTTCACATCTTGCTCCTGTTTTTCCAGCTAGGCTCCACCAGCACCATTTTCTTCATAATTCATTCAAACATCATGAAAATGAAACCTCCACTGATTTGTTTGAAGGCATTTACAAGTTTAGCATTGCAGGTGGATGTTCATGAGAGTAATGGAACAACAGCAATGGCAGCTACAGTTAGGCAGTGAAACACCCTTGCTCTTTCAATTCTGCCAATTTGTGTTTAAAAGCTTTGTGGACCTCATTCTAAAACAACCACACCAATTTCATTTACACTGTAATCTAAACAGAGGTTATAGTCCTAATCTTTGGCTGTTTCCATGAACTGCAAAGTGCAGGGATCAGCAATCTTTGGCATGCGGCCGGCCAGGGTAAGCACCCTGGTGGGCCAGGCTGGTTTGTTTATCTGCCGTGTCCACAGGTTGGGCCGATTGTGGCTCCCACTGGCTGTGGTTCACCGCTCCAGGCTAATGGGGGCTGCAGGAAGTGGCGCAGGCCGAGGGATGTTCTGGCCGCAGCTTCCCGCCGCCCCCATTAGCCTGGAGCGGAAAAACCGTGGCCAGTGGGAGCCACGATGGGCTGAACCTGCAAATGCAACAGGTAAACAAACAAACCGGCCCAGCCCGCCAGGGTAAGCACATGCCAAAGGTTGCCAATCCCTGGCATAGCACAACTTGCATGAAGAGATGCAGCTGTGACTGTAAGCCTTCCTGTGCTTCCTTTATCTTGAGCAAACTCGGTGGTCCCCAAAGCATAAGTTAGCAGGCTAAAAGCTGCCAACAACCTTGAATTAGAGAGACAAGGCGGTTGAGGTCATATATTTTATTGGACTAACTTCTGTTGGTGAGAGAGAGAAGCTTTCGAGCTACACAGAGCTCTTCAGGTCTGGGAAAGATACTCCCAGCTTCACAACTAAGTACAAGGTGGAACAGATTGTTTAGCATAAGTAGTTAACACATTTCAAGGGGAGGTGTCCTGTTAACACCTCTCTAGTAATTGGGGAGTGGGGGGGGGGGAAGAAAGGCAGGGGAGGAGAGTGAGGAAGCAGCGGGGGGTGTGTGGTATTAGTGGATTATAAATTGTTGTAACAAGACATAAATCCAGTATCTCTATTCAGCCCATGATTTTTAGTGTCTAGCAGTTATGAATTTAAGTTCCCAGGCTTATCTTTTGACAATGTTGTACAGGTTTCCTTTGAGGCTGAGGACTGATAGGTCAGATATAAAGCGATTGCTTTGCAAAAAGTGTTCACCTACAGGTGACATAATGTTTTTGTCTTTTATCATTTCCTGTGCTAGTTCATTCCAGAATGTAGTGATTGTCTGGTTTCATGTTAATGGTCTGCGTCATCTTGAGTGGTCCCTTGAAACGTTTAGCTCCTTATACTGTTCCCTCTTGTACTTAGCTGTGACACTCTGAGTATGTTTCCCAGACCTGCTGAAGAGCTCTGTGTAAGCTTGTCTCTTTCACCAACAGAAATTGGTCCAATACCTTGTGTCTCTAATATCCTGGGACCAACAGGGCTACAGCAACACTGCATATAACCCCCTCAGATGGCCATTACAACAACTGGGGATAGCCAACCACAGATAAATCCCAGGTACACCTTTGTGCTGGAACCTGGGTGTCAGGGTGATTTTGGAACCATGCTGTGGTGGCCCTCAGGAAGAGAGATTGCTCTGGGCTGGCTTCACTGAGGGCTATTTTGCACCAGTAGTTTCGTGCAAAGTGGCTAGATGCAATCTTTTTTTCCCTCTGACTCATTTTTTTTTCTGCAACATTAAAAATCATAATGCAGCTAGAAAGCTGAAGAAACCAATAAATGCAAAAGATGTTCTAGAGTTTATATAATTAGAAAAAGTTTTAACTTTTAAGCGCTGGATATCTCCATTACTTTGATATAATCTAATTTACATGCTTCCCTTTTTGAGAAAAAAGCCTCCTTTTAAAATTTAGTTTATATTTTATTTATAGGAAATTTAGAGCCTTTGGGCTTAGCCAAATCCTGTTTTTTCAACAGACTCACTTGCATCTGTGATTTTCTCTCTTATAAAGTCTAGATTATTCAAGCATGCAGTCTGCAGTGCTGTTATTTACCTGATAATCTGCCTCTGGAACCAAATGCTGTCAGTACAGACTATGCTTCCTTTGAATACTTATCTTCACTCATCAGTTTTGATGGACATCACAGCTCTTTATAATCTCCTCCATTAAATTCTACACTTATCTTAGATGGTTTTGATTTTCTTGTTGCCTTCAGGCTCACATTAAACAGCCTAGCAACGAATGTTTAAAGAGTGTAACTGCATGATTGATAACTTAATATGGATCGCAAATAAACAGCCTGCCTTTGCATTCTGTTTCATGGAAATCTGTGCAATGCAAACACCACAAATGGGTTTTTCAGGGTCTGCACACCTAGGGTCAGATCTTAAACTAGAGTAAATTGTCATCATGCTATTGAGTTCAGTGGCACTACAAGTATTTACACAAACCAAGAATCTAACCCCTTATAATTCCTTTTGTCCTGAGAAGGAAGCTGCAGGTTTGAGTTCATATTGACAGATGATATTAGGAGCAATATTTTGTATTTATAACATCTTTTTGGTTGATTAGTAATATTCTCTTTCTGTCAGTCTTCAAGATTTTGATATTGTACATCAATATTTTATGTCTTATCAGAGTTGATGAAAGTATTCACTGGAAATCAATGATCTGATGAATGAAGAAGCCTTTTTTTCCTGTTTGCAGGTTGTTAGTAAGCTGATCTCGATGTCTGTGAATATATTCATAAATATTCCCTGAGTAGTTTATAAAGACAACTTGTGGCCTCTGGGATGTTTGCAAACTGTTTTACATGGAGGATTCATTGTTCACATTGTTGTTTGTGACGTATAATTGGTCACAGAGTATTTTTTTACACCCTGTCTGGATGACTGAAGCTTTTAAAACAGAAGAATAACGGATAGCCAGTGGCAAATTGAGATGTATTTATGTTATATTTTTTATTTGTGTCTGGGATTTGCAAATCCCAAAAGGAATTGAAATTCATTGAAAGTTGGCTCCCTAGTTCCCTTTACGCTGCTTTGAAAAGTCCAGTGTGTAGAGTGCTGTCATAATAAGACCTCAGTCAGGATCAGGGCCACGCTATACAACTACATAAGAAGATGCACTCCTTACCCCAAATTGCTTACAACCTAAGTAAAGACCAGACTCAATAAGAGAGCATGACAAACAGTAGGAGAGAGAATGTGATTCACAGTTATAGAGCTGGCTTGGTAACATAGGGCTAGCCATATGCAACCTGATGGCTCTAATTTTTCTAATAATTTTTTTTAAATTATAATTTTAGTGGGAGATTTTTAAGTCTACTTAAGGGAGTTAGGAACCCAAGTCCCAGGGAAAGTCAATGTCACAAGCTCCAAAATCCCTGATTCACTTTTTTAAAAAATTCTCCTTGAAGAATTTCCTTCTTACCCAGGACTTCCAGTACTCTGTTAATTCTGAGGAAAAATGACCAAAAGTACCTAATATTTGATCATTTGTTTTGTATTTTCCCCTTGTATACAGGTTGTCTGAAACTGCCCCTTTGCCTATTATTGGTTCCTATTTAAGCTATAAATTAGCCCACCATTCCCTTAGACTCAGTGGGCCCCCTTTCTCTCCATTAGCTCTTTCCACGCTGCCCCAGCCCCATCTAGGACTTGGGAGGCTTTGAAGCTTCTCCGTTCTGCTGGTGTCGAGTGGGTCCCTACAGTGTCAGGTGCAAGAAGACAGAAGGTCCAATAATCAGTTATGGAACAGACACTGATCTTACTGCAGACCCTGGGGCTGTGAAGGTGCCACTGGAGCCTCTACCAAGAGCTCATCTTCCAGCCCTGTTTTTTTTAAAAATTTCAGAGTCTGGAGCTCCAGACTACAGATGGACAAATAAAAAAATTGAAGAGAAGTTTGGGGTCCCGTCAAAACCCAAAATTCTGAAAAATGTCAGTGAATTAGAAAAAGTTGAACAAAATATTTAGTTTCTGGGCATTTCTTAAATAAAAAGCAAAAGAAACAAAGGGCTAGATTCACAAAACGTCTGGTGTTTCCATTGCTATCCTTTATCCCAGTGATTGGAGCATCCTCCTGTGATGTGAGAGATATGGTCTCAATTCCCTCCTCTACTTGATGTGGAATAAGGACTTTGGATCTCCCGCCTCCTAGGTGAGTGCCCTAGCCACTAGGCCAGAGGTTCTCAAACTGCAAGCTCCGTTCAGGTGGTCTGCAGATAGTTCCCTTTAAGGTGCATGCCTGGGCGGCCACACACAAAAGAATGAAGGGCCACCCACTTAGTTAGTGGAGACTTGTAGGCGTAGCTCCACTAATTAGGTGCCTGGACCCTGGAGAAGATGCACCTGTAAGGTGAGGTGATGCCCTTGGCAGTAGTAGGGGGTAGATGGGAGTGGGCAATGGGATGAGAAGAGGGAGTGGGGGGAATTTGGGATGTGCAGGCCTGCAGTAGCCAGAGAAAGAGGCAACTTTTCCCAGCTCCAGGGCTGTGGCTGCTCGGGAAAGATGGCTCTCCTTCCCAGCCTCAGCTCTGTGGCTGCTGGGGCGGGGGAGAGACACCCCCCCCACTCCTTTCCAGCCCCAGCTTGAGGGCTGCTGTGCCAGGGAAGAGAGGGCTCATCCATCACATTGGAGAGGTAAGACTATTGATATTCAAATATGAGTTGTGTGCTTTTATTTGTAGAACAAAAAAACATTAATTATTAAGGGTTTTTTTATATATAGTGCTTTTATCCAAAGTGCTTTACAATAGTTAGCTAATGGTACAAACAACATTCGGAAAGATCATTAAGTGGTCTGCCGAGACCCTCAGCAATTTTCAAGTGTTCCGGAGAAAAAAATGGTTCAGAACCACTGCACTAGGCTATATTAGGTAGTCTGGGTTGGGATTTGTCTCAATCTCTCTTGCTGAAGCTATTCAACTTTGTACAAAATATGTGAACGGTAATTGGGCCAGAGAATAAGCAAGTGAGAATAGCTCTATGGGGGGACTTTTCTGGGAGTTGGGAGACCCAAGTCCCTGCTTCATTACTATTTAATTACTTTATGTATAGTTTTAACAGCTTCAAGAGGCGAGGTTGAGAGAGATCTATCACCCTATATCCCAGTAGTTAGGGCACTGTACTGCATTGTGGAAGAATCAGGCAGAGGAGGGATTTGAATTTGATGCTCCCCCAGTCCTAAGTGAGTGCTGTAACCACTGGGATGAAATATACAACTGAGATACTTCTTTACCCGGCTGTTTTGTGAATAGTGCCTACATCCTTCTGTGAATCCAGCCAGAAAAAGAGGTTTGGCACAAACTACCAGACAAATCTGTGTCAAACTTGCAAATAGTTTTGGATCTACCAAACTGCATTTTTCAGCAAATAGATATGTTGAGTTGAGACAGTTTGTGACACAATCCAGCCTCTGAGGTTCCATGTAATCCCCATTAACTGCAATACAGCTCATCCCCATAATCCCAAAGAAGTGGAGAAAATTAGATACCCAAGCTGATGTACAAAAAGTATGAAACAGGCCCATGGATTTCTTTGGTTTGTCTCGCTAATTTCTACTTATTCCTTCTTCTAAAAAATTGCACCCTTTCTACTCTGCCATTATCTGAATTCTGACAGCTCATTCTTCATTGCCTTTCTTTAGTTTCACTGCTGATTATAAGATTTTGGACTCTGTTATTCTGGTTAACCACAATGCACATTTGCTGTTTGGTGCCTTTTCAAAAATGAGGTGTTGAGCTAAAATTCAATTCCCCTTCCCCCAATTCACTTAATTAGTCTGTCCTCCTCTAACTAGATCTCTCTCTCTCTCATTTTTTCTCCTTGATATTCAGACCGTCTCAGAGCATGAAAGTCCCATGATAGCTGATTATTATAACTGAAGCAGAAAAACTCTGAATAAAAGATATATTATCAATTAAGGAGATATCACATGGTTTTTAATAAGACTGCCCAAGATCTCTAGTTTGCTTTAATTGCCTTAGGATAAAAGGGTTCTGCATATTTTCAGAGCTGGTTGCTACTCTTCTATTTCACCCAGCTGGAGCATAACAGGAGCGTACTGTTGAAGAGAATTCATCTAGTAATGGTATTAGTTGCAACACTGTGATATTTAAGATGCAGTTCTGCACAGAGGGTCATGCAGACCTGTGCTGAAAAAGTGCAAGTTCAGTCTGTCACCCAGGTGTCAATTTTCAGGAAAGCATTCCTATCATACTCTGTACCCCAAAACAACACCATGGCACCCTCATATTCATCATGGTGATGTAATTATGATGTGTTTTGTACAAAGTATGTCTTTAATAGTAATATCCTGTTGGATTGTATATGCTATCATTGTATGGGAAGTTATGAAGTTTTGCTATGTTTGTGTTACTGAAATATATTTTAAAGTTGGAAACACCCACAACCAGCCTTTCAGGTACAACGTGAAGAAGCCAGACAGTCTTGATGGCTCATTAAGGGGAATCCACACTACTAAGGACTATCACAGAATTTGTATACAGTGAAGGCTTCTCAGAGGGAGCATGTAGGCAATGCAGACTGGTCACAAGCATAGATGTTTCCAGCAAGCTGGAAGGAACTATAAAAGAGAGGAAGTGACATCATCATTTGGCCTCATTGCCTCCACAACTCAACATCTGGAAACATAGGTGCTGCCTCCCTGGGTGATCCAGGGCTGGAGCACTCCCAGGGAAAAAAATAGTGGGTGTTCAGCATCCACCAGCAGCCCTGTGGATTAGCTTCTCCTCCTCCCTCTCAGTGCCTCCCACCTGCTGCAATCAGCTGTTCAGCAATGTGCAGAAGGTGCTGTGGGGGGAGGGGGATAAACAGGGGCAGGAAGGGGTGGGGGCAGGACCTGGGATGGAACAGGGTTCAAGCACCCCCCAGGAACTGGGTAAGTCGGTGCCTTTGCCTGGAAACCCATCTGGAGGAATAGAACTGAACTGGAAAGGTGGTCCCAGGCTAGAAAGGAGAATCCCAGCCTGTGCATTCAGTAACAATACTATCAGAGTGAGACACTGCTTGATTCAAATCTGTCTAGTTTATAGAGCTCAGATTGCAGTTTTACTTTTATTTCTTAGGTAATCAGCTTTGATCTGTACACTTATTACTTAAAATCTATCTTGCTGTAATTAACAAATCTGTTTTATATTTTATCTAAAACGTTGTATTACTTGAAGTGCTTGGGGAATCTGCTCAGTGTACAGAAGCTGGTGCATGTCGACTTTCCTTTGTAGAAGTGGTGGACTGGGTCATAACCTTACACTGGTCAGACTTCTAACCCAGGGAAAGATGGTACAGCGCTACAGGGGCGGCTCTAGACATTTTGCCGCCCCAAGCACGGCGTCATGCCATGGGGGGCGCTCTGCCGGTCGCCAGTCCCGCAGCTCCGGTGGACCTCCCACAGGCATACCTGCAGAGGGTCCGCTGGTCCCACGGCTCCGATGGACCTGCAGGAGGTCCACCAAAGCCAGCGGACCCTCCGCAGGCATGCCGCCGAAGGCACCCTGCCTGCCACCCTCCCGGCGACTGGCAGAGCACCTCCCGCAGCTTGCCGCCCCAAGCACACGCTTGGCTTGCTGGGGCCTGGAGCTGCCCCTGCAGCTCTAGGGTCTGAGGCTGGGAAGCTGGGGGAATTGGCTGGAGCCACTCTGGTGTTAGTTCATGAATGCTTCTCCTAGCCATTATGTAACTCAGCTGGGTGTGTCCCTGCCTGTGGATGGCTGTGTACATGTAGAACCTGGAGAGGTTTGCAGCTTATCACAGTGTAAGAGGGAGCTAAGGTTGGTATGACAGTGGGCTCAGTGGTACCCAAGTATCTAGGTTGCATCATGGGGAACCCGTCACAATCTCTTTCTAGGAAAACACCTCAGCACATGGATAAGTCCCAGTGAAGTTAAAGGGATTTAAGCATGTGCTGAAGGGATTTCTTGATTAGGGATGGACTTAAACGTGTGCTTGAGTGCTTTCCTGATTCAGGGCCCCATGTTCCTACTTGTGCCTGGGAGAAATTAAATCTACTCCAGTCCTCTCTGGCCCCATTTTGGAGCCCTATTCCACAGGTGGAATTAACAGTGACCCACTGCTCAGAGTTCAGGGACTGCTGTTCAGCCCACGTACAAGCACACAACAGGTGGGAGAGCTTCTTTCTCACTTCTCTGTTGGCGTGTGATTGTGCAGGAGGTACATGCAGTCTAGCACAAGGAATGTGTGTAATTGAACAAGATGGATCATGGAGCCAGTGATATATCCTCTTTTGTAGAGTAAATCACTTAATTCTTCCGTGTAAGTTACCTTGCTCTCAGACAACTCAGAAGGTACTAATAAAAAATTATGAGTTCATTCAACATTATTTTATTATTGCTGAATCTGTTGTTTATATGCTAGATAATTTAAGGCTAATGCGTCAATTGCTTAGGTATGTTAGCCTATTTATCCTTTTCCTTAGTGTTCCACCCCAGAGATAGCTGCGTTTCACTGATGCACAGATAAAATGATTCCTACATAGTATGTTCTCTACCAGTAACGCTGGATAAGTAAGCAAAGCCAGAACTGGAGAAAATTCATTGAATAGTATAAGACTTATTTGCTTGGCCAGGATCTTAATTTTGTTTGTTTGTTTGTTTTTAATAGGGGCGGTTGTATTCCGTTAACTCTGTTTTCATTTGTTTATGTGAGGTGCTTCAGTGTCTTGGGGACTGGAACCCACACGCATTTCTTAATCAGTTTATTTATAAAGGGTTTTGATTTCTTCTGGTGAAAGTTGGTACTACTCCTCCACTATTCATTTTCTGTGTTTCTTCAGCACAGGGAAATTAGCATTTAGGGACTGATCCAAAGCTCAGTGAAGTCACTAGAAAGGCTTCCATTGACTTCAATGGTCTTGGTATCAGGCCCTAACAGTAAAATGATTCTCAAAAGACAAGTCTTCCCTGGATCCATAGGGTTTAATCAGAGAACTGTTTGAGAAGTTGCTTTTAGCAAATATTTAGAGTTTCATGGTTGTATTTTCAGGAAAAATGTGGCTTAAAATGTCACATTTCAACCAGAATTTTGATCACAGGGCGACACTATACCAGTATTTTGTGGATGATAGATGATTCATCTTCTGTATTTCGTTAGCACTTATGCATCTATTCTTGAATGCAGCATTTGGCACTATTGATTGCAGCAGATTAGGCTGTTATGTAGCAGTTGGAATCATACCATGTTATTTTAAAATATATATTAAATTAATTGAAGTTGGCAGGTTTCCAAACCTCCAAGGTAGCTTTTGCATTTTGCTTTTGTTTGTAAGTCATACATGACAGATAATATCTGGAAGTTAGGATTTCACGTGGTTGAAAGCTTATTGGAACAATAGACATGATCGGGCTGCTGTCCTAAATGATTATGGTTTCGATATTTTTTTAATATTCCTTTGAATACTCTCACACCTGTGAAGCTAGTCTGAAATCAGAGGTAGAATCCTGAAATCCCCTCTCGTTTTACCTAGTCCTTAGGCAAAACTCTAATCAAGATACTTTTATCCACACTAAAAACTGATTAAGAACCCCAGGAAAGGTCTATTTTTAGTAGCTGTGCAAAATTATATTAGTAGTTGAATTTCCAGAATTAGAGCGGGTCAAAAATATTTACTCGAAAGAGTTTTCTGCTGGAAAACACAATTTTGTCAAAAATGAAATATTTTGAAATATCAATTTTTTTTAAACAGGAAAACATAAAAATGAATCATTGACATTCATGTTTCTTTTCACTAACGCCAAAATGTTTCATGTGACTATCATTTTGACTCACTTTTAACTTTACTATTAAAAATATTTAATATTCTACGCTATAATGCACGTGTATATATGATATAATTAGAGCAGGTTGGGAAATCTTGTGCTATAGAGACCACGTCGTTTGTGAGATCTGTATGTGATATAAAGTTGTACACCTATAGGTCTTTCTGTCTCTTAGGGTACTTTGCAGATCATTCATGAGCAATGTGTTGTAGTTGATGTTCAAAATTCAAGCTGTGAGTGGTCACTTAAGTGCCATGGTATGACTCTGTTCCTTGACTAGATGACTTTAACTGCTAGATTCAGATGTCTGATCTGAAAGCTCAAGGAACTCAAATATAAAATGTAACTTTTGGTGCATATTTTCTGATTCACTTAAAATTGGGTATTTTCTGCAAATGTTCTTGCCAATAAAGTGTTTTGCTAGAACATCCGTAGAAAACACACACAGAAGGGTTCTGAATAGAGTTGAAGTGAGTTCTATTGTTGTCCATGATGCCAGTTCCACAGGGAACAGAGAAGAGGGACTTCTGCACTAGTGAATTGTGCATGAGTCTATAATACACTCCACAGTTGGACCTGGGCTTGTGGTAGCCTATGCTTGTCCACACTGCATTGTAAACATGGACTTGAGTCTCACAACTATGCTAAAGTGTCCATACTGCATTACACAGACCTTCTGACTCAGATCTGCAGCTTGATTTGCATCCACAGTGCAAAATGTGCAAACAAGGAACTTGGGCTCTGACTCATCCCCTGTTAGGGCTCTAGATCCTGTGTGCTTGCTGACCCAAGTCAGACCGATTTGTATTTGGACAGAAGGGTGACTAGGTGCCTAAATACCTTTTCAGGATCTGGATGGACCTGTGATTTAAATGGACCTACTCATGTACTTGAAGTTAAGCATATACTTATCCTTGGTTGGGCCAGGGTAAGAATGCTGAGCATCTGTAGGGTCAAGCCCTGTTTAGCAACTTACCTCATTGGTATCTGAGCACTGTACCTATGGTCACTAATAGAAACACAGACCAGAATGGTAGTGACTATTAATTAAGTCACCAGAAGCCTCTGTGAGGCTTTATCAATGTTGTAATAAGCTTTGGGTGCAAAGTGTTATGTTCTTGTAGCCATCCAACTGTATTTTTTGCCCGGTAGCACAAACCTGAGATAGTTGATCTGGCTTCTGAGACTCACTGCCGTGGGCTATTTTTTCTATGTAAATGTTCTCTTAGGGGTCCGGTGTTGACAGCACACCCACAAAATAGGGTCAAACTAGCATGAATTAGCATCCTTCTCACTTTCACACAGAAGCCAATAATTGAATGAACTGTAGCATAGAAAAGGAACTTAAGTTTCCAGGACTGTCAATCTGTTTATTCTTCACAAGGACTTAATTCTCATTTCTTAAAACACACACACACAAACCCTGCAAAAAATGAAACGAAATAAAATCTGGCCCTCTAGTTTTTGTAAAGCCTATTATACATGCATGTCGATTGGACTGTGGGAATTTTTATTGAGTGGATTGTATCTTTATAGATCAGCTTTCTCAGCATTTCTATTGTAAGCATCCAGTTTCAGATTTTAAGATCTTGGCTACAACAATTTAAACTTTGCTAAAACTCAGAGAATTAGTTATAAGACAAGTCATATATTTAGCATAAATTTATTGCTGTTTTGAGGGGAAATTATTCCAAGACCTTCCACAGTTCCAAATATTTTTCTTTTTAACTTCTTAACTAATTACTTGCTTATTGAGTTTAATCAAGTTGCCAGATAGAAGAATTGGGCCTTAATTCTCAGTATGTTGCTGTAATTTTGGAGTCATGCCACTAAATTTAATGGACTGGCTCCACATTTACACAGATGTGCTTAGAGTAGAATTTGGCCTCTTAGTTTAATGTCTATATTAAAGACAATGCCCCAGCAAAGCACTTGATATGTACTTAATTTTAAGCATATTTATGTCCTATTGTCTTCCTCTTGACTTCAGTGGGAGTTAAGCACATACTTAAAATGCTTTGCTGAACTGGAGTCTTAAACTCCATTAGTTTACTTTGTCTCTTATTGTTTGGTATTTTGAATTTAAAGAATTCAGTGAATGACCATTTTTATAACTAACTACAAGATGGGTAAATCTATCTTTAGTGGATTTTAGTTGTCTTCCAGTGAAATGATATTTTACATTTATACAGTTCTTTTCATCATGAAGGGTCACAAAATGTTTTTCAAACTAGATATATTGAAATGGAGCTGCATCTGGACAGAGGGAAGCAATTAGCACAGTGATCAGGAAGGGGACATATCACTATGTTGAGCAAATAGGGTCAGCGGATATGAACAATTCATCTGTCTTCATTCTTAAGTTAAAAAGTCCAAACTTATATTAACAAAGAGGGGGGAAAAGATCATTGTACTCCCTCTGCAGATCATTCATGAGCAATGTGTTGTATTTGATGTTCAAAATTCAAGCTGTGATTGGTCACTTAAATGCCATGGTATGACTCTGTCCTTTGCTAGATGACTCTAACTGCTACATTCAGGTGTCTGGTCTGAATGTTCAAGGAACCCAAATATAAAATGTAACTTTTGGTGAATATTTTCTGTTTCACTTAAAATTCGGTATTTTCAGAAAATGTTCTTGTCAATAAAGTATTTTGCTAGAACAGCCATAGATAAAACATACAGAAGGGTCCTGAATAGAGTTGAAGTGAGTCCTATTGTTGTCTCTGATGCCAATTCCACTGGGAATAGGGAACAGAGAAGAGGGACTTCTGCACTGGTGAATTCTGTGCGAGTCCCCACATCATACCGGAGAAATGTTCCTGAACTCCATGGTAGAGTTGGCCTGTGCCTCAACTTTAGAGTATGGACAGCCCAGGATGGTAGGAGACATTAGGACAAGACTGGCAATGTTAGAATCAAAAAGGCAGTCATGAAAGACTTAGTGTGAATAACCTACCTGGCCCTGACATGGGCTTTCTGAGAACAGGTAGTTTTGAAAGATCCATATAGCAGCAAATTCTGTGGTCCTTTCCCTTGATCTGCCCCCAAGTTGTGCAGGAAGCCCCCGTGGATCTAGGCACCATTCTGCATAGGCCCATGTACACACACTTATGTTACAAATCTTCCTAAACTCTGCAGCAGATCCTTACTGCTTCTGCTTCCAGGAGCCTTCATCACCTTTACATAAAATCAAATCAGTAACACTGAGTAGGACTACCCAGAGTGTGCAAAGTTAAATATGTGCATACGTCTTTGCAGGACCAGGGCCCAAGTCTGTATTTTTCACTATACATATTTTTCTTTCCTTCTCCTTCCCTCTTTATTTCTCCCCTCCTTTTGCCAAGCACACACACAGTCTCAGTGCCAACATGACATCTTCCTGTAGGCAAGAGTGTGAGATGGAACTGCTTCAGCACTATTCATAATAGCAGTTATAACACCACATCTAGAAGCAGAAATACGCAACTAAATTGGTTCTCCCACTTGAGTAACTATACTATCTTTAATTGCTTTTGCCTCAGGATATGCTGCAACCTTTAACCTCTAGGAAGGCCAACCTCAAGAAAACCATCTCTTTCCTAGACATTGTAGACAATGAATCATTGTTTGGATACAAAAAACACAAGAGTTTCTATAATGTTAGTCTTAATTATTTTAGTGGAATTAGTATTCTGAAATTAGTTGTATAGAATGCTGCTGGTTGGTGTTCCTTTTTCTTCAATAAAACTGAAGTGCTGATTCAAATCTTATTATAAAATGTGAGTAACAATGGTCTGTGCCTGTAACCTCGTAATAAGTAAACAAACAAAATCTGGCCAATATCTGAGCTTTTAAAAGTTTTCTTACTCATCCATGTCAACAAAAGCTCCTAGAAAGTATGGTCTACAGTATTCTGTGTTTTGCTTATTTGTCGTCTAGTTACCTGTGAATGATGATCCATGCCCTTAGCTCACCAGCGGAGTTTTCCAAACTGCTGGAAAGGACATGCCAGAAATATTAAATTTATGTTAAGCATAAAATTTTATTTGGGAAAAGCCTGTTGTTGCGAAATTAATTTGTTGGTAGTTTTTTGAATTGGTTCAGTGTTTACTTAAAAGAAGATGACAATTTTTACCATAATTTCCTGAATAATGTATTTGATGTGTAGTACTCAGCTAGCTACTAAGATGGTTAAATGGTGCCAAAAGTATATGTCAAAAGATTATTCATCAAAAAACAGTTAAATTTTTTCTTCTAATAATATATGCAACAAATAATAATCAATTACCTTTGATGTTCTTACAAGATCCATGTTTTGAGACTGAAGACATTCTTTGGCTCTACATGACTTTATAAATTGCCCAAAATATGAATGAACCTTTCTCTTTCTTTGCAGAAATTAATTGTTGGAATTATGGAAACTGATTTTATGAAGGAACTTTTACCCTCATTAAATACTCAAATTTCCCTCAATTTTTTAAAAATTTATAATAACTTTATGCCAAATTGAAGCATAATTTTCAACAATGTCAATCTGAGTTTAAGGGCAGTAGTTTAGAATAGTACTGTGCCTGTGTATATGTCACATTGAAAAGTGTTGTGTACTCAGGTACTTTGTAACACTGAAAAATGCCTATGTAAGAACTGGTAGTGGAGTGGGGTTTCACTAGTTACAAAAAAAGGCTGCAGTTTTGTATTGTCATGTAGATTAAATCTCAGGAAAAACTTCCTCACTGTAAGAACAGTAGGACAATGGAACAGACTGCCTAGGGAAGTTGTGGAACCTCTTTCAATGCAGGTTTTCAAGAGGAGGCTGGATAGCCAGCTGTCTTGGATGGTATAGAGCAGTGGTTCTCAAAGCCGGACCGCCGCTTGTTCAGGGAAAGCCCCTGGCAGGCCAGGCCGGTTTTCTGGGTATTCTTTGGTCATATTGAGTGGCTAATAACAGAACAGTAAAAAGTTGTGGAGTTGGAGAACATTTCATCGTTGTTGATGGCAACACTGCTCTGCTGGGGACTGATTCTGTCCTGTATACATTTCCTCAGCACTACAAAGGCTTATCTTACTCTGTGCTGGCATACAGAGTTGCTCAGAGACTAATAGAAGGAAACATATGTGTTATGTATCTAGTGCATTAAGATTCTTATTGAAGTAGAAGGTGGGCTATGCTGGCCTATAGGGATGACTCAAAACTAGTCTCAGCAAGGTTTACTTGGGAATGAAAGGAAACTTCATTATATTGACTCTCCACATACTGCAAGTGGCCCTCTAGACTTGTGTGGCTAAAGAGATCAAGGTAAGAGCACTCGAAGGAAAGCTTAGTTATCTGGGAGTTAAAAGGCAAGAAATATAGCATAGTTTCCTTTCCTCCTCAATCCATACAGATTAAAGCTCATTGGTCATTTTCAACAAAACGTTTTCATCAAAAATAGCCCTGTGTCAGTATTAAAACATCTTGTGGAAACACATCTGTTTTGATTAAACTTTCATTGGGAAGATTTCACAGCTCCAGGTTGGAATTCTAGTCAAAACAAATGAGAGAGAAAGACAGAACAGAATAGCCAATAGCTCACTGATTAGGCCACAGTCACCTGGGATGTGAGAGAAGTAGCTTCAAGCCCTTTCTCTACCTGATTCAGAGCAGGGACTTGAAACCTGGGTCTCCTACAACCTACGTATGTGTCCTAACCACTTGGCTAATGGATATTTATGTGGCATGCACATGCAGGTATATTTTTCACAACTTTTTTTTTTTTTAATCTAGTTTTCATTCTGGTGAGTATTTAAGAAAATTTTGAAACCTCAAAATTTTTCATGATTCCAAATTATCATTTTCTGGCCAGCCCTAACAGCTCAAATCTTTAACCCCTAACATGCAGAGCTGCCTGTGGGAGTGCATGGAGAAGTGATATGCCAAAAATTATGACTCTAGTGAGAGATGTAATAAAAATGCAGCCTGAAATTCTGAGCTTGCCATTTTTTTTTTTACAAGTATCAGTAATGTTTGACATTTTATATGTGTCTGAGTAGGTAGATTTGATAGCAAGCTGGGGACACTGCATTGCAATGAGAACTGCCAAGATAAAAGCTGGACCACATGGGAAGCCAAGAAAGCAGGAATTCTCATAATTAGGGCTAGTGGTTTGTCACGCAGTGAGGAATCTGCAAAGGGCAGTTGCTCCTGCTGCTCTGAGAGTGGCTAAAGCAAGATAGCAGCTCTGAAGAATATACAGACAGCAATGACTCTCCTGCACTCCTGCTGCTGTGGGGCTAAAATGGTTGGCACAAGGATAGTGATTGTAAAGTGGCTTTAAAGTATCAAATGTTATTTTTGTTGCAGATGAAGGAACTTCTTGGCAATGTGGCCATTGGCATTTGATATTTTGTGTTGTGAATGCATGACATTAGCTGCCTTTTCCATGACCAGCCTGTGTTTGTTTTCCACATAATTTACCATGTCAAGTCATTATAACAAACACGTTGTTACCTGCACAATTTATGACTCTACCCTCCCTCGTGGATACTCAGAGGGTAATATAGGGCACCCACTCCTACCCATCCTCATGGGTAATCAGGGCATAATGGATGCAACTACATCCTTCTGTGGGTTCAGGGCTCTACCCCTCTTGGGCTCATGGTTAACACAAATTCCTGGGGGGTTCAGAGGTCTACAGGTCTGTGAGGCCTTTTCCCAGTGAAAGAGCCTTCACACAGTGAATATCCTTAGACATGTACAAGTATTTATTAACAGTTAGCAACAAATCAACAAAATACACATGCCAAGCATCTTATGCCCACCACTCCCAATAAAACAAATGGACATCTTCTAATGGTCAGTCAGAGTCGTGTCATCTGGGTTCTGGCTTTTGCACAGTCTGGTCATGCAGGGGTTAAAAAGTCCTTGCAGCTTTGGTCTTGACCTATATCCCAGAGTTAAGTTCCAACAAGCCTGTTTTCTGACCCTCGTTATATAGCTAAAATGAGGATTTCTCTTATCTATGCCTTAACCAATTATTTTATTTAAAACAACTATACAAAATAAAAAAAAAACACTAACCAATCATTTTCACTATACAAGGGTTCACATGCCTAAAACCGCCTAATCATTAGCTTTTATATTTTTCAAAGTTAGTAAAAACTTCTCAAGGTCCACTTATCTTTGTGCTTCCTTAGTGGGATGCACTTGCAACAGCAAAACCTCATACTTTTTTATTATCAGGAAAACGCTGCAGAAACTCGAGGTTAGTTTGTCCATTCTCTCCCCATTCTCATGACTTTGTGAATATATATGTATCCCTATTAGTAATGCTGCAGCTGATACTTTCCTATCTGTCTGCCTATGCCAAGGCTGAATTTCCCCTGACTCTATAGTTTTGTTTCCAGCTTATGGGGGGTGAGCATACAAGATTGTTGCCAGTTACACTAAGTTCATACACAAGATGGCTGTGAGTCATGTCAAGTCCAGGCCTCTTATAACAACATAAATAGACAAATTGCAAAAAAGGGCTTCATTACTATCAAGGTTCCTTCCCCACTCTGAACTTTAGGGTACAGATGTGGGGACCTGCATGAACTCTTCTAAGCTTAATTACTAGCTTAGATCTGGTATCACTGCCACCATCCAGAATTTCAGTGTCTGGATCACTCCCTGTTCCCCCAAAACCTTCCCCTCCCTGGGTAGCCTTGAGAAACTCCTTCACCAATTCCCTGGTGAGTCCAGATCCAATCCCCTTGGATCTTAAAACAAGGAAGAATCAATCAGGTATTAAGAAAAAGGCTTTTAATTAAAGAAAAGAAAGGTAAAAGAAAACCCTCTGGGAGAGATTAGCATACCGGCTACTCACACAGACAACAGATTTAAAACACAGAGGATGTTCCCCTGGGCACAAATTTAGTTACACAAAAAAAATACCCAAATACTCAATTTTGATAATTCCCAAATGGTACCAAGACAAGATACAAAGACAATAAACATAAACCTATTTATTCCTTTCTAAAATTTACTACTCTGATAGGAGCTGGTTCCTTGATTTTTTCCTCTGGCTGAAACTGAACTTAAACAAAAGGAAACTTCCCTCCTTCCTTTGAAACATCTTGTTCCCCTGCATGGTCTCTGGTCAGGTGTTAGCTAGGCTAGGTGAACTTTTTAACCGTTTACGGTTAAAGAGGCATTAACCGCTTACCATCGTTTATAATTACCATATTGTTCATGAGAGCTTTCCTTTGTGTGTGTGTGTGTGTGTGCGCGCTGACGGCACGTGTCTATATGTCATAAGTAAATAGGTAAGGGTTAATTTTTCTTTTCCACCTTAAGGGTGAACAAGGGGAACCACACACCTGGACCAGAGACAATCCAGAGACTGGATTTTTTTTAAAGTCTGGGAGGGAAACTGGAAACTCGCTCTTTTTTGTTTTCCTCGGCTGTGAGTAAACACTCACTCACTTCTAAACTCCATCTTCTTTCACATATTCTGCTATATCAAGTGGTGAATACAAAGGAACCCAGTCAATCGGTGTGAATGAGCTTTGATTTGTATTTACATGGGTGTTGATTTGCTGGGACTGTTAATTGGCTATCTTTTAAATCAGACTGTTTTTTCATGATTTTTCTTATAAAGCAAGAGCCCTGTATTGAGTTCTTATGACAGTATTAATGTTCTGTATTTTCTTTCTTTTATTATAAGTTTTCTTTAAAACTTGTGGGGAGTTTCTTTTTTCCTAGTGAGGCAGAGGGGAGAGGATTTCTCCTTCCAGGCTAGGGGGGGGGAAAAGCCCAAGCTTGGTGTTTACTTCCTATTGCAGGCGGGCAAGGCTAACGGGACAGAGGTAGGGGGATCTCTTGTGTGAGCTACTAGGGAATGCATAGCTCGGGGAAGCTAGATTGCCTCTCTGGTTGTATTCAAAGGGGACATAGGACAGCTATACGCACCGCTAACCAGGAAAGGGGGAAGCTGGGGGATGAGATAGAGGAGACCCAGGGGCTCTGGGTCTTGGAGGGGTCCCCCAAGGAAAGGTTTGGGGAACCCGAGGGGGCCGAAACCCTGGAAAACTTCGGCTGGTGGCAGCGAAATAAGATCCAAGCTGGGTATAAGCTTGGGGGAGGTTCGCAGTAAGCACCCAGATTTTGTACGCTAAAGTCCAGATTTGGGAAAAGTTTACCACACTATATATATAAAATTATTCAAAATTCACAACCAGATAAAATAAAACATAGTCATTACACCCTTTCACCAGATGTAGATCTGAAGTGATCAACATGCTGTTAATAGTAGCCCTTGTTTTCCCTTCACTCTGTGTGTTATCACTGCAAACGTTATCCGTAAACTTGAGTTCTGATCCTGGAAATAGTTCCATATAGGAATGGTTGCCCATCCATGCCATGCTCATTGCAGTACTGGGGCCTTAGATTGAAAATCCTTTGGGTCATGGTCTGTCTCTCTTTCATATTCTGTAAAGTGCTTAGCACTTTTTATGTACCGCATAAATCAATGATTAATAATAAGATGAATTAATTTCCTTGAAAATGCAAACCAACAGTAAAAGTCTCAGTACATGACAAAACAGAGTGTGTGGGGGAGAGAGAAATCAAACTGACAAAATAAAATAGACCCCCTGCTCCCCTCTGTTTTGCATGAGGAATTGAAGTAGCAATTTGGTCCAAAGAGCAGCACAAGTAATTAAAAGTGAGAAGTCCTGGTTCTCTGACATGACTCCTCCACAAGAAAGCATTTAGTTGGGTTACTATGAGTTTGGAAGAGATGTGCTAGAACAGGAGTGGAATTGAAGGAAGACCCGGGGATCAATGCTATTTACAGCTTGTTCCCCAAGTAACTATTAGATTTCCACTTTGAAGTTCACCATCAGAGATAAACATTGATCAAAAGGATATAAATATTCCTATCTCATAGAAGTTAATGAGACTTTTGTGCAGAGGAAGCAGAAAAAAGTGTAAGATAAAATAGCTCCTACTATATTTCTGATACTTAAGTAACAACTTGGACTCCTTACACATAGATAGAATGTATGTAAATAGGTTCAAGGGGTTCAACATGGTGTAAGTTAGCCCCTCTTACAGTAAGAGTATCTTACATTACTTCTGAACTTGGCCTTCTGATTCTAGAAGCGAGGAATCAAAATCAGTCATACACATGCAATCAGATAAGCTGACAGTATTTGATAACTTACAATTGGCTCTCTTTTTCAGTACATAATCTACTAGTGGCTATCATGTTCTCTAGTAAATGAAAATCTGCCACTTACATAATGTCGGGGTTTAGCAACACCCACATGAAGAATAAAGGCAACCCTTACCTATATTTTTGCTAACCTTAGAAGAGGCCCCCACAGCTGAAGAAAATACTTCCAAAGCCAAGAGAAAGGAATGACAAAGAGCAGAATTAAAGGGAGGGATGTACAAGATTGACAGAATATGTGTGCCCAGGAGAAGACAAATGTATAGGTCCCATTTTCACAATCACCTCCTTCTGTACCTATAGATATTCTACATTCTGTCTAGGCTGCTCATGATTGTTTTGTTAAACAACTGCTGACAGGACTGTTAATGTGAGCCAAATTCTTCTTACACTCCTACATACGCATGCAGTCCAAGTCACAATCTAGCCCTATGCAATTTATAAAACTCTGTTATTAACTGCCAACAAAGTGTTTGTTTTTTGGTATAATGTGGCTATTGCTCTCATTTGATGAAAAACAGACATTCCGCACTGTTTTCAGAAAGTCGTGTCAACTCTGATTACCAGGCTGTTCAGATGCACTTCCACAATTACAGATGAATATTTATGGTCTCTTAATGACTCATTCATATAGAAAAGTCACTACCTTAGAATAACAATAACAGTATAATTGATAAGAATATAAAAATAGAAGTGTATTAAAAACTGAATGAGTTTTCGGTTCATTAGCTATAAAATTGGTATCTCTGAATTTTTCACTAAACATTACCTCTATTTACAAAACAATGTTTAAGAGGTAGCATGACTAATATTCATTAGGAGTACATAGGGTTTTTTTCTTAATGTGACAATTTATTTGCCTGTATGCTACATTGATTTCAGTATGCTAAGTGGAAGTTAAAAATAGACGGAGAAGGTGATGTCTATTAGCAATTAAGAAATGCATGGGAACACAGAACAACCAGGGTGAACAGAGTATACAAATTCATAGATGCTGTTTGCATTAATATCTATGCATATTACACCACAAAATGAACATGCTCTGAATGAGCATTTTTAGAGGAAAAATGCTAGACAAAGTAGCTGGCAATAGTTCTGTTATGTATGAATGTACCTGCACTTGCATCAAGTAGTGAGTGTGACAGACGGAGGTACTTTGCACAGCCTAATGGGGAAAGCCATGCTGGGTTAAATAATTAAAAGTAATACCTTCTTCCAGTAATTTTTAACTGAATTTAGAAGTGAATGGAAGGTGTCAGGCTCACATCCCATCTGAAATTGAATTGGATGCAATTCAACAAAAAAAATTGCACCTCAGTTAACCAATATGTATTGCTAAAAGAATATAAATGGCCAAGCCTAGCGTCCAATGCAATTAGGTTGCCTTCAGCCTCTGAAGTCAGTGAGGGTTGACAGCATTCATTATATCTCAGAAGTCATTTGGAAACTCAGGGTCTGGGGTTCTCCTAACCCTCTATATCCAAAACAAAAATCAGATTAGTTTCCAGCTGTGTGCTTTGATGCTGTTGTATCTGTGTACCTATTCAGAGCCAACAATTTAGGATATCTCATTTGCTTGTTGTATTGTCTTTGTGGTTAAGGCAGTGGAATGTGACTCGAAATTGCCCTGTTCTGTTCATCCTTCTGAAGCATCTGCCACTGGTCACTATGAGAAACAGGATACTGAGCTAGATGGACCATTGGTATGACCATTTGTATGGCGAAGTTAGAGTCTCTTCCTGACCCTGCTTAGGCCAAAATTTTCAAAAGTAACCCTGTTTGGGGTGCCTCAGTTATTAGATGGAAAGCAATTTAGGCATCTAAAATTGGTGGCAACCAACGTTATTGGCCACTTAACAAAAAGACTTTTTTAATTTAATAACTGATGTTGAAGATGGGGGATAATACTTCTGCTATCTCTGGAGTTTCATGAGGGAAAATCTGTTAATGTTCAAGAGATAGTCAGATACTATGGTGATGAGCATCAGCCTATGAACATTTTAGCCATGTTTAGACAGCTGGTGAGAAACAATTACATGCTTGAAAAGTGCACTGCTACCATCAGTTCACAGCCCATCATATCTTATTAACACTTACAAAATGCATGTATTAAAGATTATCTGGAATCAGATGCCTAATCCTTTGCTGCTATTTAATAAGCCAAGTAGGTGGTTGTTTTATTATTTAAACTGCGGTAGTACCTAATGGCACCAATGAAGGATCTGGGTCTCGTTGTGCTAGCCAATGTACACGCTCAGTAAGACAGTTCCTTCTATATAGAGCTTAAAGAAGAGTCTAAAGAAGAATGCTGAGAGGAGCAGAATGTTGGTCAATACACAGGAGTAGATTGGCCTGATATCACTAAAACTCCAAGACACCCTAAATATAGCAGCATCTCCATGACTCCTTGATTTACCTCCCCCATAACCCTCAAACTTTCTTCTAGATAAATTCTTCCTGTTCTTTCCCCCATCCATTGGATTCCTTGATCTTCACCTCCCTGTCCCGCACAGGCTTTTGATGCCGAATTCTGCCCTCATTTACACCTAGGATCTCCATTCAAATCAACAGAAATTGAATTGGGAAGAACATGACCCTTGATTTCTCCCTGGCTCAGTGCTGTGTTGGGCTCATTCAAAGCACTGATCCTGTAGTCCAATGATCTTTCTTTCCAGTCCTGTTGAAGTACTAGATATATAATTTTAGCACAACGCCTACAGAATGCAGCTTTAAAGGTATACTACTGAACTGGTTACAAATGAACAAATTAATTTGTTTTAGCCTTTGTTAAAATAAAATTTAAAATTGCTCTGTCTGCAAGTTTTATCCTAGACTGAATTCTATGGCTAACTGATATCCACCTAAAAACAAGGTTGATAATAGAAAGGTTTGCAAACATTAGTGTCATTACCTGTACATTGTGCCAAAACAAGAAAGGCCAAATTAGAAACTTGATTTCAGAACCAAAGCTCTGGGCAAGAATGGCTTTTGAAATTAATAAAAGGAAGATGAAAGATTGGTATTTGGAAACTGAGCCAATTACACTACAAAGATCTAAGATATCAAATATCTGTATTGCTCAGCAGGACAAAAATCATGCAAAGTAAACACTGTGGCATACAGGGATAAATTCTGGTTTTACAAACAGCCATGGAAAACTGGTGAAAAGGGAGTTAAGCGCCAATATCCCATTGACTATCTGAGATGTGGGTGCCGCAACACCTACATACCTTTGAAAATCTATGCCTAAGTAACTAACTCAAAGTAAAACTGGTGTGACCAGCTAGGGAATTAGGCTCATTCTAATTTATTGTCCTTTTCTGACTTGTAATGGGTCAGTGGTTATGGGAAATGGGAGGGCTTGCAACACCCCAAGCCTTGTTGAGAGCCTCTATTCTAGGATGCGGAAGAGGGGAACGAAACACTGAAGTTTTGCCTCGAGCAGAGGACTGTATTGAGTGATCACTGATTCAGAATAAACAAGTGCTAAGTGCTTGAATTTCTCAATGGCAGAAACAACATACTTTTAAGCCTCAAATTAATTTGCTTTCAACAGTCTTATCTATAGTTTTCAGAGAGATTGTTTCACTCAGAATACTCCTCCTCACCTTTACAAGAGGATATTTGGTTTTATTTTGTTCAGACACTAGTCTGTGACAGTGTTTCAGACAATAGAGTGCAGAGTACAGAGACACACATATCCATAAACCTTTGAAACTTTCCCTGCCACCAGACACTTTTGACATTTGAAATAAATACAAGCTATTTCCTAGAGCTATCCTGAACATAGATTGACAGTAGATTCAAAGAAAAGCTGAGAAATCTGGGCTTTTTCTGAAAGTACAAGAAACGACAAAACCCAGCTAGTGACCTGATTGAAGTTTAAAAGAATATGAATCTAGGAGAAAAAGTAATCTCAGAACATAATCTACAAGTCAACTCTTCACAAAGAAACCGAACAGAAGGGGATGAAATATGAGAAAACAGGAAATCAAGAGGGAGGGTGGATGAATGAATCTTATCTATTCAGTAAGGTACACAGAAAAGAAATCAGTAGCTGCTGTTTAATGTTGAAGTCAGAAAAGGTTTGTCCCAGCATCCCCTCTGTCACGGAAGAGGGGCACCTTGGCCAAATTTCAGTGAGTGGTGTTGCGGCCCTAATTTGCCTGTAGTTAGAGCAGCCCTGGCTTGACTATACATGCTTTGAGTCATATTTTTCTTTTGATCTGTCCGGTGTCTGATATGAAATCCCACATGCTTGGAAAATGATATTCTTTTGATACAACTATTAGTGCTTATTGTGAGGCTTAAAGGATCCTAAATATGCAATGTTGTTATTTTTTTACTCAGAATTTATAAAGTAATGGTATAAAGGCACACGTAGCTTGAAAACTGGCCCTGAGCCAACCTAAAGAGTAAAACCACGTTTCCCAGAACCTTGGCTATTACAGACACTGTCTATTGTCTTTTTCCTCTTTCCTAAGTTACAGATACCTCTATAACCAGGAATTGGATCAGTTATGTTCAAAGAAGAAATATTGTGTGGGAGCAGATCCTCTTGACACCTCATCATATTTCAGTGTCTGAGGTAAATCCACTCCATCACCGCCACTTTGCTTAAACTCTTACTCTGAAGCTGTGATACCAGAGCTAATATAGCAAACTAATTAGACATAAGATGTAACCCCATAAAGGTCTCCAATTATTATGTTCAATATTAAGACACATATGTTAATCCATCTTTTGAAATTCACAGCAGAAGGCTGTCCCTTGTCTTGTGTTAAACAAGGTCCTTATTGGCTATGAATAGGCATAAAAGGGAAGTTACTTGGGAATACGAGGCCATAAATATTACAGCCTCCTAAATTCATTTTGGAAATAAGTCCTTATTGCTAAATTAAGCCAGATATTAGGGTGTCAATTTAAATACATCATAGATAGATGGAAGGAAGTACATCAACTTAGAAATCTAATCAAGTTTCCCAGATTTTGACATTAGAATTTTATGCTCCAAATGTCTTAGCATTCTGAGAAACAGGAAACTATTGAGACCAAAGTAATTTATGGTCCTTCTTTGTTAGTTTCAAGATGAGAACTCTGAATTTCTTTCTGGTAACAAAACCTAAGATTTGAGTATATAGCTGCATTGGTTATAATCTTTTATGTTTCTAGTTAAATATTTTTACCACTTTAGGAATAATACTTAAGTATTAAGTAACTTAAGTTCATAGAGTCATAGATTCTAAGACCAGAAAGCACTATTGTGATCATTTAGTCTGACCTCCTGTAGAACTTCGCCAAAATATTTCCTAGAGCAGAACTTTCAGAAAAACATCCAACTTTGATTTAAGGATTGCCAGTGAGGGAGAATTCACCATGACCATTAGTAAATTGTTTCTATACGAAAAAGATGGGTGTTATTTCCAGTCTGAAAATTTCTAGCTGCAACTTTTTAGCTATTGGACATGTCCTACCATTCTCTGTTAGATTGAAGAGATCGTTTTCAAATACCTGTCTCCAGTGTAGGTACTTATAAACTGTAATCATCACCCCTTGACCTTCTCTTTGCTAAACTAAATAGACTGAACTCTTTCAGTCCATCACTATAAGTAGGATCCTACCAGATTCACAGCCATGAAAAACACATCAGCTGATTATCCACCACAACCCCAAAATCCTTTTCAGAGTCACTGCTTCCCAAGGCAGAGTCCCCTTTCCTGTAAATATGGCCTACAGTTTTTGTTCCTAGGGGTATACATTTATATTTAGCTGTATTAAAACACATTTTGTTTGCTTGTGTCCAGCTTACCAAACAATCCAAGTTGCTTTGCATCAATGATCTGTCTTCTTCCTTATTTTACACTCTCCCAAATTTTGTATCATCTGCAAATCTTAGGTTTTCTTCTAGGTCATTGATAAAAATGTTAGCTAGCAGAGGACCAAGAATCAATCACTCTGGGACCCAACTAGAAACACGACTGCTTGATGATGATTCTCCATTTACAATTACATTTTGAGACCTAGCTCTTAATCTGCTTACTGTGTCTCTGTTCACTTTATACTTTCCTAGATTTTAATCAAAATGTCAGGGGTACCAAATCAAATGGCTTACAGATGTCTAAGTATATTACATCAGCACTGTTACCTTTATCAACCAAACTTGTAATTTCATTTTAAAAAAACAGATAGTTTGACAGCTTCTGTTTTCTATAAATCCTGATATGATTGTCATTAATTATATTACCTTCCTTAATTCTTTATGTCCCATTTTATTATTTTGTCCAGGATCAATGTCAGATTGACAGGCCTATAATTACCTGGGTCATCCATCAATCTTTTTAAAAGATTGACATATTAGCTTTCTTCTAGTCTTTTGAAACTTCCCCAGTGTTCTAAGACGTATTGAAAATCAAAGAGCTCCTCAGCTAGCTCTTTTAAAACTCTTGGATGCAAAATTTCCAGACCTGCTAATTTAGAGTGTCTATCTTTAGTAGCTGCTGATTAACATGCTCCTCAGATACTATTGCAATCAAAAGAGTAGAATCATATGAAATGACTACATCTTTTTTCCTCCCAAATACAGAACAGAAATATTGATTGAATGCTTCTGACTTTTCTGCATTATTATTGATAATTCTATCATTTCCATTTAGTAATGGACTAACACCACCATTAGGATTCTTTTTGCTCCTAACATACTTAAAAAACTTATCTTAGAACATGCCTAGAAAACAAGTCCTTATCTCTGCTGGCGATAGATTGTTTTCCTATGTCCCTTCACTCCCCTTATCAATTTTTGCTTATGGTTACCACAAATATAAGTAAGTCTCTAATCCAGTCTCTCTTTGATAGTGGCTATGTAGATGAAAAATAAAGTTCTTTTGCATGCACGTGTGCACACACATGTATGCGCTTAAAGTTCATGTTCAGTTATTGAAAATTTTGGTTTCTATAGCAAAAGGATATATAAAAATTAACACTAACATTAATTTATTTGAGGCTAACGCATGTCTAATTAAGATGTAAGCTTCTAAAACTTAGATAAGCACGAGTGAATTTGATTTCTGTCACAAAACTCAGAATGGTGAGTGACCAAGCCTGTCTGATATTTAATATCATGATTTTTCTTTAATGTCAAATTATTTCAGCTGCCATCACCATCAAGATGCCTAATTTATCAGGTCAGAAAAATGTGATTTATATAAGGATCCTTGAATCATTAAGCCAAAAAGCAGGAAGAATTCATGTTTGGCTAAGCCTCCTTGTTTTTTGCTTTTTGAAGGAAGAATTATTTTCCCTTCAAGGGAGCATGTAAAAGTTGTTTCCGAACTAGCAGTTTTTTAGGGAAAAGATCCTAGTTTAAAGTCACGGTGATGCTGAAAATTTGGTATAAGGGTGACCATATGTCCTGTTTTGGCCAGGGCAGTGCCTTTAAGCCCTATCTTGGACATACCAACTTCTTTGGCAAAACTGAGCATTTTTCCTATTTGTTCTTGCCAGCTGATCATCAAAAAAACAAATCAAAAACCAAAAAAGTGTAGGAGGGCACAGAGGAACTTTAGGTGGGCAAGCTGTGATTTTGGGGGGATGTCCCCATACACACACTGCCCCATGGGCAGCCCAAGGCCTGTGCCCCACCTCCCACAGGGAGGCTGTGCAGAAGCCTGGACAATGTGTCTTCGCTATGCCCTGCACCTCTAATCAGGGTGCAATGGGGTGTCACGTGTTCACTCTGAAGCCCAATCAGAGGGCAGCACTGTTGGGCCTCTAATTCAAACTCTTCCATTTCTGTGGAGATGGTGTCATGGCTACCTGGCCCGGCTGACTTGTAGGCAATCCGGCTTGTAAGTGCCTGACTGGGACTTTCAGCATCTGCTTGTGCCAGGGCAGCAAGCATGCCATGGCCCCACCGCCCCTGAGCAGTTGCCAGAGACCCCAACCCCTGTCTTTCGGGGCTGGTCCCTGGAACCTTCTCCAGTCCCTCCTCCACCCGAATTGGCCTCTTTCCCTTCTCCATCCACTTTCAGTCACCCACGTCTGCCACATCCCATCCTCTACCAACCTCTCCAGGGTTGCTCTTCTTCCTAGGGTTGCCAACTTTCTGACCGAATACCCTGCCCCACCCCTTCTCTGAGGCCCTGCCCCCATTCACTCCATCCCCTCTCCCTCCTTCGCTTGCTCTCCCCAACCTCACTTGTTTGTTCATTTTCACCAGGCTGCGGAAGACTGGGGAGAGGGTCCCTTTTCGACCAGGTGTTCGGTTGAAAACTGGACACCTGGCAACCCTAGTCTTTGGTCTCTCCCGCTAAATTGAGCCTCCTTTCTGGCACTCTGCTATCCGAAAAGGGGCATCGTATCACTAGCTGTATCGTAATTCAGTATCTTCGCCTTCTGCATCCGAGCCCAAAAGTACCCGCACACTCTCACTCTGCTTTGCTGCCCAGATCCCAACCCATATCCATTTCTTTCCTCTCTGCCCCCATGTCTATCAGTTGGCTCACCTGGAGGAGCGGAGGAACATTTGTGGGGAAGCAGTGGTGAGAACAGGCAGCTAAGGCCAGCCCCATGCATCCCATTTTCACTTTAGGGAAATATGGTCGCTCTAGTTAGAGGCCAAATCCTACAAACCTTAACATTTATCCAGGCAAATTCACTATTGAAATAAATGGAATTTTTTTTTCTGAGTAAGGATTGAAGGTCTGAATCTCTTCTTCTTACTTTACACTAATGTAGCTCCATTGTCTTCAATGCTATTACTTATGAGTTAAACTGGAGTAAACGAGAGCCGAATTAGGCCCTAAGTATGGATGGCAGGATTTAGCCCCTGATAAATAGGCTTCTATGGCCTGAATTATGCAGGAGGTCAGACTAGAAGATCACAGTGGTCCCTCGTGACTTTAGAAATCTACAAACCTGCAGAGTAAGCATCATTATGCAAATAAAAAAGAAGTGTACAGTTTTAATTGTATTGAATGTATTTAGAGTTACAGTGTTTGGGTTTGTTATGATATATTTGTATACACTGTAGTATGATTTCCACCCCGTTTGAAACCAAGGTGGCATAAAGAGTGGCTGATGTGGCAATGGAGAATCAGCCTATCACGTTTTATTTTCTCATCCGCTCCTGCCATTCTGCCCTTTCCCCAGCCTCCAAGGAAAAGCCTAGACAATTTGCTTCGAAGGTCAGCACATCTATACTCTAGCAGTCACACTCTAGAATTAAATTTCTTCCCTTTATCCCTCTCATTGAGAGAGCCCAGCTGGCAGCCATCTTCCATCTAACCATCTACTATCTAAGCCTGGAATTTGGGGGAAGGCATGAGGAGGAGGAAGATGCTGTCTCCTATTTAAACCAATGACCTTTATCTCAGCTGTAGACTGCTGCTCTGGGGGGAGAAGCAATGTCTGAGTTGTCTTCTCAGCATATGCGCAATGTGTCTCACATGGCATGTGACCAGGATTTATCATCAAATTTGGTCCACTGGTAATAAGGGTTTAAAAATTATTTATTGGTTAAAAGTAACATCTTGAATTGTATCCAGATGCCAATGGGAGTTTTGGAATTAGCTTCAAGAGAGCCAGGATTCCATCTTAAGATTTGACAATCAAACCTGAGCTACAAAATTTAGCCAAACAATGTCAATTAAAGGAGCTGATTATTGCCTTCCCAATTACTTCTGATGCTATTTCCTATTCTAGCACCCCTTGCCTCCATCTTAACTCAGCCAACTACTTTCAGTCAAGTCTCAGTTTCAGCAAGGCATTGGGTGAGCTGATATACCACTCTGTCTGTTCTAATGAAACAGAGATGTAGAACTGAGTGTCATCTGCACAGCTTCCACAATGTATGACACAGATTTGAGTGGACAGGAAACAAAAATAGACTATTTAAAAGGTTAAGATTGTCCAGCAAACTGCTGTCTTTCAGAGATTCTGCAGGGCAATAAAATTCTCAGGTTCCTTTTTGTGAGACAGAAAATGAGGCAGACTGAAAATAGCACAGAATTAATTTGTTCTCATGACAACAGTTTTAATGGAAATGGGAAAGGAAATTAATTTAGCCAATTCTTCCTGTAAAATGAAGATTGTAATCTATGTTCATCCCTAAATGCTGAGCCCATAAAGGCTACAAAATTGAATTAAAAAGGGAAGTACAGTGATTATGCTTCTATTTGCACATCTTACTGGTTCTCTTTGAGTTCCAAAATGAAGTGCATGGTATACCACATAGCACTTGATAAGGGAAGGTTTTATCATATCATGCTTGACTATTCTTCATCATGTACAAGACAATTGGACAATTCTATAATATCTGAGAGACTTAGAAAAAGAGGGAATCATTAACACTTCCATTTCAGAGGGCCAGATTTTGCCACTCCTACTCAGATTAAGTAGAACCTTCCTGAGTATTCCCCACTGAGTTCAATAGGACTATTCATGGAGTAGGGTACTGATCAATTTACATAAGACTGAATCTGTCTCATAATTAATTTTATATTGACAGCACAAAGCAAGACTGCATAAGATGGATGTGAATGGTACTATTACTCAGTTCTACTTTCCCATTTTATAAAATGCACACTTTTTGATGTCACAAATTGCTCAGTCATTATTATGCCACTTTTACCTTAAGTGAACTTAATTTTAAGGTTTTTTTTTACTTGTTTTTATTAGTATAACTAAGAAATAGTTTCAATGAGTTTGATGCCACTAAAATTAAGTCACTTGGAAAAAGATTAGCTTAAAAACAGTTTTGATCTCCTAAAGTGAAGCATGTTTGTGTGTAAGGCTTTTCCTCTGAGGTGTATCAACAATGAACTGATTCGGGGAAAAAACAGGTGGGTGAGAACATGAGTGGATGCAAGAAATGAGGGTGTTTATAATGGAAATTAGAATGCTGCTTATATTCAGGCTGCATTAACAGCTGTTTCTATGTTTGTTTGAAACATTAGGGAAGACTCAGTTGTATGAAAATCCTTTTCTTGGCCAGAGCTGCCTGCAGAGCAGACTCCATCTTGACCACGAGGGTGCTAAAGTTACACATTTTAAAATTTCATGATTTTAAGACAGTCTCTTGATTTTCATTTATTTATTTACATTTTATTTATTATGGTTGGAGTTAGCAATACTTGAGGGTGTCCATGGTCACATCCTCCCCATTTGTAGATGTCAGGCCCCAGGGAGGGCCCTCTTTAGGTTCCAAGGGAAGAAAGTGAAATGACATAGAGATAGCTGCCCTTCTCTTCTTTTTGTATGACCAGGGAGAGAACCCTCTCTTATGGCAGGAGGAGCAGTAGTTGGAAGAGAGAAAGCCCTTGTAACTTCCTTATCTACCAGTGACAGATGGGAGGAGGAGATGTTCTGGTCTTTCCTTAACCCAGAGGGAGATGACTCCTGGTGAAGGAAGTTCCTCTGCTGGCAGGCCCTACTGAGCATATGATTTCTGGCAATGAAGTGCTCAGCTGTGGTCATGACACCCCAATTTCCGTAATTAAAAGGAAGCAACATATGCTTGTGAAGTGAGATATTAGGATCCATGTGTTTCTTAAGTTGCTCAGGGGAGAGGAGGCAGGACAGCTGTACCTCATTACCAGTAAGGGAAATTATAAAGACGGTCTCCTAAGGGAGGTGCTGTTCTTCATTTCCGAAGGGCTTCAGAGGCAATGGAGTGAACATTACAAGTCCAAGTGATGTATGCCCTTTTTTGTTTGTTGTGTGGTGAATACGCTGCCTGGATGAATTGAGGGTCTCTGTGAAAAGACATTGATTTGTTTGAGGACTCAAAACAAATTAATACAGCTTTTTGTGCAAAAACCAGTTATTAGCATTTTACCACACAGGGGACTTCTGCTCTGTGGGAAGGACTCTGCAACTGGGACTGGGTGCAGTTGGTAAATTACCCATAAGCACTCAGGGGAACTGGTAAATAGCTTGCTAGCTGTAGGCAGCTGTTCTACCTGGATCACAAGAGCAGTGAAGATGTGGGTTTTGAGCTATATTTTAAAATAGGAATGGGCAACCAGTAAGATGGAATGAGACTGTATAGCTGATGCAGAAGTACTAGCACAAGGATCAAATTGTGAGAGAAGAGACGAAGGAACAAGGGAAAATGAAGACGCCAGCAGTGGCTGGGCAGAGAGAACAAGCTTTTTTATGTTCTCATCTCACTTTTTATCAAAGATAGGCTGGGTGAGGAAGGGTATGAGGATCTTTAAATATATGGTTCTGAAAACTTGATGATTTGCTCAAAATAACCATGTCTGAGCATTGCCCTTTTCTTTTAGGGCCAATCAGTGATGTTTTTAATTTACTGGCAACTAAAATGCATATTTAGCTCCTTGAATCTCAGGCAAATGCTGTAATTTGAAGATGGGAGCCAGGAAATGTATGCATCTATTGGGGAAATATTACACTTCTTCCAAAAAGCAGATTTGTTTTGTAATTACCAGAAGAGAGCACTGCCACTTTTCACAGTTGAAGACTTCTTGACAATGTGCTAATCAGCATACTCTGTTGTTTCTGTGTAGATGGTTGCATGTTCTGCCTCCTACTTGTAGAAAAGGTGTCAACAGCGAAACACCTAAAGGACCATTTTATGTGATGTTGGTACTGGTGCAAAAATGAGATTGCTTGCATTGATTAGAGCCAGGCACTTTCTATTTAAGCTTCCCTGCACAGTACAGATTTAGACAAGAATCAGGCAGGGGTTTAGGTTTCAGACTGTAGTCCGTAGGCTGGGTTTCAGGTCTGTATTTGTTGGTGCCACAGTCTTGGGAGCGTTCCTTCAAAACCTCAGAAAAACTCATGCCAGACGTTTTGTATTACTGGATCCTTACACAGCATTTGATGCCATCAGTCATGAACTGCTGCTGGTTCCCCTTGGAAACCAAGAAGTGGTAAGTGTCAGCATCTGAAAGAGAGATTATTTTCTAGATAGTAGTGAAAAGAAATGGCACCTCTCTTTCTCCAGAGCTCTCTTCTGTAGTTCTATAAGCTTCCACTTTCTTACCGCACTCTGTTAAAATTTTATCTCAAACCACTGGGGGAGATTGAAAGGTACCCTAGACTTAAATGCCAGCTGTACATGCACACATGTGCACGCACATACACACACACACACACTTAGCCGTACGTATCTGCTTAATACCAAATACAAATAGTACCAGATCTCCCAATGCCTTGCAAGACATCAGCACCTGGGTGAAGTGCCGCTTGGCTGGAGCACCCAGAGAAGACCAGGGTGATGCAGGTAGGAAGAAGAAAAATACTTAGAGCTAGCCAAAAATATATTATCACACTCCGTAAAAGGCTTCCATTTCCATTCTCACTTCTCCTTGTAAAAGAGAATGCAGCCTCTTTTATCCTCTATACACTTATGGCAACAGTTTCAAAAACGCACCTTCTCCTACCTATGGCTGGCCAGGAAACTATAGATCATCCTAACAGACTTATATTAGGCCACTGAGAGACAACAGCATCCAGTTTTGATCACTGTAGTGCACTGTACTATAGACGCTATAAAAGTTCTACCTGGTATAACCTGCTGTCACTGACTTTCTAAGCATATTACTATCGTGCTGTGATCACAACACTAGCTTCCAGCTGAATACTGGGTTGCTTAAAGATGGATCTTAGTCCTGTTTATCAAAATTCTGAGTGGATTATCCTGGGCTATGCCGATGATCGCCTCTCAGTGCATTGACCTTCTGCATTGACTGCATTCCTCAAGGACAATGGATCTTTCTGTGCCAAGAGTTAGACTAATAAGTATGAGAGTCAGAATCTCTTCAGTGACTGATATGTGATTGCAAAACAACTTTACATAAAAACCACGTATGACCACTAACTTTGCAGGCATCAAGGAGAAATGTAAGAACCCTCTCGTCATTGCTGCTTTCCTATCAAACATATAATAGTAACTTATTTATTTATTTATTTAAAAAACCTTTGTAGGCAGCCGAAAGGAAACCAAAGGGACAACCGTATGTTTAGACTTCATCACAGTCTGTTTGCTTTTTGTAGCCAGTTGAGAAAATAGTGGCTGCTTGTGTGCATCTAGGAAGGCAGACTACATTTTGCCTTTCAACATGTATAGTGTTGCAATTAACAAGAAAGCCCAGTAGGATGTAGGGGGAAGAAAGACTCGTGCAAATCACTGTGGAAATTTCAGCTACAGTAAAAAAAAAAAAAAAAATTTTATGAGCTTCAGGTGGATATTCTTAGTTCGCTGCACTAAATCACTGAGGCACCTTAAAAGGAAAAAACAGAAGAGGGAAACAAAGCAAGACAGACACACCGAGAGAGCCCCATAAATAATGATATGTTATGGCAAGCTTAACCACAATACAGAAATGATTCTAGTGTATTCCAGTTTTTCTTTTATTTCATATAGTTTTACTTTTTGGTTTTTTTTTTTTATTTTTTAAATACCCCTTTTCACTCAACATGAGATTTAAACTTACCATGGGAAGTTGTTGAGGCCAACAACTTAACAAGATTTGAACAGGAATTGGATATTTATATGGATCTCCAGAGTTAACATAACTAATGACAACCAAAATGTTGTCAGGGCTATTCAACCTTGTGCTTCAGGGTTTAAGCCAATGCCTAACTATTAGAGATCAGGATGAGTCCAAGCAGCGGGCAAATTAACCCTCACCTGCCTACTGCAGGGTTCTTAAACCTTCTTCTGAAGCACCTGGTGCTGGCCACTGAGAGAGACAGGAAACTGGTTTAGATGAGTCTTGGGTTTGATGCTGTACGGCAATTCCTATATTTCCTTTGTGAAAAGTAGAGTTAGGTGAAATTTGTTCTGTGAATAAACTATTTGTTGAAAATGCAGTTTTGGTTGACCCAAAACTATTCCCGTAGAGTTTGCTGAATGGTTTTGACTGAACTGAAAAACTCTTGTTCTGGCGTTACCAAAACATTAAGGCTTTTTGTTTGGTTGGTTGGTTTTTGTTTTTCTTCCCCTACCTGACCCAATATGTTTTTTGTTTTCAGTTTGGGCACTTTTAGAAGAACAAAGGACTAGATCCACAAAGCATCGGGAAGGCTGGTGGGTGAGGGGGACCTGTTTATATAGTCTTTAGTCCTGCGGTTAGGGTACTATCCTGGGGTGTAGGAGATGCTGGTTTAATTTCCCCTCTGCCTGGTGTGGAGAAGGGATTTGAACTTGGGTCTCTCCTATAGCAGGAGAATGCCCTAACACTGGGTTACATTTATTCCTTAGGTGCATTTATTCATAAGGCGAAAGCATTACAGAGTAAATTCTTTAAAACAATAAAAGAAGCTACATGCCTGCTAATAATCTTACAAGAGATGACCCTAACCCTTGTTTACAGGATATTCTGGTGTGGGTATTTCCTCAGGATATTTATTCAAAATTCCTTTCTTTGTCTGTTGGTCCTCTAGAGAATCCAGTCTGATTTAGTACATGGGAGCCTCTCCAGGTGGTGGAACCTCTTGAGCACTGTTACAACATGAATGAATTTTCCTAAAATCACCACACTGTTCTTAGTTCCTTATTGTGGGCCAGGGATTGTATGCAATTCCATGGGGGAGGGGGACCACAGCCCTTCAGAAACTAAGAACTATGTAGTGTTCTTAGGCAAATTCACTGACATTGAACTTGTTCAGACAATTCTCTAGAGGGCAAATAGATAAAGAAAGAACTTTTGGATACATAGCCTGAATGTAAACTGACTGATCCAGGAAACAGATAGTAACTTCCCTCCAAGGGAGCCCCAGTCCTTCCTAAGAAGTGTTGAAAGGACTTGATTTATTCAGGAGTGTGCTTATTCTGAGCTAACAGCTGTTATGAGTTTGTAACCACAGGAAAACGCCTTGGTGGGGTTTGAAGGACTGATCAACTGCCATAGACATTGTTGGAGTTGGGTGATCTCTGGTAAGATTATTAGCATGCAGATAGGTTCTTTTATTGCTTTAATATATTTTCTCTGTAATGCTTTCACCTTAGGAATAAATGTTTCTGCTTAGAAAAGGTTGTGTTAAAAACTTATACCCTTGGGAAATTACACTGTTTATAGCCTCTGGACCATAGAGGAGAAAGGCAGGTGCAGTTACCCTGAATGGTGACAATGCTATTGCATGCAAGAATCTTGCTTGCACATTTTGAACCAAGCTTAAAAAAAAACGGAGGCCAGAGATGCAAATGCAGTTGTTCATCTGTTGTGTTTGTAATACTTGTGTTCAATAGCACACTCAAACTTTGTAGCTGTGCTATGAAGCAAATGGTCCCATCAGTGTTTATGGGGGGCATAGTGAAGTGTTAGAATCTTTGCTTCAGAGCCCCAAAATAATGATTAGCTTAGGAAAATAAACTCTTATATTATTTCAACAGGCAAAAAAAAAAAGTTCTATTATTTTACAGATGGTTTTGTAAAATAACCTGGGTCCTGATCCTGCAATTGGTTGTCTGTAGGCAGACTACTACACCACTACCAAGCCCAACTGGTTTCAATGGGTCTCTAGGCAGGTGTAGCAAGCCTCCTGTGCCCTATCAATTGGAGGATTGAGATCTCGTATCATAGTCACAAACACAATGAGCCGATACAGATAGATAGATATATCAAGCCCAAATCCATAAGCATGTGCAATTGCATATCTGAATCTGTACATGCACCAGAATTACAGCAGTTTAGGAATTTTTTGCCAAAACACTTTTTTAAATCAGAAAATGGATATTTATAAAAACTGAAACTTTTCTTGGAGAAGAGTTCGTTTTCACAAAACTTCTATTGGGAAGACTTCTTAGGTCCAGGGTGGAATTGCTGGTGAGAGAGAGACTGACCACAAGGCTCTGCACTATTCTGAGGTGGGTCTCTCTTAATCTCACTTGTTGGAGCTAATCCACTTTGTAGAAATAGCTCATAGATTCCAAAAACAGAAGAGACCATTGTGACAATCTAGTCTGACCTCCAGTATAACACGGGCCATAGAATTTCCACAAAATTATTCCTTGAGCATATCTTTTGGAAAAACATCTAATCTTGATTTAAAAATTACCAGTGATGGAGAATCCACTATGACTCTTGGTAAATTGATCTAATGATTACTTCCCTTCACTATTAAAAATGTACACATTATTTCCAGTCTTAATTTGTCTAGCTTCAACTTCCAGCCACTGGATCATGTTATACTTTTTCCCCCTAGATTGAAGAGCCCACTATTGGCTCTTTGACAGAGATACAGGCCTAGTGGATAGGCAGGAAGCAATAGATGTGATATACCTTGATTTTTATTAAGGCTTTGGACACAGGTCCACATGACATTCTCATAAGCAAACTGGAGAAATGTGGACTAGATTAAATTATTATAAGGTGGGTGCACTACTGGTTGAAAGAGCATATTCAAAGAGTAGTTATCAATGGTTCTCTGTCAAACTATGTTAATAATTGTATAGTCAATTGCTTGACCAAACTTTGGTTCATTATTTTCTTATAAAATATACTCTAGACCAAATAACCGGTGTCAGTCAGGTTTATTAATATGGAACAGGAAAAAGGTTCTATACAATACCAGTCTCCAGCGAGCTGTCCAATGCAGTGATGTTGTATTCACCTTATGCAGAAGGTGTGCTCTCCAAATTACTCATTTCAGCTGGTATTATTTATATGACTTTATAAGTTACACATTTCTTTACACATTACTAAAATCCAACCCATCAATTTGTTCCAATTCTCTAATTTGCTATTCTGTTCCTTCCTTATCTTTGTATTGGATACTGGCATTCCAGGTAATGATCCATAAAGATACTTCCCTAACTTGTAGTAAGACATAGAACAAATGTATTCTTGATTTTTGACAGGTTTCCTATCTTGTCCCAAATGGTGCTTCAGCAAATGCAAGGTGTTATGGGATCCTTAGCATAAGAAACAGGATTATTGTATAGGTCAGTTCAGGCTATATCACTGTTACAATATTTGTGCTTAATATTATTGGTGCCCTATGCATACTAATAGTGTGGATAATACATATTATTAATACAATATGTTTAGACACTAACGAGCATGTATTAGTCATCAGGTCCCGCTTGTCGCCTTGCTGATTGTGATAGTCAAGACAACACCTTTCACAAATTAACATATCAGTGAATGATGAGTGCCTTTGTATGTGATTAAAGTGTTTTAATAAACTGTGTAAGCAGCAAGACAATTAATTACAGCTAATATTAATACACCTTGTAACACAAGCAAAGCCCTAAATGAAACTTTTATCCAAGTACTGGAAATCAGTATTTCAAGATTCCCATTGTGGATAAAGTCATTTGAGGCTTGTTATGTCTTGTGCATGTCATTGCTAATCTGAATAATGTGTGTCATCATTGTCTAGTAATGTTTTAAAATTGGAAGTGATTAATATGCACAACAAAAACTAACAGATAAGTTTCAAATTCATCCTGGTTTGGGGGCGCATTCTGAATGATAAATTCATTTTGAAAAAATGGGATAGGCATTATTATAGTGTGCCCCACAGTGCTACATACTTGAGAAGTGAAACAGAAATTTGGAGAAGTGAAATTACAAGTGAGGCCTCCATATATACATTTTTTGAAATTAGTTACTATACAGTACTGTCCATTTATGTTATACGTTACCCTTATTGCTGGTTGTCACCATCTGGTAAGCTTCAGCAGAAACGGGGATAGGAGTAGCTAGGTTCTCTGTCTCATTATAATGGACTGAAACCACTGTGACCACATACTGAAGTTGCAATGTCAAAAACATCTCATCAGCACACACATCAATATCACTTAATGGAACAACAAGCTAGGTGAGATTCCCTCCAGGGTTGTGTTGCGGTGTAGAACACCAATAGTTGTGGTAGATCCAGTTGTTTCCTGTAGATGCCATTTTCCAGAAAACCTGCTGAATGGGTAGTACCAATATATTAAATATTGCTATGTCAGGATCCAATATTGGTAGTGATACCATAAAAGAAATGTACGTATCTAGCAGGGCACCACAGGGTTCAGTCCTGGGTCCAGTAATAGTCAATATTTCCATTAATAATTGGATAATGTTGCGGAGAGCATGCTTATAAAACTTGTGGATGACAACAAACTCTGAGGGATGGGGAACAGTTTGGAGACTTGGTCTAAAATCAACAAGATGAAATTCAGTAAAGACAAGTGCAAAATGCTTCACTTAGGAAGGAAAAATCAAATGCATAACTACAAAATGAGGAATAACTAACCAAGTGGTAGTTCTTCTGTAATGGGTCTAGGGGTTATAGTGGATCACAAATTGAATATGAGTCAACACTGTGATGCAGTTATAAACAAGGCAAATATAATTCTGGTGTGTATTAACAGGAGACCCATATGTAAGATTCAGGAGCTAATTGTCCTGCTTTATTCTGCATTAGTGAGTCCTCAGTTGGAGTACAATGTCCAGTTCTGGGTGTTGCACTTTTTAGGAAAGATGTGGATAAACTGGAGAGTCCAGAGGACAGCAACAAAAATGATAAAAGGTTTAGAAAACCTGACCTATGAGGAAAGGTTAAAAAAAACTAGCCGTGTTTTAGTTTTGAGAAAAGAAGACTGAAAGGGGACCTGATAACAGTCTTCAAATATGTTATCTGCTGTTATAAAGAGTACTGTGATCAAACATTCTCCATGTCCACTGATGGTAAGAGGAGAGGTAATGGGCTTAATCTGCAGCAGAGGAGATTGAAGTTAGATATTAAGAAAACTTTCTAGCTATAAAGATAGTTCAGCTCTGGGACAGGTTTCCAAGGGAGGTTGTGGAATCCTCATTTTAGGAGGTTATTATAACAGTTTGGTCCAAAACCTGTCCAGTTTTACGTGGTCCTGCCTCAGTGGGGATGAACTTGATGACTTATTGAGGACCCATCTAGCCTGACATTTCTATGATTTGTTGCCTGTGTAGGTATTTACAGGCTGTAATAAAGTCACCCCTTAACCTTCTCTTTGCTAAATAGATTGAGCTCTTTTGAGTGTATCAATATAAAGCATGTTTTCTAATAATTTATTCATTCTCGTGGCTCTTGTCTGAATCTTCTCCAGTTTGTCAACATCCTTCTTGAATTGCAGGCACCAGAAATGGACACAGTGTTTGAGCAGCAGTCACACTAGTGCCAAATATAGAGGTAAAATAAGCTTTCTACTCCTGCTCGAGATTCCCCTGTTAATGCATCCAAGGAAGGCATTGGCCTTTCTGGCCACAGCATAGCATTGAGAGCTCATGTTCAGTTGATTATGCACCGCAACCCCAAAATCTTTTTCAGAGGTCACAACTTCCCAGGATAGAGGCCCCCATCCTGTAAGTATGGCCTACTTACATACTTATACACATTTATAAGTGATACACATTTATAAGAGATACACATTTATATTTAGCCATATTAAAACATATATTGTTTGTGCTCAGTTTACTGAGCAATCTGTATTGCTCTGCCTCAGTGACATGTCCTCTTCTTTATTTACCACTTCCCCCAATTTTTGAGTCATCTGCAAAACTTATCAGTGATGATTTATATTTTCTGCCTGGTCATTAATAATAATGTTAAATAGCATATGACCAAGAACCGATCCTTGTTGGACCTGACAAGATGCAAACCTATTCAATAATGATTCCCCATTTACAATAATATTTTGAGAGCTATTAGCCAGCTCTTAATTCACTTATAAAATTAACATTGCACATATTATCATTTGAGGTTTCTAGTTAAAATGTTGTGTGATACTGAATGAAATGCCTTACAGAAGTCTAAATATATCACATCAACACTATTACCTTTATCAACCAAACCTGTAATCTCATTAAAAAAATCAAGTTAGTTTGACAAGATCTATTTTCCATAAACCCTTGTTGACTTGCCTTAATTATGCCACCTTCCTTATGACTGTGATGAGTTTCTTGTACTGTAAGTCTTCAAATATATTGGTGTATTTTCCAAAACAGAATGTGTCTTGCATATGTCGATAATAATAATAAAAAGGGGAGTTGAGGTAGTCTATAAGTTAAAAAAAATAGGCTGTATTTTTAATTCTAAATATTTGTAATGAGAAATTATTTGGTCCAGGCTTTGTGAAATGTGATAGTTTGTACTGTTCTCATCTGGTGTAGAAGAAGGGAGTACGTAAAAAGGCAGGGAAATATGGTGCCAGGGGAATTGTGAGAAGGCATTGGAAGACATTGGTGCTGCACTTAAGTAACATCTGCCCTCACTTCAAAATGGGCAGAGATAAAGCCCAAATTAAAGCAGAATTTTAGGCTGTAACCTAAAGCACCTTCAAACCTAGGTCAAAGGTAGGGGTGTGTGTGTGTGTGTTGTAGAGCAATTAGGGGAAAAACCTCGGTAAGAGATCAGGTTAACTCTGTAATGAAGATGTATAGTTAGATCTGGATCTGCAACAAGTAGCGGTTTAGTAAAGTTGTCATTTAGTTAAAAAAAATCTATTAATCTTAAAGCGCTGCTTCAGGGATGAGCAAAGATATACATTTCTAAAGAAATATTCTCTTGCTTCACATTAATTCTGGTTTGTTTAATTAGTTGCACGCGGGTAAGCTGTACAATTTGTATCATAGAATCATAGATATCAGAGCTGGAAGGGACCTCAGGAGGTCATCTACTTCAATCCCCTGCTCAAAGCAGGACCAATCCCCAAGTAAATCATCCAGGCCAGGGCTTTGTCAAGCCTGACCTTAAAAACCTCTAAGGAAGGAGATTCCACCACCTCCCTAGGTAACCCATTCCAGTGCTTCACCACCCTCTTAGTGAAAAAGTTTTTCCTAATATCGAACCTAACACCTCCCCCACTGCAACTTGAGAACTTTATTCCTTGTTCTGTCATCTGCTACCACTGAGAACGTCTAGATCAGGGGTCGGCAACCTCTGGCATGCAGCGCCAGGGTTAGCACCCTCGTGGGCCGGGCCAGTTTGATTACCTGTCGCACCAACAGGTTTGGTCGATCGCGGCTCCCACTGGCTGTGGTTCGCCGTCCCAGGGCAATGGGAGCTGTGGGAACGGGAGTGGGCTGCGGGATGTGCTGGCCACCGCTTCCCACCACCCCTATTGGCCCAGAGAGGTGAACCGCAGCCAGTGGGAGCTGCGATCAGTCGAACCTGCAAACACAGCAGGTAAACAAACTGGCCCGGCCTGCCAGGGTGCTTACCAGAGCCACGTGCCAGAGGTTGCCAACGCCTGGTCTAGATCCATCCTCTTTGGAACCCCCTTTCAGGTAGTTGAAAGCAGCTATCAAATCCCCCCTCATTCTTCTCTTCTGCAGACTAAACAATCTCTGTTCCCTGAGCCTCTCCTCATAAGTCATGTGCTCCAACCCCCTAATCATTTTTGTTGCCCTCCGCTGGACTCTTTCCAATTTTTCTACATCCTTCTTGTAGTGTGGGACCCAAAACTGAACACAGTACTCCATATGAGGCCTCACCAATGTCGAATAGAGTGGAACAATCACATCCCTCAATCTGCTGGCAATGCCTCTACTTATACAGCCCAAAATGCTGTTAGCCTTCTTGGCAACAATGGCACACTGTTGACTCATATCCAGCTTCTCATCTACTGTAACCCTTCGGTCCTGTTCTGCAGAACTGCTGCCTAGCCATTCAGTCCCTAGTCTGTAGCAGTGCATGGGATTCTTACGTCCTAAGTGCAGGACTCTGCACTTGTCCTTCTGGAACCTCATCAGATTTCTTTTGGCCCAGTCCTCTAATTTGTCTAGGTCCCTCTGTATCCTATCACTACCTTTAAGCATATCTACCACTCCTCCCAGTTTAGTGTCATCTGCAAACTTGCTGAAGTTGCAGTCCACACCATCCTCCAGATCATTAATGAAGATATTGAACAAAACTGGCCCTGGGACCGAGCCTTAAGGCACTTCGCTCGATAGCGGCCGCCAACTAGACATGGAGCCATTGGTCACTATCCGCTGAGCCCAACAATCTAGCCAGTTTTCTATCCACCTTAGTGGATAGTCCATTCATCCAGCCTATACTTCTTTAACTTGCCGGCAAGAATACTATGGGAGACCGTATCAAAAGCTTTGCTAAAGTGAAGGAATAACATGTCCACTGCTTTCACCTCATCCACAGAGCCAGTTATCTTGTCATAGAAGGCAGTTAGGTTAGTCAGGCATGACTTGTCCTTGGTGAATCCATGCTGACTGTTCCTGATCACTTTCCTCTCCTCTAAGTGCTTCAGAATCGATTCCTTGAGGACCTGCTCCAAGATTTTTCCACGGACTGAGGTGAGGCTGACTGGCCTGTAGTTCCCCAGATCCTCCTTCTTCCCTTTTTAAAAGATGAACACTACATTAGCCTTTTTCCAGTCATCCGGATCCTCCCTCGATCACCATGAGTTTTCAAAGATAATGGCGAATGGCTCTGCAATCACATCCACCAATTCTTTGAGCACCCTCAGGTGCAGCGCATCCAGCCTGATGGACTTGTGCTCGTCCAGCTTTTTTAAATAGTCCTGAACCACTTCTTTCTCCATAGAGGACTGGTCACCTCCTCCCCATGCTGTGCTGCCCAGCGCAGTAGTCTGAGAGCTGATCTTGTTCATGAAGACAGAGGCAAAAAAAAGCATTGAGTACATTAACTTTTTCCACATCCTCTGTTACTACGGGTACTTCTACACTACAGGATTATTCCGATTTTACATAAACCGGTTTTGTAAAACAGTTTGCATAAAGTCGAGTGCATGCGGCCACACTAAGCACATTATTAATTCGGTGGTGTGCATCCATGGTCCGAGGCTAGCGTCGATTTCTGGAGCGTTGCACTGTGGGTAGCTATTCCGTAGCTATCCCATAGTTCCTGCAGTCTCCCCCACCCCTTGGAATTCTGGGTTGAGATCCCAGTGCCTGATGGGGCAAAAAATCATTGTCGCGGGTGGTTCTGGGTAATGATGTCGTCAGTCTATTCCTTCCTCCGAACGCACGGTCAGACAATCATTGCTTGCGCCCTTTGTCCCCTGTATGACCTGGCAGACGCCATAGACAGCAACCATGTGAGCCGGTTCGCTTGTTTTTTTTTACATGGCACCAGGATGCTTGTACTGGATGCTTGCATGATAGAGGCGATCTTGAGCGCTACACCAGCAGCGTTCATTTGCCCTTTGCGATGACAGAGACAGACGGTTATCAGTTGTCACTGGTCTGCTGTGCCATTTGAGATGATGGGTTAGTCTGTCATTCTGACCATCTGCTGCTGCAGGGTTGCCCCTGGCTAGGTCGGACCAGGCGCTCCAAAACAAAAGGGGAATGGACTCCCCGAAGTCATCCCTCCGGTTTATGGTATCTAAATAGAGTCAGTTCCTGCACCTCGAATATGGGGCAAGGCGTGCTAGAGACTGTGTATTCAGAGAACCATTGAGAGGCACCTAGGCTCGCTCCATTGTCAGAATCCGCACAAGAAATATAAGCTGCATGCCATTTCGGGAAGTTGCCCCTGCAACAACCCCACCTGTTGCTTCCCTCTCTCCCCCCCTCCCTGGGCTACTCTGGCAGATTCCCTCCCCATGTATGATGGTAGATGAAGTTAATAAGAAATGCAGGAATAAGAAGAAACTGGACGTTTTAGTGACAGGATAAAATCAGGGGGAGCAGGCCTCCAACTGTATAGTCCAGGCAGGGACATAGACGGTGGAGAGAGAGCCCAGCATCCCACTTGCTAAAAATGATACTCAGCGGACAGAATCTTGTCTTTACACATAAAAGGAGGGGGCTTGATGAGCTCAGCCCCAGTTGCTATGATGAGAACGGTTACCCAGCCGTTCTGTACCATCTACCTGGAATGACCAGGGTCATTCCTATTTACCCAGGCACCCCCAGCCAACCTCACCTGAGGCCAGCCAGGAGCACTCAGCAGATAGCAAGCATATTGTACCGTCTGCCACCAGGGAGGGAAGAGGAGCAGATACTGCTCTTTACTGCCATAGCATCATGTCTACCAGCAGCATTCAGTAGACACAGAGTGACATTGAAAAAGTCAAGAAACAATTTTTTCCCTTTTCTTTCACGGAGGAGAGGGAGTAAATTGACGAGATAGACCCTTAACCACCCCGACTATGTGTTTGACCCTACAGGCATTGGGAGCTCAGCCAAGAATGCAATATGATTTTCGGAGACTGATGGACTGTGGGTAGCTGGAGTCCTCAGTACCCCTCCCTCCCTCCATGAGCATCCATTGATTCTTTGGCTTTCCGTTACGTTTGTCACGCAGCACGGCTGTGGACTGTTCATAGCCTGGAGATTTTTTTCAAATTCTTTGGCATTTCGTCTTCTGTAACGGAGCTCTGATAGAAGCAGATTTGTCTCCCCATACAGTGATCAGATCCAGTATCTCCTGTACGGTCAATGTTGGAGCTCTTTTTGGATTTGGGACTGCATTGCCACCCGTGCTGATGAGAGCTCCATGCTGGACAACAGGAAATGAAAATTCAAAAGTTCGCAGGGCTTTCCTGTCTACCTTGGCCACTGCATTCAAGTTCAGATTGCTTTCCAGAGCGGTCACAGTGGTGCACTGTGGGATACCGCCGGGAGGCCAATACCGTTCGATTTTGAGGCCACCCTAAGCGTAATCCGATTATGGAATACCGATTTTAGTGCTACCTCCTCTGTTGGGGAGGAGTACAGAAACCGATTTAAAGAGCCCTTTATATCATATAAAGGGCCTTTCATTGTGTGGACGGTACAGCGTAATTGGTTACGCTGCTAAAATCGGTTTACACGCGTAGTGTAGACCAGCTTTGGTTGCCTCCCTCATTTCATAACGAGCCCACACTTTCCTTGACCACCTTCTTGTTGCTAACATACCTGAAGAAACCCTTCTTGTGACTCTTAACATCCCTTGCTAGCTGCAACTCCAAGTGTGATTTGGCCTTCCAATTTCACTCCTGCATGCTTGAGCAATATTTTTATACTCCTCCCTAGTCATTTGTCCAATCTTCCACTTCTCATAAGCTTCTTTTTTGTGTTTAAGATCAGCAAGGATTTCACTGTTAAGCCAAGCTGGCCGCCTGCCCTATTTAATATTCTTTCTGCACCTTTCTACTTGCAACAAACTATATGGGTTTCCAAACAGCATCTCCTGGCAAATCATATTAAACCTACTCCAATATTCTAATCCCATAAAATTTGTGTTCCATACGAAAAGAATGAGGGGTACTTGTGGCACCCTAGAGACTAACAGATTTATTTGGGCATCCCTTTGCTGATACAGACTAACTCGGCTACCATGCTTAAACCATTTTCCATACAGGGGTTAGTGGGCATTGCATCAGCAATGGAGGTGTTTTTTCTTTAGACATTGCATTAGAACCTATCATGGTACTGATTCAGTACATATTAAGCAATGTAATTGCACAGTACTTCACAGGAAAACACTATATTTGGATTAGATGACTGTTATTTGAAAGTGTGGGATCTAACGTGCAGCCAAGCAGATCAATGCATGGAGCAGAGGAACTGTTAAAGCACTTGCCATTTGAATCATTCTGCAAATTAGTTAGTCGACGTGACTTCCTTTTTATATCAATTTGCCTCCATGACATCAATGGTAGCGTTTGTTTCTGAAACATTCTATATATAATCTAGAAATGGGAATATAAAATGAAATGTCTAGTGATGTAGTACCAGGCTAACAATGCTTCAAAAACATAGTAAACCAAGGTCAATTGTTGAGATCCCCTCCAGCTTGCAAACCTTTTCAGAAGCGGAATGGATCAAGAAGTGTGATGTGTTATGAAAGTCTAAGGGGAAAAAAACAACCTTGGGGATACAGTTTGTCACTAGAATCTTATCAGTGAAATTAAACTGCATTCTGCAGGTTGACCCCTTTGCCATACTGAACTTTGCTTCCTTTCTTGGCTAAATACTGATGCAGACCTTACAGGCATTTCTTTTAACCTATTTAAAATGTCCCGCAGAGGTAAAGCAAAAGAGGCTTGCTCTCCACCTCCCTTTGCTTCTTTCAAAATGCTATACTTTTGCTGACCCTTCTATTTTATTATAGAATCAATTTGTTAGCAGGAGTATTAAACCTAACCAGATCCTCAGGAAATCTGAAATGTGTCAATTTCTGTGGTAAAAGAAATCTGCTGAGATTCAGAGATGTCTGTGACACCAATGTAGAATGATATTTGGCAGAAGTCACCATGAAGTCACCAATGGTTTCTCAGTTCCCTGGCTATGTAGTCGATTATTCAGTGTTCAAACTACTATTTTTTTAAACACCTTTTAATGAGCTCCCACAAGTCTTTGTGGGAAGGGCTGTCCTGTTAGGATTTGTGTAAAGCCTGTGATATAAATGTAAGCAGAGTCAGGATGAGCTCTACCCTGACATCTGGTGTTGAATTGTGGCAAGTTGTGGAAAAGAACTTCAGGGGCTGATCTTGTTTGCATAGGCACACTCACCCTGCTTAGCATGAGCCCAAATGGTTACTTTGGCTGCTATGGGACCCCCAGTTTCTCTGTTATTGAGGCAGGAAGAATAAAGTGTTGTTACCCTGATTATGTGAATAAGGACAATGAAACTGTTTTATGATAGAGGGACTTGCCATCAACTAAGTAGCACTCGCTAGACAAGGGATATGGGTTCCAAAAAGCCAGTGAATTGAGAGAGGCTGGGGACAGGTATTTGTACCTGATGGCATGAGTCCTTTTTGAGGGCCTGAAATATCAATTGCACTACCTGCTCTCTCTATGGTAGAATATCAGAGCTAATTTTAATTCTATTAGGAGTCTAGTTACAGGCTGCTGAGCTGAATTCAGGTTGGGGCAATGGTGCACCAGCACTGAGGCTCCCGTACTACAAGCTGAAACCACTAAAGAGCTAAAATTACTAAGAGCTGAAATCACTGAGTGCTGGGGTGGGGGTGGGGGTGGTGGGGCTGAAGATATGTTGCTGAGCAGCTGGTGGAGGAGAGCAGTTTGCGTAATGGCTGGAGCAGTTCACAGGACAGTTGGTGGAGCGGAGCAGCTGGTGGAGTGGCTCGTGGTGAAGGCTGCAGCAGAACCCCATGGAGAGGCAAGGCAGTCAGCCTCAGACCATGTAAGGTGCCCCTCTCCCCCAGGCTGGGAAGTAAAACTTTACCGATAAACTTTTGAAATCTGGGGGCGCACTGATCAGGGACAGAGACTTTTGGGTTTTGGGACTTTTGGGTGATTTTTGGGTTGCCGGACTCCAGAGACTTTTGAGGTGTTCGACTTTGGGACTTTGGGTGATTTTTTGGGTTGCTGGACTTAAGACCCTGAGGGGAAATGGATACTGCCAAACTTACTGGGGGGGGAGTCTTTTGCTCATGGTTTGTGTTATGAATCCTGTTTGTGGTGTTTCCCCAACATAATGCTGCATTGTTTCCCTCCTTTATTAAAAGGAATTTGCTACACTCAGACTCCGTGCTTGCAAGAGGGGAAGTAATGCCTCTTAGAGGCACCTGGGAGGTGGTATGTAATTGCCCCAGGTCACTGGGTGGGAGCTCAAGCCAGTTATGCATTGTGTTATTGAAATGGAACCCTTAGATACTGAACCCGGTCCTTGTGGCTGCCAACTCAGATGGGTTACATAAATAATCAGTCAAGTTTTTATATTTGTAGTACTTGTTCTTATGAATTTTATGTTGTATTTGTAATATGTGACTTGTGACTGTTTTCAGTTGAAAAGTTTCAAACTGAATTTTAGGAGCTTGTGAAAATCCTGTTATGCATTCACAAAATGCAACATATATTTCAATATTAAAATGGGTGTTTTTTCCAAATAATAAATGTTACCCAGATCTTGCAATCCTTACCCAGTGAGACCCTGATTCTGATTGAGTCCCCTGGGCACTACTATGAAATAAATAGCAGTGGGCCATGGAATTGCTTGCTGAAAAATCCTCCTGGTAGAAACACCAGGCAAAAAAATCTTTCTGCTCCAAATATGTTGATAGATGGCAGTATTTTATAGCCAGGTGCTGCATTCTTTCTAATTCAATTATCCTCTGACAGCATGTGTCAATAAATAAACAGGATGGCAGAAAAATCACTAAAACTGATGGAGGTGGAGGGGACTGTCTTTTAGATCATGTTTCAATTTTAACTTTTTAAAGCAATTTTTAAGAGCTTCCCAGATATTTTTTGGGGAGGTAGTATGGATGTTCTTTAAAAGGCCTTTGTGACAGTTCAAGATGATCAGCACACCTGTCCCTCCCTAGCTGATCCTCTTGCTCAGGTGAAGAGAGACTTTTCGTGCTATTCACAACTGGATTAGAATCGTTTGCTATATTAAAGAAGGAATAGCAACAACCAGTGCAGTTCAGATTTCATGAGCACTTTCCATCTAGCACTCTGGTTTCAATTGCTCATACCGTTCTGAAATGTTTGCCATTGGGGCTGACATTTGTCAGACTTTGGGTATCTGCCCAAAGGTGATTGCTTTTTTTAAAAGAAATAGGTTGGCAATTCTGAGTACGAAGACAGTGAATATAATATACTCTTTCTATTATAAAGTAAGTCTTACAACCTTTTTTGAACAGCTCCTCAACAAAAAAGTTAATTTTGGGTAAAAAGTTCAATTTTGGCATGAAAATGACCCTCTTTTCGAAGAAATGCCTCTGTGTATTCAGGTGAACATTAGTTTGGATTTGGCCAAGTTAGAACTTCTTGAAAATGGTACTCTGTGTCAGACATGGCGCATTGTTCTTTTTTTTAAAAAAAATAGTATTGGGGATTTTATTGTTGTTTTCTTCCTGCTACATTCATGAAATGTGCAGCTATGGAAGGCCGTATGTGTGGAAACCCAACTACGCACTGACACATGTAATCAGAGAGTTCAGGAGCTGAGGCCATGACTCCATAAGATGCAAAAGTGTTAGTGGGAGCTGCAGCCCACTTGGTAGGAAGAATCCCAAGTCTGGGCTCCCCGCTCCAGAACCTCTTTATTACAGCCGGCCATATAGTTCCAGGTCTTGGAATTGACACATTTATATCAAATTATTGCAGATCTGCGGTGATTCAAATTCATTGGAAGTGATGATCCTCTTCTCCCGTCCCTGTCACCTGCTTTCCACTTGAAAAAACAAAAACAAACAAAACCCCCATCTTATGTTAAGAGAAGGTAAAGGTTGCAAGGAAGAACACTCAAAAAGAAGGAAAATTCACATTTAAGGCTGCATATACAACCTTTACTGATTCTGTTATGTGTAGGCATTGCTGTACAGTCTTTAATTACACAATCGTGTCATACTTCTCAGATAATATAGTATGATGTGTTACAGTTTCTTTCTTGACAACCTTAGATTCAACCTTCTCTCTCTTTTGAGAGTTAGTTCATAGCTGGGCAGTGAACATGGCTGAGATTGTTGGGGAAGGAGCCTGATTATGCAATGGAACTGTTGTTTGTATCACTGTAGTACCTAGGGGCCCTGGTCATGGGCCAGGACATCAGCTGCTGAACAAAAAGATGGTCTGTGTCCCAAGGAACTTACACTCTACATGTAAGATAAGAGACAACAGATTATAAAACATAGACAGATGGAGTACAAGGAAAAAATGAAATTATATTGATCAACATAGCCTCGGCACACCAGCAGCCTAACTATTGTCTAATTTTTTGTAGGAATCAGGGAGAAGAGATCTTTAAGGGGCATGTTGAAGGATAATGAGGTAGTTTTGGGGACTTTCACGGGGAGCTCCTCGCAAGTGTTAGGGGGTAGCATGGGAGAAAGAATGAAGGTGCTTGTTTGAAAATTTAACATGGACAACAAAGTCTGCATCATGGGCTGATCAAAGGCAGTGGTCGACATCTTGGTAGTGAATGAGAGGTGATAGATAGGTAGGGTGGGGATCGGATGTGAAAGGGCTTGAAAGCAGAGGCCTCATCTATAGTAGGAATTTATATTGGTATATTTATGTTTCTCAGGTGTGAAAAATTCACACCCCTGAGAGATGTAGCTATTCCAACCTAACCCCTGATGGAAGATTTTTTTCCATCAGTCTAGCTACTGTCTCTTGCAGAGATGGAATACCTTCGCTGATGGGAGAAGCCCTCCTGTCAGTGTAGGTAGTGTGCAAGCACCACTGATTTGTAAGTGTAGACAAGGCCAAAGAAAAGTAGCTTATGTTGGATGAGATAGAGAAGGGATTTGTATACTCTTTAAAAAAAATAAACACAATGGGTCAAATCTTCAAACATCACCTCAGTTTTTGCAACTTCAAATTGTGTATACAAACAATTTCTGGGTGTAAGGTCAGTCATTTGCATTTCTGTATACCTAATTTGTTGGTGCAATAATTTAGATATATAAATTATATTATCAGAACCCATAAAATTGCAGGTGCAAAATTCCACTTCCAGTTATTTGTATTCCTAATGTGGCAGACACAAAAAGAGAGGTTCTTGAATTTTACAGCCAATGCTGAATCCTGCATGCTTGCAACTGCAGACAGTTGCATATTATTACTACCAGTGCCTAGAAATACCAATAGCTTCCTAAATTATGATTCACTCAAAATGCTTTTAGTCTTATGCCAAAAACTGGCACAGAAATAACACAGAAATAGGTGTTCCATGTTCTAGACAGAGAATATTGGGCCAGAATTCCTAGAGCTGTATCAGTCCTACCAATCTCATTTTGAACAGCATAGGAAAATACAGTTCAAACAGCACATCTTTACAAGTGATGTTTTCTTACAAATCAGTTTCGCTTCAGGCCAAGACCATAGTCCCCAGACAACATAGATCAATTTGACTAACCAAACTTTTGTTGAATTTGATAAATGTGAGAAATGTAGCTCAATGGCTATAGATTTTTTTAAAAAGGCTTTTGATACTGTGAATCACACTATTCTATCAAATAAACTGTCACTGCAGGGCAGTCATGGGCATTATTTATGCTGGTTGAGGGCTTATCTGTCTAACGGGAAACAGACTGTAATATGAAACATTCTCGTATCAGGTTTTGCAATGGTGAGAAATATCAGAGCACCAAGAGAAAAACTCCAAATATAATTTAGATAGGCAGTGAACTATCCTGGTCTCTACTTGTTTGCTCATAGAGTCTATAGGCACCTTACAGACATTCTATAGGCACTATAACGTCTCTTTCTGGTTTGTTGGCTTTATCTGGCATTAGGTAGATGTCATCGCTAAGCATTAACACCGGTCTATGATCAGAAAACCATGCATCTTTAGAAACATGCCACAATGTGTCCTGATGTTCTGTTGCTCGTTATTCTGCATAGCATCTGATTTATAATATATTTTTTAAACCCCACTGTTAATATACACCTTTCATTTTTATGAGTGAATACGGAAGAGCCCTGAGCTGATTAAACAGTATTGAAAAGATATAGACAGATTGGGTAGTGTTGAGCACAGAACAACAAAAATGATCGGTGGTTAAAGGAAATTACATAGGAGAATATTATAAGGCCTATGTATAACCAGATGAACCAATGGCTAATGGGGACATAAGTGCCTACATCAGAATGCTATAAACACTACGGCTGAAAAAAGCATTAGGCTGCTCTAACTTACATTGGCTATTTGTAGCCCTAAGGGCCATTATGGCAGATGGGGATACCCAAAACATTATTGTCACACCTCTACTTCCCTGACCACATCCCCACTATTTCACAGCTCTTTGTTTTGTCCTTGCTCTGTGTGACCTAGAGATTCCCCTTATACAAAGGGAAATCTCCAGATATTTGGTTACAATCGCTTTGCTAGCAGAGTGGTATAGAGCACTTCGGGGCCAGAAGTTGGTACATCAGCTGACCCAGGATCTAATCAGCTCTCTGGTGTCCAGCTATGGCACATCCTTGCAGTTCAGTGAAGGGATCATAGGGTCATCTGGAAAAGGTGACCATGATCCTGGGAGATGAGGTCTGAATCCAGTGCAAGGGAAATTGGAGGTTTCACTGACAGCGGCAGGGGAGAGGAAAACCAGTGCTGGTGGGCCCCTGCTGGGGCTATAAGTATGACTCCAGCCTGGTCCTGTCTTATATTTAGCAATACCCTGGAAAAGTGTAGAGGAGCATGCTGGACCACATCCGTAAAAAGGCATCTGTCATGGAACTCAGTCTGTGGCCCTGTAGGAGCAGAACTGCTGACACTTTTTGTTGGACTTTGTGACAAATAGATTTACTTGTGTAAACTCCCACCAGTTCTAGTTGCTGAGTCTGCTGTGTCTAGTCCCACCTGCAGTGATGTTCTCGTGACTAGTCCCCCATTGACTAGGGTGGGGAAAGAGGACCGTCTAGTGTTCTCTGGAAGCAGCTCTCTGAACTTTTCCATGGAGCCCCATGAATTAAAATCCAACCACCCCAGCAGACCCTGTTGGATAGTGATATGCAGCTTCAAATCCCCTGTCAAATAAATCTTTCTGCCAACTAAGTCCAGACTTTTAGCATCCTTTGATTTGGGAGTGGCAGTTTGATGCCATTCATGCTTCCTGGTGAACTTGACCTTCTCATAAACAAACTAAGGAAGTGCAACCTAGATGGATCTACTATAAGGTGGGTGTAAAACTAGTTGGAAAATCATTCCCAGAGACTATTTATCAGTGGCTCACAGTCATGCTGGAAGGGCATAACAAGTGGGATTCCACAGGGATCAGTTCTGGGTCTGGTTCTGTTCAGTATCTTCAGCAATAATTTAGATAATGGCATAGAGAGTAAACTTATAATGTTTGTGGACAATACCAGACTGGGAGGAGTTGTAAGTGCTTTGGAGGATAAGATTAAAATTCAAAATGATCTGGACAATCTGAAGAAATAGTCTGAAATAAATAGGACAAAATACAATAAGGACAAATGCAAAGTACTCAAGTTAGGAAGGAACAATCAGTTGCACACATAAAAAATGGGAAATGACTGCCTAGGAAGGAATACTGCGGAAAGGGATGTGGGAGTCACCGTGGACCACAAGCTAAGTATGAGTCAACAGAGTAACGCTGTTGCAAAAAAGCAAACATTCTTCTGGGATGTATGAGCAGGAGTGTTGTAAGCAATACACGAGAAGTAATTGTTCCACTCTACTCTGTGCTGTTTAGGCCTCAAATAGAGTATTGTGTCCAGTTCTGGGTGCCACATTTCAGGAAGGATGTGGACAAATTGGAGAGAGTCCAGAGAAGAGCAACAAAAGTGATTAAAGGTCTCGTAAACATGACCTATGAGGGAAGATTGAAAAAATTGGGTTTGTTTAATTTGGAAAAGAGAAGACTGAGAGGAGACATAACAGTTTTCAAGTATGTGAAAGGTTGTTACAAGGAGGAGGAAGAAAAATTGTTCTCCTTAACCTCTGAGGCTAGGACAAGAAGCAATGGGTTTAAATTGCTGCATTTAGGACAATAAGAAGAACTTCCTAACTATCAGGGTGGTTAAATACTGGACTAAATTGTCTATAGAAGTTGTGGAATCTCCATCATTGAAGATTTTTAAGAGCAGGTTAGACAAACACCTGTCAGGGATGGTCTAGATAATACTTAGTTCTGCCACGAGTGCAGAGGACTGGACTAGATGACCTCTCAAGGTCCCTTCCAGTTCTATGATTCGATGTTCTCTCCCATTAGCTGCTGTCACAAGTAATGAGCCCACAGGTGGATGAGTACAGAGATACTTTAAGCCATTGGAGGGCAAGTGGGTAACTGTGGTACCAGAGGTTGAATCACTGGCAGTGGTGACCAGGGCCTACCTTGGTAGAAAAACTCCAAAGGGAGAAACAAGACCAAAACCTTTTTTTTAGTTCTGTTTAAAAAAAAAAAACAGCTTCCAAACTATCCTAAGAACTAGACTGTGTGTGTGTGTGTGTGTGTATATATATATATGTTTGTGTGTGTATACACTACATTACACAAAAACTGAGAGAAGAACTGCTCTTTTATAAAACAACAATGGCAGGCAGTCAGAAGGAAGTGAGAGGTGCTGGGGCAGCTCTGCCTTTATACCTGTGTGTAGTGGCACATGGTAGCAGGCAGCTTAAGCTGCCCAGTGGGTATCACTGACGGAAAAAGTTTCCGATGGCCATGAACTGGGCACACAGACACCATGAGTGGAATGTACATATGCAATCACTCAAAGTACAAACAACATTTCCTCTTTCCTGACAGACTGATTTCATTTCATTCTTGGTAGCTGTCTAATTAATAACACTAGCACAGAGCACAATATTCATTCTGAACAGTTTGCACTAATTGTTTCAAACTTGTGCTGAGATGAACATGAAGAGTTTATATTTTGCATGAACTGAATCTGCAGGAAGGTGAGTCATTTGTACTACAAACACTTGTAACTAATGAGATGGATGATTATTGCATTACATTATTTGTGAAAGTGTTTTGTCTCTTTTGTTTACATAATTTTGCTACAATGAATTCTCCAATTGTCTGACAGTTCAGTTAATCTATATAGAACTAGAATTAGAATAACTGCACTATTGCTACAGGGTTCTCCAGCTAGAACAACGAATGCAGATCATTTCTATCCCACAAACATGAACTATATAACTTTGTTTTAGGGTTACCATATACAGATGCTCTAACATAGCTACAGTATTTGCATGAGAAACAGATGGTTTTAATATAGTTGGCAGTTACCATATACATTTATTCTAATATAGTTACATCATTTGCCTGATTAACAGATGATCTTACTCTACAGCACTGATATTCAGCATATCCTTCCTCACACCTTGACATCATGGTCCTGTACTCTTTTTCCTTAGCAACCCCTAACTCTCTTTAGATTTGCCCAAAATTTTGTGGACATGGTCCATGTTTCAGACACATTGTACTGACCACCTAGCTCCAAAAAGACCATTTCTTAGAATTAGGGCATAGTGGTCCAATATGTTCTCCTTTTGATCGTTAGTTACAGACCTGCACATTAAGATATCTCCCTCTACTGGACAATTGTACAAATTCATTGGGCTTTCTCCCCCTACTAGAATAATTTGCATACTAATCTAACCCTTAGATAACAAGTGAAGGGTTTACTTTTAATTATTCTAAATTCATGAATCAATTGTCATACAGCATTAGCCACAGTTGTGACTCTCTGTTGTAAATCATTGTTACTTTGAGTCAGTAGATTCACAAAGAATCACATCATGATGGTAATACAATTTTTGTAAGAGTAGTGCTGGATGATGCTCCAAATCAGCAGAAGTGGTTATTCCTTCTCTCACAGAAAGAGAGGTGTGAACAGTCTCAGGTCATTCTTCCCATGCTTACATTGAAATGGGATGGCATAACAGATGCCCAGTAAGAACAGAAGGAACACTTAAGAGGATGAAGAACATCCAGGATGCTATAGCAATTCACAACATAAATGTCTTAACTCACTTCTCCTGCTTGTAATATTAATGCCACATGGAAGCAGCAGTTGGCTAAGAGAAACTGAGGCACTTCATTGCTGGAAAACTGGCAATTCAGAATGCTGGTACCTCCTCAAATGTCATCAGATCCTGAATGCAAAAGGAGAATATGAAAGGAAAGAAACTTCCGTGAAATATTCTGTTTTAATGCACAGATGTGCACAATAAAACCATCAAATACAAAGAAAAGAATCACAAATATCATTTTTTCCAATCAGAGAAATAGAAATTGATGTGATGTACCCACTTCTTCCAAATCCTCTAGAGGTAGATGACAGTTTCCCATGTTTCCTGCCATAGGCCTTGCAGGAAAATTTCTTCCCAACTACAAATCTGTGTCCAGATTATGCTTGCATATGATCTCCCCTGCTCTGAAGAGGATGAGGGTCCAGATCAGACACCTTCTCACGATGATACTCTTCACTCCCTCCACTCCCATCCCTTGCAGGTGGCAGTCTGTGGGATTGGCAGCAAGTGCAGGATGTGTTGTATCCCCCACTAGCTCCACATAACTTACCCTCTTTGGAGTATCTTAGTATGTCCTTTTTTATGGATCTCCTCCATGTTGGGGGAACCCATACCCTTTCAGGGAGACATAAGGGAATAGCCATTGCCATGAGTCTCAATTGGACCAAAAGCCCATAGCGTGGTCCAGGGCACAGATCTTGGTGGGGATCTTCTAGTTCCTCAGGGCAGCTCCCTGGCTTACTTACCACTTACAATGTTTGGGAGAGAAATTTCATGAGGACCTGGTCTTGTTGAGTCCCTCATCCCATGCCTCTGTACATCTAAGGCTACTTTTCAATAGTTTTTCCACAGGAGGGGATGCTCCTTGCCTCAGAAATCAGTATTAAACATTAAGCAGGCATATTATCAGCAGTTTGCCTATCATGTAATGAACAACAATTATGTGCCCAATTTTGTAGCGGAAAAAAATAGCCTTGTTAAGTCCATGCAGACTGTGGAGAAACTCAAAAGTTTGCATCAGTTGTTTCCAGAAATATATTTTGAAATTCATGAATTTCAAAGGATGGAAAATTACCTGGAAACTAACAATATTTCAGGATAAAAACGAGGTGATGGCCACAGTTTTCAGAAGAGTTTTCTCATGGGGTGGGGGGAAAGAATGTAAGTTTTTGGATGGATGGCTTGATTCATCCAGTGCCTGACCCAGAAGTGCTGACTAGTGATAGCTGGAGCTGGGGGCAAAGAAGCTGAATATTTGAGGCAAGACAAATGTAGGAAGGAATGGAAGGAGTCAAGATCTGTGTAAAGAGGATAATTCCAGCACAGTAGAATAAAAATAGTATAAAAATGGCAAGAGAAAGGAGAAAGCAGGACTAGCTGTGTTAGGATTAACTAGCGAATATAGATGTCCATTGCAGATATAGAGCTATCCCAATTTAAATTCATGTGCTACTTCTCTGTAAATCCAGGCTTGCAGAAAATGGGTTGTAGACTATCAAAAGGAGCAGTGCAGGGATGAGCTCTTACCCACTGCCTCCCTCACCTTTCCTGGCACATTCACATCTATAGGGCATGAACATCAGGTCTATTTAAATGCTAACACTACTAAATAGGAAGGTATTGTTTTAAAAGCAATCAAGAATGTAAATACAAAATCCAATGGGCAAAATTGCCTCTGTGTCATTGCCCTCCAACTCCATGGAATGCCTCAATGGGGGTGGGCTCTATGAGTGGAGCTGGTACATGGCAATATAACAAGTTCTCTTTGTGGCATTCTCCTCCCACCAACCCAAGAGGGGATATCCTTAGTAAACCACTTCTGACGCCTTTATTCTCTCAGGCTTGGTCTACACTACGTGTTTAAACTGATTTTAGCAGTGTTAAACAGATTTAATGCTGTACCCGTCCACACAACAAGGCTCTTTATATCAATATAAAGGGCTCTTTAAATCGGTTTCTGTACTTCTCCCATAGCGAGGGTAGCGCTAAAATTGGGTATTACCATATCGGATTAGGGTTAGTGTGGCTGCAAATTGATGGTATTGGCCTCCGAGTGGTATCCCACAGTGCACTATTGTGACTGCTCTGGACAGCAATCTGAAACTCGATGGCAGTGGCCAGGTAGACAGGAAAGCCCCGCGAACGTTTGACATTCATTTCCTGTTGTCCAACCGTGGAGCTCTGATCAGCACGGGCTGGCATGCAGTCCTAATCCAAAAGGAGGCTCCAGCATGGACTGTACGGAGAGATACTGAATCTGATTGCTGTTATGGGGAGACAAATCTGTTTCTATCACAGCTCTGTTTACAGGAAGACGAAATGCCACAAAGCATTTGAAAAAAATCTCCAGGCTATGATACAGAGTCCACAGCAAGTGCTGTGTGACAGCATAACGGAAAGCAAAGAATCAAATGGACCGCTCATGGAGGGAGGGAGGGGGTACCGAGGACTCGCTTCGCCTCAGTCCCCAGCCCAGTCTCGAAATCATTTGCATTCTTGGCTGAGCTCATGCTGCTAGGATACACTTGTCCGGGGTGGTTAGCGGTCTATCTCGTAATTTAACCTCTCTCCCCCTCCATGATAGAAAAGCGGGAAAAAAATCATTTCTTGACTTTTTTATATATTACCCGTTGTAACGCAGATGCTGCTGGCTTAGACCGGTGCTGCAGCAGTAAACAGTAGCATCCTCTCCTCTCCTCTCTCTCTCCTCTCCCCAGTAGGAGATGGTACAGTGCCAGTAGACTGATAATGTTTTGGTCATGAGGCCCTGAGTGCTCCCTGGCTGGCCTCAGGTGAGGTCGGCTGGGGGGGCTGGGTAAAAATATGAAATGATTCCCGCGTGATGGTACAGAACGGCTGGTAAACCGTCCTCATCATAGCAACTGCATTCTTATTCCTGCATTTCATTCTTATTTCCTGCATGTCTTATTACTTCATCAGAACAAATGGGGGGGACACTGCACGGTAAGCCCAGGAGAGGTTTGGGGAGAGGGAAGAATGCAGTGGAGGTTTGCTGTTTTGGGACACCCCCTAGAATGCCATGCAGCTCATCATTTCTGCGGGATTCTGAACACGGAGTGGGCTGTGCCTCTCTGGTTCTCTAGTACACTTGCCCCATATTCTAGGCAAGACTGACTCTATTTCTAGATACCCACAAAGGAGGGAATAGACCATGGGGGTCATTCCAATTTTTGTCTTTGCACCCCAGGCCAACCTCAAGCCCAGGGGCACCCATTGACAGCACAGATGGTACGAATAGACAGATAACCATCATCTCATTGCAATTTACAATGGCAACAGCAGGACCACAGTACAGAATGACTGATAAACCGTGCTGTGGCTGTCATGGGAAAGGCAAATGAAGTGCTGCTGTGTAGCGATGCAGTATCGCCTCTATCAGCAGCATCCAGTACACATATGGTGACAGTAAAAAAAAGACTGAACGGGCTCCATGGTTTGCTGTGCTATGGCGTCTGCCAGGGCAAATCCAGGGAAAAGGGCGCAAAATGATTGTCTGCCGTTGCTTTCCCGGACGGAAGGTAATGACCTGACAACAAAAGAGCGAGATGCTCCGCACGTTAGGACACACGGAAATTGAATTCAAACGTTCGGCTCGGGGGCTTATAGTCCTGTCTACCTGCCACTGCATCCCGAGATTCAGATTGCGTTGTCGCCAGAGCAGTCACAATAGTGCACTGTGGGATACCACTCGGAGGCCAATACGGCTACAATTTGCAGGCCACACTAACACCTAATTTTGCGATCCTCTTTGGGAGACATTTACCCAGAACCACCCGCGACAATGATTTTTGCCCCATCAGGCACTGGGATCTGAACCCAGAATTCCAAGAGGCGGGGGAGACTGCAGGAACTATGAGATAGCTACGGAATAGCTACCCACAGTGCAATGCTCCAGAAATCGACGCTAGCCTCGGACCATGGATGCACACCACCGAATTAATAATGTGCTTAGTGTGGCCGCATGCACTCGACTTTATGCAATCTGTTTTACAAAACCGGTTTATGTAAAATCGGAATAATCCTGTAGTGTAGAAGTACCCGTAGTAACAGAGGATGTGGAAAAAGTTAATGTACTCAATGCTTTTTTTTGCCTCTGTCTTCATGAACAAGATCAGCTCTCAGACTACTGCACTGGGCAGCACAGCATGGGGAGGAGGTGACCAGACCTCTGTGGAGAAAGAAGTGGTTCAGGACTATTTGAAAAAACTGGACAAGCACAAGTCCATCAGGCTGGATGCGCTGCACCCGAGGGTGCTCAAAGAATTGGTGGATGTGATTGCAGAGCCATTCGTCATTATCTTTGAAAACTCATGGTGATCGAGGGAGGACCCGGATGACTGGAAAAAGGCTAATGGACGCACACTGCCGAATTAATGTGCTTAGTGTGGCCACGTGCACTTGACTTTATACAATCTGTTTTACAAAACTGGTTTATGTAAAATCGGAATAATCCCGTAGTGTAGATGTACCCTCAGCCATGAACACGCTGACAGCAAAGGAGTTCGAGGAAGTCGCTGGTATAGTTGTTCCTTAAAGCTCAGGAACAGGGCAAGCCAGGAGGCACTGCAGAGATACAGGACCTTCATGTGATGACTCTGACATGCCCTAAAGTCTGTGTGGATCCAAGCCATCTTTGCACTAACAGGGCATGTAGGGCAGCAAGCTTTGAATGCATGAAGGAACAATACAGTCTTTGGAAGAAGTAATAGATATACTAACTGACCATTTTTTCCTTAAACTGATGTAGAGGAAGATTTCAAAATTGAAACTAAAGAGGCCTGGTATCTGTGCTAAAAATGTTTCTGTAGATTCTTGCAGTTAGTTTTTCTAATCAGGCTTAAAAGTAGAAAGAACAGGAAATGTGGGTTGTTTTTTTTCTGAAAGCCATCATTATTTTGTCACCTGGCTATGTTGTGAGTCACCAGGAAACCTGGAGACAGGCTCATAAGAGGTAATGGTAATAGAATGCTCAGCAGCCAACAGTGTTTCTCAAACACAACTATTTAAAGAGTGAGCTGCAGCTGAAAATAAAATGTGACTGGCTTAATCATGTCCCTTTTTAATATGTATTTAGAGTCTTAATAGCAATAAGACTTAGGTTTTGCCATTCAATTTTTTTCTATGTGAGTCAAATTGCAAGCCATAGGTGCTTTGCCCAAAGTATTTAGTAAGCACAAATAAGGAATATATTCAAAGAAAATCAGGACCGGTTTACTAATGAAAAAGGGTGACAGTAATTTTAAAGAATCATAGCCACAAATAGTTTAACCAGTTCTATGTATGTAACAAAACAGTGATTTAGCACAGGCTGAGTTAATTACCTACTGTACTATGGAACTGTTGCCGGCACAAAGTGCCCGAGGCCAAGCAACAGCGGGGGGGCAGGGAGGGTCCATCGCCTAGTGTGCCGCGCCAATAAACACACCAGGGTGGAGAAGCAAACCAAGTTTATTTGAGATCTCAAAGCGGTGCAGGGAGATTGACGCCTCAAATCAAGCACACTGATACAAGCAGGTTTTCTCTTTTATATCCCATGAGAACTTTTCTTGCTGACTAGCTTACCCCCAACTCCGCCTCCCTCTCCTGTCCACTACAGCATTTTCTTCTCACACACTCTTTTGTCTTCCCCCTTCCTCCTCCTCTTTCTGCTGGAGGGACATGTATGCTGTATCTAAAAGTGGCCTTGAAACTTGCTTCAATTTAGCTCTAGTGTGTTACAGCAGGGAACTGGCTGTTACAATCAGAAAACTAACTGCTGACATTACATTTTACAGCTATTAACATATTAGGTTACACTAGGTTACACAAAGTGTTGAACATGGAGGAACAATGGTTCACTGAGGCCTACAACAGGAGGGCTTCATTGACACTCGTGGTCTACCACCCTCCCGAGTTACCTAGGGTTATACCTGGTGACACCAACAAAACTAACCATTTGCTTCCTAAACTATGCTGGAGGCTTCAATTCACTTGCTGCCCATATTGTATCATTTTCACACAATGTTAATCCCTTTAACCATGAATAGACAAAAGGAAGATTATTGTCCATGATTAAATATGCACCAAAGTAAATTGTCAGACAAGAGCTGTCTACATGCTACCATACTCTGATGCATTTCTATTTCTAAATACCTTTAAGCCAACACATGCGCTCTTGGATAAAATGCCCTGATATTCATAAGCTTTAAAACCATTGAGTAAGGCCTGTAAAGTCAAGGAGGTTTTAATGTTTTTGATGCCAACAACTTTCCTGAAACCTTGGAGTCCATGGTGTATTTTTATTTCAGTCATCCATTTGTAGTGAGAGCACAGAGTGCATCTCCAGAGCTGAGCTGCTGTCCTTTTTTTGGATATCCATTGTAAGCCTCAGGCACTGTGAATCCTAAATGCATGTTCTTTTGTGAGGAAAGTGTGACAACAGACTTTCTTTTATTTATATATATAAAGATTCTCAGGTAGTTCATACGTGAGGAAGTATAAAGTGACTACAGTTCTAACTAGCATTCTCCAAATGGTCCCCCAGTTCAGAATCTGTATAAGTTATTATGGGCAGCTCAGTCCATGAACAGCTGCACATTAATAACATTCATAAGTGAAAATCAGAAGTTTTATGGGTTCCAAATTTTATCACTGCCAGATAACATACAGTAACTCTTCCTGTTTAAGAGAAAATGTTGTGTTCTCAGGAATGGGCGCCAAGATGTACATTTTTAGTAACTTAACCACAGCTAAATTAATTTGTATGTTAATGTAAAATATCAGTTAAAGGAAGCAGGCAAATACTTGTGCCACTGAGGCATTAATGTCCTATTCTTTGTGAATTATGACATTCTTAGGACTGAAGGTTGGATTTGAGAGTATTGATATATGACTGTTTTCAGAAAAAGTATTTATATGAGGCAGTATGGTGTAAGGGAATGAGCACAGGACAGCTAAATCAGAAACTCCACAAATTTTAATCCTCTCTCTGCCACTCACCCTGCGGTGTGATCTTTGATAAATCATTTAATATCTGCTTCTTTCATTCCCCATCTGTAAAATGAGGTTAATACTTACTTTGTGATGGCCCCTGGGAGTTGAAAAAATGAGCAGAGGTTTGTACAGTACTTTGAGGATCAAAACTTCTATGGCTAAGGCTACACTATAAGCTAGGTGTGAGTCTCCACTCGTGTACACATACTTGCGCAAGCTCACACTGAGCTAGTGTGGGTATAAATAGTAGTGTAGCTATGGTAGCATGAGCAGTGGCAACGTGGCGAGTACAAATCTTGTGCCATTGCTGCTACCACAGCTACACAATGAGAGAATGTGTGAATGCAAGCTGGGAATCATACCCCAGGCTTGTAGTGTAGACAAAGCCTATATGGAGTGGTGGGTAGTAGCAGTATGCTGTGTCAGAATAGAATCCTTTATATTTCCCTCGCAAATTCAAGGTCCAAGCCTGCTGTGGCTGAAGTTAATGGAAAAACAATGTGAAGTGCTAAGGCCCCAACTCCTGCTGGTTTCAATATTCTGTAACCCACAGTATTGAACCTCTTACATTTCTCTTTATGGTCTTATTACATGACACTTAGTGTAACAATATATCCCAGAGACATTTTCTTCTTAAAATGATGCTGATCCTATCTCTCCAGTAATCTGCTGAAACCTCAGTACAAATTTGGTCTGACTTTAAAGGTCCAATGATTTGAGCAAGCAACAAAGGTTGGATCAGGTATGAGAAGGGTAGGAAAAGTAGTACTTTGAGAGGTAACTGACAGCAATGACAGGTTTGGGTCCAAGCAGAACTGTTGTAGTCAAAGAAGGAGGGAGGAGCTGGGAGAAGTAGATATTTTGTATGAAATATGGCAATTTTATATTCTAATAGATATTCTTGCATAAAAAACAAATCACTCATCTGGCTTCACAACTTGATGAGAATGGCCTTCAAAACCTTATAGTCTGGATATATCTAAAGTTCAAAGAGATCAAAGTGATCTAAGAGAACAATGATGCAAACATAAATCTAATAATATAAGATCTGCAAAATTGTATCTGCAATAAAATCCTGGCCCTTTGCTCATCTGTGGAAGGCTTTGGCAACACCCAACTTTTATGCATGAGAAAGTTGGATGTCATTCAAAAAGTCTGATCATTTTAGCTACTCTGAAAGTCAGTCAAAATTATGAAAATGTACATTAACATCATCTAGTTAGACATATTTGAATAGGTCCTATTCTTCTCCTGGCTTTTCATCTATTACATGCTTCATAGACTCGCAGTGACAGTAGACTAGCAAAATAATGTGTTTCTGCTCTATGTGGAAAAAAGGGATGAGACCTGATCTCTGAGGAGGCTTATGGTTCACTTGTGCCAGAATCTAACTTTCTGCAGAAAGCTAACGCTTGAAATATTCCCTTGTTTTACAAGCAACACAAAAATAAATAAATAAATAAAAGGAATTTTTTACACTGTTAAGCTGGGGTTTCTCATGAAATATGCGGTATAGTACGAAATGTCACTGAATCAGAAATAAACTTTCTTAAAAAAAAATCTTTGTTACACATTTGAGGCTAGATGCTGGCCTCCAGCATGGTCCTTTTGCTCTGCTCTGCTGTGGCAGTCAAGCTGGCTTAACTGGGGAAAGCTGATATCTGTTGCAACGCAACCCTATCCCATACCACAGGGGGCATGGTAGGTCATTTTCTTGGGTGGACCCAGTGACTGGCAGGTTCCCAAGCTCTGTGTAGTTCACAGGGGATCCAAGTGTTCTGGGGGTTGAGCTATTGACTTCTTGTTCTTAGAGCAAAAGTGGGGAGTAGAAAGGAACCCCAAGCCCCAACCAGAAAAATTCCATGAGCCAGATCCTGGCCTCTTCTGTGGAGTACTTTGCTCCCCTTGAGTGGCACAGTGCAGCCAGAAGACCTGCTCCATTAGGATTCCCTCTAAATTCAGGAATCTTTAGGTATTTTACAATCCCCATAATAGCTCATATGCTGCCCCTTTCTGGTCCCTGCAGAAGGGACATGTCTGGAAGAACAAGGTCTTGGCTGGGTGGCTAAGCTAACTACAACTTCCAGAACAGTCTTTAAGGTTGTGGAAACTGGCCTGAGGTTGCTCCACTCCTTCCCCATGACTGAGCTGGTGGCTAGTCTCTGGATTGGGGTGGGGGCGGGGGCAGGAGATGGGGTGCATAGAATTGTCTGTGTAGCTAAGACACAGCTCAGGATCTGGGCTCATGATTCCAATATATTAAAATAAGCAATACAGAACATAATGCTGCTTGGTAAGTGCACAATGCACTTCTTGCCTTGAATCTTATGATTTCTTTGCCAAAGTTAATAAAAATCTATGATTTCCTCAGGTCATTGTAGACCTGGGGTCATATTTTGAAATAAGCTACAGTAAAAAGCAATGCACTCCCAGTCTTACTGTGCCAAGCTTAGATTGCTCCCTTTTCTGAATTACTTTCTTTTATATGGACAAAAGATTTTATTCGGTATTCTAGAGTTTAAAATATAATCAGATCTGTAAACTTTATTCAAACTTTATTTTATGTCACTTTCTGGAAAATGCTCAGCTTTTTGTTGATAACTCAAATTAATATTCTTGAAACTTAATGTCCTGTTAGGATGCTTCCGGGGACATCCAGGCTTGTCAGGCACCTGCGGCCACCTGCCCTTGGCATGAGGGAGCTTGTATGTGCATGCTGGGGGGTCAGCTCTGCAAGTCCACTGGCCATGGGCAACACAAGCACACCATTCTAGACCTCACAGGCCCCACTGTCTCTCTCTAGATTAGTAATAGGCAAACTCCAACTCTTGAGCCCCCCAAGCATCTCCATGGAGTGTCTAGCCACTGGCCCACTGGACACTGGCAGTATTCACAGATTTGCTGCTTTTAAAGAAACAATACATCCCAGCTTACCTGTTTCACCTCAGATCCCCACTCTGCTTAACACGGAGCACTTAGATAATTTTAAAGTGAAAACAAGTGTACATTTATTATAGAAAGCATAGAGATTCAAAAAATAGCAAGTATAAGTATTGGATACAAATGGTTACATATAAAACAAAATAATAAGATGCATTCTAGAGCCTAGTGTTATACCCCCATAGCCCCCTTCCTAAATCTGTCACACTAGACATAATTAACAAGACTCTCCCATCTCTTGTAGAATATTATTCTTCCAAAATCCTTACAGTGTTTTACAGCCAGGCTGACAATGATCCTCCTTTTATAAGACAAACACTGTTAGCTTGCTTTCTTGGTGAAGGATTCTGTGTTTCGCTGTACCCCCCAGATATACCCTAACAATTCATTGTCTTTAGTCATAAACAGGACACCCTCTGCTGTTTTTGTTAGCCCGTGAATTTCCTTTCTTGTAGATTTCACAATCTTTTCTCCTGTCTGTGGCTCATTATGCAAGCAGGCCTACACCATGAGACTGACAATACATACATGACCAAACAGAAGAGAAACATCTGTTACCTCTTGCCTGAAAGGAACATATCTGAGACACATCACCTCCTGGGGACCTGCCTTAACTTTAAGATTTTAAGAATATAATTTTCCATACAGATACATAACTCCTTAAATATTATGCGCATATAGATTTCCCCATGATTATGATGACCAGTGGGCTACTAGCTCTCAGTAGAGATCTCACATGCTCTCCTTCGGTGAATCATGACTATAACTGGGCATCTCTGTAAAACTCTATGCATTCACAGTGTTACCCTGAAATTTTGGCTTTGGGGCACCCCTAGAATAACCTGCCTATTGCCCTCTTAATCTGCTCCCTGGAGACCCACACCTCAGGAAGTAGTCAAGGAAACATTTCAAGGACATGGATATAACCTTCCAATAAACTGAATGACGCAGGCAGTATTCTTTCCAAAACAAAGTATTATTTATTAATGTAACTAATAATCCCTGCTACAATGGAATATAACAATAGAAATTAGACATAAATTCCTCCTTGCAAGTTAAAGAGCATCTGAACTACAATAGCATCCAATTGAAATGATTCCAAGTGGAAGCAGTTTTCTACAGATGGCCAGTCTGCAATGAATTACTGACAGCAGTTCTTAAACTAAAGTATACGTTTTGCATAGGTACATTTAAACACACACACATTTCAAGCATATGCATCCTAATACTATATGCTATAGTTTAAAAAAAAACTAACAAGCTTACGTTGTTCATTCTGCCGTGTTGTTTACTGTAGCTGCTGATTGCTGCTACTGATATAGCTACTTAGCGATTGTTGTCTCTTGGTCCACTCACTCTCAGCTGCTTCTCTTGCTCTGCTACTGTTAACAGCTTTGCATCTATTTTTTTCTTTTCTCCCGCAGCCACTCTTCTAACACCTTTCCAGCAGCTCTTCTCAACAGCACCTAACTGACCTCTGCCTGCTGATTGTCTGCCTTTTATACTGTCCTAGCTGTCAGGTCTTTGTCTGGGCATGTTTGTTGCTGCCAGAAAAGGCAGCCCCATACTAGCTCAGACTGGAACTGTTTCACTGTTATTTCCTTGGCTTCCTGCCAACACCCTTTCACCTAATTTTGTACAGCACATGTTCCTTGTCAAGCATTTTTTTTCATTCTGCACATGCTCATTGCCATTGTTTACATCAGAGTTATGACCTTGCCTTACTCTGCTTTTTTGCCAAGATGCCATCTTAGAAATTCTTGGCTTTCTGCCAGTTAACTGAATTTTTCACCCCAGTTTTTGTAAGGGGCATGCTCAGCCCAGAAATCTCTCAGCTCTGGTCCTGTGACCTACAATAATGACCTGCAGCTTTCAGTTAGTGAAGTGACTCCTGCTTATTCAAGAGGAAGCCAGAGACAGAAAATGGAGTCCGAGGGAGTCCAGGGGTTTTCTCTGGTATCACCAGCAGAGGTGGCACCAACAGTTCATACAATTATTTGTTTCAGGTTCTCCTAGTTGTGGTTGATTTTTGTTCATAAAGCTACAAAAACTATTCCACTAATTTTATCTGGATTAATAGCCACATAACATTAATTAGCATTTAATCACAGAAAAGAAAGGATGTGGAAAGATTAGCTTTGCCTTGCTTTTGATATTACTGTTTAGCAACCCTTTTTTTGGCATCAGGATAGTCTTCATCAGCTCAGGTTGAAAAATGGTCTACTCATTATGTAAATCTGAAATATTCCCCATTATTTCCAAGGCATAGTATATCCCATTATTTCTGTGATAACCTATTTTTCCTCAGATGCTTTGGCTCTTTCAGTTCTTTTTGCTACTATTACTTATTATTTATCATTTTTGAACAAACAAGAATGCCTGGCACATCTCAGAAACAAGACACTGAATCATTTTTGCAACAAATTTAGCCCTCACTTCCATTTGTAAATTATCTGTAAGGTTTGTTTGCTAATTGCACTTGTTCAGTAGTTTTTGCAAACAAATGTTAGCATAAAATGTACACTGACTACTCCTGTTCCAGAAATATGTCTCCATTTCCTCATTGTGTGACCTAAGCATTATAAACAGAAGGCATCTCCTTTTCTGTTTGCATTATTGTTTGCATTGCTGTTAGTTCTGTTACATTCTTAACAGACTGTGCAAATATTAAATGGCCATGAGATCATGTCAAGTGTGAATGTTCTTAGAAGTAAAACCAGGTTGTATTTATTGGAATTTAAGTTTCTTATAACGTTATTGAAGGAGAAGAGCCATACTCATCTCATTGTTCACAAATAAGTGTGTAAGAAGGGATTCAACTCTTGGCTAAATAAGTGGATCAACACATTTCATTCTCATAAATATCCATGGATACTTTTGCTTATAATTTCTCTAGTTAACTAGAATTTTAAAATATTGGGTTCCCATCCTTCCTTGCAAACCTTGAGAAAGCAAATCTTGCTCACAAAACCTTGATGGATTAGACATTATCATGTACCCATTTCAGCTGATTTAGGCTCCAGATGGGAGTGGGGAGAGAGAGACTCCACAAAATGCCTTTTAACCTAGAGAATGGGGCACCAGGCTAGGAGACAAGAGACCATGAATTTGAGTTCAGCTCACCTGCCACCTTCCTTCCCAAAGCCAGGAATAGACTCCAGGATTCCTAATCGCCGGCATTTTATTTCTATCTAGCAAATAGTTGTGTAACACTGGCAAAGTGTGGTGAGACCATGGAGATGATGACAGTTATTCCCTTAGCTCAAGCAGTGCTTTGTGCTGGAGAACAGAAGATCCAGGTTTCAAACACTTGTTGACAAGCTATGTGGAGGGACCTGATGAATAAACAGAATAGAACTTTCTTACAGTTTTTTTAATTTAAAAGTTATTTATTTAATTCACGCAGTGATCAACTATCCTTAAACAAGTTTTATAATTAAAATCATTATCTCTCAGTCCTGGTGTGACATACCAGACAATAGTGGTGTTCCTCATTATGGTCATTTCTAACACGTTTTGATTGCTGTATTTCTCATTAGCAAGTTTGAATGTTGAGAAGTATGACAGGATATCTGCATAGAAGCTATTGCTCCATTAACACACAACCTTCCTCTGCATAATCAGTTCTTTATTAGTTTGCTTATTGCAATGCCCCCCCAACAAGGAAACTGACAAAGCATGAACATTACTTTGCTTTTGTCCACGGTGGTGTGTGATCTTTAAATCTTGTTCACTTCATTTTTGAAACTACTTGGACAATTGTACACTGGCATTTTTTAATCTAAAGAGCCATTGTTCGGATGTATGATATATTCTGAGCACGATTATCTCCATGCAAATAATTGTAAAAAAATATTCAATAGCTTTAATTATTACCCACAAAGGTGCAATAATTTCTCCTGGTAGAATTCAGATTTTAGTTGTAATATGCCACCTCATTTCCAGGTCTTATTCTTTACACAAAAGTGCTCCCAGTAAGCACTCGCATCTGTACTTAATATGACAGGGGATTTGAAACAAGAGTGAGCCAACAACGGAGTAAAATTAATGTGCAAATGCCAAGTCCCACTCTTGTGACCACTCCATTTTCTTTACCCATTTAATTTTTACAGTTGCTTAGTTTTATCTGCAAGTCTCTAAATGACTCAAAAAATAGAAGAGCCCTAGAAAACTTGATATGCATCTAGGGTGACCAGCCGTCCCAATAAAATCAGGACCGTCCCGATATTTAGGTGTTTGTCCCACATCCCGACTGATCTTTGGTCGGGACGCAATTTGTCACGATATTTCGTTCTGTCGGCTGCACTCGGCTTTTTTTTTGCTCTGCCAGCAGACCCCCTTCCCCCCATGTGTCCTGATATTTTCTCCCTCTCATTTGGTCACCCTATATGCATCTATGTTTGCTTTGTGTGATCAAATAATGGCACGAATGTGCTACTTCAGAGCATCCATAACAGGTTCATCCAACATAATTCAGTGTTGGAGTTCCACGAAGGTATGCTTGGATATAAAGTGACAACACTTCTGTGGTAGAGCTGAAGCAACAAAAAATATCTGGGATTTAGGCAGATGGTTCATCTCAGTAGTCCTCTACCTTTTTGTGGCCAGTAGCACATTAACATTTTCAGAAGAGTGTGGCGGGTGCCAACAATTTTTCAAGGCTTATTTTGTATTTGTACATTAAATAATACGAAAAACATCATATTTAATATTACATAATATATGAATCCATAAGATAAAAAGGGTAATTTTACATGTAAAAGGTATTAATTAAATTATTTGACAATTACTCTTTCACCTGACCATGTGAATTTGCTCTTTTTTATCTACCTGTAAGAAAAATTAAGGAGTTTTTACAAAATAAATATCATAAATAGTTTTCATCTTATTTATTTTAAAAAAGTAAAACATCGTTGAACTGCTGGTCCAAATATATTTGTTATGCTGACTTTAACATAGAATGAAGCCTGCACCCCCGGAGTTCTTTGTCCCCGGCAGGTGCGGCGCCCCAGTTTCTCTCTCGCTTAAGCTGCAGCCCCACGCCTGTCAGGGACCGAGAACACTGGCACCCGCAGCCTGCAGCCCTGGAGTTCTCTGTCCCTAGCAGGGGTAGGGCCGTGGCTTCTCTCCAGCTTTGAAGCCAGAGAGAAGCCACAGCCCAGTTCCTGCTGGGAACAGAGAACACTGGAGCCCACAGCCTGCAGCCCTGGAGAAGACCGAGCGAAGCCGCAGCCCCGTGCCCCCCAGGGACAGAACGCCGGCACCTGCAGCCTGCAGTCCCGGAATTCTCTGTCTCCAGCAGGCACGGGGCCCCAGCTTCTTCCCCCTGCTGGGCACTAGGCAGGTGCACATAAATGCCCCAGCAGGCGCCATGGCACCCGCGGGCACTGCGTTGGGGACCACTGACCTATCTTGTCTATGGCTAAGGTGCAATGTAATAGAAAGTTCATTTGAATGTAGGTATAAAATCTTCATTCATAAAGTCTTTAATTGACTCAACTTGCTAAGATGCTGGTTCTGTGATACACCTCTACCCCACTATAATGCGGTCGTGGGGAGCCAAAAATCCTTACCGCATTATAGCTGAAACCCCGTTCTATTGGGGTAGGGGTGGCAGGGCACTGGTGGTGATTTAAAGAGCTCCGGGCTCTGGCCACTGCAGGGAGCCCAGGCCTTTTAAATCGCCAGCGAGCCCCGCTGCCGCAGTCCTGGGGTAGTGGCAGCAGGGCTCCAGTGGAGATTTAAAGGGCCTGGAGCTCCCCGCAGCAGCCAGAGCCCCAGACACTTTAAAGCGCCGCCAGAGCCCCACTGCTACCGCGCTATACACGAACCCATGTAATATCGGGTCGTGTTGGAGCAGGGTAGAGGTGTAGTTACTGAAAAACATTGTAATGGATGGTATCTTCCTAGCTTAGATAGGACTTTGAGAAATAATTTACCACTTTTACCACAAAACATTTGGATGAAATCACAGCCTGCTGAAGTCATTGAGAATTTGGCATTGACTTCACTGGGGGCCAGGGTATCCTCTCTAGTGTTTATTTGAATTTTTAACTACTTCATATTCCTTCTGCCCCAAGACTCTTTCTGACATTTCAAGCTTTGAAGCAGCTGCAAATAATCCTGTTTCTTTTAAAAAATAAATACACACAACACCACCACCTTTGTGTATGAGAGAGAAAGATACTAATACTAATGTGATAAATTAAAGTGCCATATGACAAATTAAATTTATAACAGATTGCCTAAGCGTGCATATTCCCCTCTAGTGAATAGTCTACATATGGCTTAAAGCCTACTACTGCTGCCAGCTAAAAGGATTTATTAATTTTGCTTCTGTAGTAAGAGTCTGCACTTTTTCTGCTGAAGGTTTTGAGTGCTGACAACATGTAGTGAGATTATTCTGCATTCACCACACACCTTACATTGCTTCACTTGCAAGCTGCTCATTAATCCATCCCTCCCAGGACTATTTTGGATATTCCAACTATCATGAACAGCTTCAAAACAGATGTCACTAAAAAAAAAAAAATCCGCTAAATTTTTTATTTTCTTCCCCTCAGAATCCATCTTCTGCACCACAATTACACTGGGGTGAGGTACTGCAGAGAAAATATTCATCTCTATTTTTGATAGGTTTAGGACCCATCAGGACTAGCCCTGGCAGTTTTATAGCATGTGTAAATGACGATTCCTAGATTCCTCCACAAGACATCAAGAAACCATCACATAATTTTCAGTTGTTTCTTATTTTATATCTTTACATTTCCTTTATTTTAGTGTTACATAACATAGGTCTTCTAAAATTCCCTTGAAAATCCATAATCTCCCATTGATACTCTAGTTTTGAAGTTTGTAGTTAAAAATTGATAGAAAGCTTTCCTCTTCAGATGAAGGCCAGACTAAATGTTGCCAATTCAAAAAACAATAGGAAAAATTCCTTCGCCTACTTGAAAATAGGATAATTAAGAAAGTCATAAAGATACCAAGGTGTCCATTTATGTTAAGGTGAGATCAAAACAGATTTAATGAATGATTATGCAAGAGACACTATATTCCTAGCAATTGTATAATAAATGACAAATCATTATTAATTTGTTTTGGTATTTATTTAGGGCCTGATTGAAAGTCCATTGATGTCAACAGGAATTGGATCAGGCCCTGACTGGATTGTTTCACAGATACAGAATGAATCTTCAGGTGCTGTTCCTGACATCACAAGAGCCAGAATTGGCTCTTATAATTTATTTATGCTAGATAAATGAAGCTTTAAAACTTTCAAAGCCCCTTGTAACATGTAGTATCATATATTTATTTTTGCTGCATTTGAGTTCCTCTTTGGTGAAATACATGCTGTAAGTTTTAGAATCAAGGCTTCAACATCAAATATGCTAATTACAGTGGTGAGTCCGGAAGATGAAAAGAACATTTTTGAAGCTGAATGTTTAAAATGAGACTATATCTTATCTTTTCCCTACTAGATATATCTGTGACTGAATTTATATGGGATAGGTCAACACTTACAACTATACATCCAACTAGCATGCATACAAATAGCAGTGTAGACAGCGAGACACTACTCAGGTAAGTAGGATAGAGAGACGTCAGAATTTAGGCTGTATCCCCTACGTGGGTCTCTACATGCCAAAGCAATCACTTTCACGTCTACGCTGCTATATTTACCAATGTTGGATTCTGCTGCCTCCCCATTGCTAGAGCTATGCCCTGCTGCCTCCCCCTGCCACAGCCTGCCACTATACATGTAGCTATGTGCTGCAGTGAGCATGGATGCAGCCTGCCTTTCACTGTGCCATGTAGCTATACATACCCTACACACCACTGCAAGTATAGACAAGTCCATGAAGTAACATGGGATGTCTCCCTCCTTTACTCACACCCTACTGCAGTTCTTCCTTTTCCCACGTTTCAGCTCTAGTTGTCATTGTTCTATCTTTTCCTTAAAACCTTCTCTCCGCTTATCCTTTATTTCTTTTTTAATTAGAACTATTTTCTGAGCTTGACCCATGCCAACAATAGAGTGAGTACTGGGAGATGTATTGATCTGAGACCTCATGCCTACGGCCACAAGACCTCAAGGACTTGGACTACAAGCCCAGTCAGGGGAATAAGAAGGTGTAAGAAAATTCTTTGTACCCTGCAAAGGATATCAGGAGGACTTTGGGTCAGTGAATGCAGGAGGAAGCAAAGACACAGTTCCTGCCTACCAAGCAGATTGGTGGGGCCTGTGCAGATTCTGCCACCCTTCCTGAGACTGAGTAGAGTAGTGTTTTTTCATGAGTAGTCTTGTGAACTTCTGTGGTAAACGTCTGTCTCAGATCTGGACTTAGAGTTCAACATCTGGGAACCTCCCCCAAGCTTATACCCAGCTTGGATCTTACGTCGCTGCCACCAGATAAGATTTAGGCTCTTATCAGCCTGGGTTCCCCAAATTCCTTGGGGGGAACCCCTCTCTGGCCTCCCCCACTTTCCGTGGGAGGACCCCCAGGACCCAGACCCCTGGGTCTCCCTATCTCAAACGGGAAAACAAGTTCCTCCCCCTTGTCTCCTTGTTATCTGCTCCCCACCCCGCTTCCCTCCCTGGGTGAGCCTGGGCGATGCAGTACTTAACTCCTTGAAGGCAAAACAAAGAGGGAAATCACCCTCCCCCTGAGGCGATGCCTTCAAATCTAGTAAAGCTAATATAAAGAGATTTTCTACTCCCCTTTCCTGTAGCCTCACCAGAGAAAAACCAAAAACCTCAACCAGGTTTTAAAAAGAAAACTTTATATAAAAAAGAAAGAAAATACAGAACAATAATACTGCATTAAGAAACTCAATACAGGCTCTTGCTTATAAGAAAATATGAATAAACAGTCTGATTTAAAAGATAGCCCAATTAAACCAGTCCAGCACAGTACAACACACATGTAAATACAACACAAAGCATATAACAGCCTATTTGCCTTGTTGCCTTTGTACTCACACTTTGTAGGAAAATATTAGAAAGAAATAGGAGTTAGCAGGAAAGCTGTTTCCTCCATAGCTGGGAGAAACAAAAAGACCCAGAGTACACAATTCCCGCCCCTGACTTTTAAAAAATCCAGTTCTCTGATTGGTCCTCTGGTCAGGTGTTTGGTTCCCTTTGTTCACCCTTTACAGGTAAAAGAAAATTAACCCTTACCTATCTACTTATGACAACTTCAGTGGAGTGTAAAAGTACTGTTCAATCTAAGGAAGGATGGCAGAATGTCACCTATAGCAAGGTGGTCTGTGTGGGTCCTACAGAATCTCAATTAAGGCTTTGTGCAAAGCCCATTGCAGTCTTTCAACTGACTTCATGAGCTTTGGATTAGGTCTTAGGTCTCTTTGACTTCATTTGTGTACTGATCCATTTGAGCAGTTAGCATTTTGTAAAATCGCTGGAGCTGGTCAATGTAGAATAATGCCCTCACCTTTTTTTTTTTTCTTAAACCAGGTCTAAAATTGACTTACTGTATTCAGCTGGCCAGTGTTAACTCTTTGGCCTTTATGCTAGCCGTTTTCAGAGGAAGATCATTCTATTTAAACTCCTGTCTAGGTTCACCTAGTATCAAAGACAGTGTCAAATTTTGTACAACTCTGAGTCACAAGCCAGACCTTCTACCAATTGTGGCAACTCTGTACATACTGTAGGTGCCCTCTTTCTGACTGTACATACATTTTCTGAATTTCCACTGTTTCACCAGGAAAGGAGATCAATAGATCACCACCAATGTAGATTTCTGAAGACAATTTTAACTGTCCATCTGAAGCTTTTCCTAGCCTCCCCTTGATGATCATTATGGAGGAGAGAAATCCATCAACTCTCATGCTTCTGCCTCACAATGATGTTGATCTCAATTACACTGAAGATAATGGGAGTCTTTCAATTCACTCCAATAGGCTTTAGTATCAAGCTGAGCCCTGAGCTCTTTTCTCTTGTCACCAGAATATCTCATGCATATGTCTCTGTCCTCTTTGTAAAGAAAAGACGGTTACTCACCTTTGTAACTGTTGTTCTTCGAGATGTGTTGCTCATATCCATTCCAGTCAGGTGTGTGCGTGCCGCATGCACGTTTGTCGGAGAAAACTTTTACCCTAGCAACACTCGGGGGGTCGGCTGGGCGCCCCCTGGAGTGGCGCCGCTATGGCGCCGGATATATACCCCAGCCGACCCGGCCACCCTTCAGTTCCTTCTTGCCAGCTACTCTGACGGTGGGGAAGGAGGGTGGGTTTGGAATGGATATGAGCAACACATCTCGAAGAACAACAGTTACAAAGGTGAGTAACCGTCTTTTCTTCTTCGAGTGATTGCTCATATCCATTCCAGTTAGGTGATTCCCAAGCCTTACCTAGGCGGAGGGGTCGGAGTGAGATGTGGCAGTATGTAGAACCGCTGCACCAAAGGCTGCATCATCTCTAGATTGCTGAACCAGCGCGTAGTGCGTGGTGAAGGTGTGGACCGATGACCCAGGTCGCTGCACGGCATATCTCGCCTGGATAGGCACGTGCGCCAGGAAAGCGGCTGATGAAGCTTGAGCTCTGGTAGAATGCGCCGTGAGATGGCCCGAAGGGACATGAGCTAGGTCATAGCACGTGCGGATGCATGCTGTCACCCAAGAGGAAATTCTCTGGGAGGAGACTGGCAGGCCCTTCATCCGTTCCGCGACCGCCACGAACAGCTGGGGAGACTTCCGGAAGGGCTTCGTCCTTGCTCAATATAGAAAGCGAGCGCTCTACGCACATCTAAGGAGTGTAGCTGCTGCTCCCGTCCGAGAAGAGTGGGGCTTCGGAAAGAAGACCGGGAGGAAGATGTCCTGGTTGGTATGGAAGGCAGACACTACCTTAGGGAGGAACGCCGGATGAGGTCGCAGTTGTACCTTGTCCTTATGAAAGACAGTGTATGGGCAGGGTCCACAGTGAGCGCTCTCAGCTCGGAGACCCGCCTGGCCGATGTAATGGCCACCAGGAAGACTGTCTTCCACGACAGGTACAGGAGAGAGCAAGTCGCTAGTGGCTCAAAGGGTGGGTGCATTAGTCTGTTCAGGACCAAATTGAGATCCCAGGTAGGGGCAGGGTGACGTACAGGGGGATAGAGGTGCTCTAGGCCCTTAATGAACCGAGAGACCAAGGGGTGGGAGAACACGGAGTGACCACCCTCTCCTGGATGGAAAGTGGATATAGCCGCTAAGTGCACCTTCAGATAGGATGTCGCCAGGCCCTGCTGCTTAAGGTAGCAGAGGTAGTCTAGAACCATGGGAATCGAGGCCTCCGAGGGAGTAATGTCTTGTGCTGAGCACCAGCAAAAGAAGCGTTTCCACTTTGCCAAATACGTAGAGCGGGTGGAAGGCTTCCTGCTACTGAAGAGAATATGCTGTACCGGAGCGGAACAGCATAACTCCGCTGTGTTTAGTCATGCAGGAGCCACACTGTGAGGTGGAGGGCTCGTAGGTCTGGGTGGCGAAGCCTGCCATGGTCTTGCGTGATCAGGTCTGGAAGGAGAGGGAGGGGAACAGGAGTGGCCACGGACAGATCTAGCAGGGTGGTGTACCAGTTCTGTCTGGGCCATGCAGGCGCAATCAGGATCAGATGCGCTTTGTCCCTGCGAAGCTTCAACAGGACCTTGTGCACCAGAGGAAACGGATGGAAGGTGTACAGCAGGTGGTGCCTCCATGGCAGGAGGAATGCGTCCGTGATCGACCCCGGAGAGAGACTCTGAAAGGAGCAGAACTCCTGGCACTTCCTGTTCGAGCGGGAGGCGAACAGATCTATGAGGGGAAATCCCCACCTCCAGAAGATCGAATGGATGACGTCCGGCCTTATGGACCATTCATGACAGCGGAAAGACTGGCTCAGCCAATCTGCCAGCACGTTCCGTACCCCCGGGAGAAAGGACGCTACCAGGTCTATCGAGTGGGCTATACAGAAGTCCCAGAGTCGAATGGCCTCTTGACACAGGGGAGACGAGTGGGTCCCCCCCGTTTGTTGATATAGTACATGGCCATTGTGTTGTCCATGAACATAGATACACAACGGCTGTGAAGATGTTGCTGGAACGCCTGGCACGCGAGGCGGACTGCTCTCAACTCCCGGACGTTTATGTGGAGCGTCAGCTCCTGGGATGACCAAAGGCCCTGGGTACGAAGGTGACCTAGATGGGATGACGCATCCGTCGTTAAGGCCAGCGACGGCAGCTGTGGATGAAACGGCATCCCTGCTCATATGAGGGATGGAGTTAGCCACCAATCGAGGGAGCGGAGCGGGCTCGGGGGAACTGTCACCAAGACGTCTATAGGGTCTCTGCCCGGGCGGAAGACCGAATGGAGCCACATTTGAAAGGGTCGCATGCGGAGCCCGGCATACTTGGTCACATAAGTACACGCGGCCATATGTCCCAGCAGGCTGAGGCAGGTGCAAGCCGAGGTGATTGGGGAGGCCTGCAGACTCCGGATGATCGAGACGATCGTCTGGAAGCGGGGCTGAGGCAAGTAGGCCCTGGCTTGAGTGGAGTCCAGGGGTGCCCCTGTGAAGTCCAGCCTTTGTGTAGGGACGAGGGTGGATTTCTCAGTGTTGAGGAGTAGGCCCAACCGGGAGAATAGGTCCATGATTATGCCGTCGGACCTGAGTCTGAGAGGTCCCCTTGATGAGCCAGTCGTCCAGATACGGGAACACATGTATCTGCTGCTGGCGGAGGTGGGTGGCGACGACAGCCATGCACTTCGTGAACTGTGGGCTGTGGAGAGGCCGAAGGGAAGGACTGTGAATTGGAAGTGCTAGTGGTTGACCATAAAGCGAAGGTACTTCCTGTGTGGTGGAAAGATGGCAATATGGAAGTACGCGTCCTTCATGTCAAGGGCGGCATACTAGTCTCCAGGATCCAAGGACGGGATAATAGTTCCCAGGGAGACCATGCGGAACTTCAACTTGAGCATCCATTTGTTGAGTCCTCGCAGGTCTAGGATAGGTCTGAGGCCTCCCCTGGACTTGGGAATCAGAAAATAGAGGGAGTAAAAGCCCTTCCCCCTCTCGACCAATGGTATCTCCTCTATGGCTTCCGCGGCGAGGAGAGACTGTACCTCTTGTAAGAGGACTTGCTCGTGAGAGAGGTCCCTGAAAAGGGACTGGGATGGGGGGCGGGAGGGCAGGGATGAAGCAAATTGGAGGTGGTATCCTTGCTTCACCGTGCATAGAACCCAAAGGTCCGAAGTCAGTTGGGACCACGCCGGGAGGAAGTAGGAGAGACAGTTGGAAAAAGGGAGGGGAAGGATCCTGTCTTGAGACTGGTACGCCGTCCCTGGGAGCACCTTCAAAAGTTGGACTTAGGCCCCGGTGGTGCCTTAGAGGGCCCGTGGTTTTGGCCCCCTTGAGGACCGGATTGGCATCTACGGCCACCCCACCCGCGCCTCCTACTGAGGTCCTGTCTGTTCCGAGGCGGAAAGTACGGGCGGTGGAGTTGGGGTCTGAAGGGTCTACGTTGGGTCACGGGGGTATGCATGCCCAACGAGCGCATGATGACCCTATTATCCTTCAGGCTCTGTAACCTGGGATCAGTCTTTTCTGAGAACAAACCCTTGCCATCAAAGGGTAAGTCCTGGATGGTGTACTGAAGCTCAGGAGGCAGGTTAGAGACCTGGAGCCAGGAGATATGCCTCATAGTGATGCCAGAGGCCAAAGTTCTGGCTGCCGAGTCGGCCGCGTCTAGGGAGGCCTGGAGAGAGGTCCTGGCCACTTTTTTGCCTTCCTCCAGGAATGCGGTAAATTCCTGGCGTGAGTCCGGGGGTGGCAGTTCGGTGAACCTACCCACCTCCGCCCAGGTGTTATAGTTATATCAGCTCAGTAGAGCCTGCTGGTTGGCCACTTGGAGCTGTAGAGCCCCCACTGAGTACACTTTACTACTCAGGAGGTCCATCCGCCTAGCCTCTTTGGACTTTGGGGCAGGTGCCTGCTGGCCATGGCGCTCCCTTTTGTTGACCGACTGGACAACTAATGAGGAGGAAGGAGGATGAACGTACAAGTAATCATACCCCCGAGAGGGTACCATGTACTTTCTCTCAACTCCCTTTGCCGTCGGTGGAATGGAGACTGGAGACTGCCAGAGGGTGTCGGCAGTGGCCTGGATAGTCTTGATAAACGGCAGTGCAACCCGGGTGGGGCTATCCGCGGTCAGGATGCTCACTACGGGGTCCTCGACTTCCGGGACCTCCTCCACTGGGAGGTTGATATTGAGAGCCACCCTGCGAAGGAGGTCCTGATGGGCCCTGAGGTCTATCGGCGGAGGCCCTGATGATGAGGTCCCCGCCACAGCCTCATCCGGGGAGGAGAAGGATGACACCCCAGGAATGAGAGGGTCCTGGATGGCCTCTTGCTCTTGGGGAGGTTCCTGCTCCAGCTGGCCCGGGGAGTCCGGAGGATGGGTCGTGTGCTCTTCCGACTCAGCCGGGGGGGACAGGAAATGGTGGCCTCTGGTGCCCAATGCTCTGAGGCAGCAGAGCGGGTCTGGGCTAGGGGAGCACCCTGGGCTTGATGGTATGCTCAGAGTGTCCAAAAGGACCACTGTTGAGCCCCTATGTCCTGAGGACGTGTGTCCTGAAACACCCCCGTAGGCACCTCCGTATCACGGTCCCAGTCATAATAGCTGGCTGCATGGGAGGATACGGACGTCTATCTGGATGGCCATGGAGGAGCAGAAAAGCCTGGAGCTGAAGTCCCGACGGATCTCGCACCCCGCGACCGTGGGGACCGGTGCCGGTACGCAGAGTGGTACCGAGAACTAGACCGGAACCTGCGACCGGACCAGTGCCGGGAGGTCGAGCGGGATCTCGAGTTTCTGTGGCGTGATCTGCTCCGGGAGGTGCGATGCCTGGGTCGGTGCCGGGAACTGGAGCGGTACCGTGAGTAGGGGGATGGGGAGTGAGAGACTGACCGGTGCCGCGAGTCCAACCGGTGCCACGAGTCCGACTGGTGCCGCGAGTCCGACCGGTGCCGTGGACAGGAACGGTGCCGGGACTGGGAGCGGCGTTGAGAGTGGGAGCGACGTCTCGACCTGGAGCGTCTGCGGGATCGTGACCTTGAGCGGTGCCAGTCTGCTACGCTGACAGACAGCAGTCTGGTCAGGGGTGGCTTGCCCATGGATTGTGGTACCCGCACCGGTGGTGCCGGGGGTAGGAGCGGTGCCACATCGGTAATGGCGATCAAGTCTCTCGCCGCAGAAAATGTCTCCGGAGTAGATGGCAAAGTGAGCTGTACCACGGCAGGTGCCGGGGAGCTGTCAGGCGCCGGACTCAACAGCCCTCGTGGGGCTGGAGTCAACGATGCCGGTTTAGGTGGTGCCGCGGCAGGTATTGGTGCCGGGCGGTCTGACCTAGGCGCAGTCTCTGGCTGCGACGTGGGTGTCGTCGGGGCCATCTGAGCCTTCGCCATCTTTGACCTCGGGGAGAGGGAGCGGCGGGGAGTCGATTTCGGTGCCGGCAGCGGCCGGTGCCGGCAGTCCTTAGGTGTACCGACGGTGCCCGGTGCCATAGGGGTGCCTTTGCTCACCGACTGGCTCGTGCTCGGTGCCGAAGGTGAAGGCATCAGGGCCGCTTCCATGAGGAGCTGCTTTAACCTGATGTCCCGCTCCTTAGTTCTTGGCTTAAAAGCCTTGCAGATTGAGCACTTAGCAGATAAGTGCGATTCCCCGAGGCACTTCAAACAGGAGTAGTGGGGATCTCCTGTTGGCATCGGCCTGTGACAGGCCGAGCATTGCTTGAAACCCAGTGAGCCAGGCATGAGCTCCGGCACCGGGTGTGGGGAAGGGGCTACCCCCCGAACCCCACTAACAAATACTAACTAACAACTATAGCTATGAACTATAACTAAATCTAACTAACTATATATATATATATATAAGAACTATTAACTATAACCATTGAAATAACAACGAGAAGAAGAACTACGAGTAGCTAGGGAAGGTGGAGGTCAGCTAAGCCGCACTCCACTGTTCCAACGACCAACACGCGCAGTAAGAAGGAACTGAAGGGTGGCCGGGTCGGCTGGAGTATATATCCGGCGCCATAATGGTGCCACTCCAGGGGGCGCGCAGCAGACCCGCCGAGTGTTGCTAGGGTAAAAGTTTTCTCCGACGAACGTGCATGCGGCACGCACACACCTGTCCGGAATGGATATGAGCAATCACTCGAAGAAGAAGTTATGTTCCCCCTCTTAAGGTAGGACACCCCATATTTAACAGGGAATGTGGAAAATCTGTAGAAAAACATGGGCTTTAGTCCCTGTCATATTTGCGCTTCTCGTATTCTTTTCTTACTCAAACCCTTACATTAGAGAACAGCACATTAATTATGTAGAAGCAGAATAGATCACAGATGGCATGTGTAATAATATAAGAAAATTATGGGTGTTTAAGTGGTGTGTACAACAGGAAAGAAAGACATTTGTCAAGGATTTATTCCGAATGCTATTTTTAAAAGCACTTGATAAGCTTTCATATACAAATGATGAGTACTCCATAGACAATGTAAGTCAAATTTTGACTGCATGTACAATTTTTAAATGGACTAACAATATAGATATTTTTAGAGAAATTATAAACTTGATGTCTGAATTTCACTTTGATCAAATTGCAGGTCAGATGATTGGCATTCTACATTCTACCCCAGCAGGAAAGTTGGCTCTGCCTATAACCAATTCCATTATGGAGCCCACTAAAACACTGTGGGAAAACACCCTTTTCCATCACACCTGTGGTCAAACAAACAGAATGTATAAACGAAGTTCCATTTCAACAGTTTTATTTCCCTCTGTGCTGAGCTCATTAGTAGTGACCATGGTGAATGAAAGAGGTTATCATTACAAGGCTAAAGCTTCCATAGGGAAAAAGATGGCAAGAAGCTTGGCCTTTTTGGTAGACAGATTTATTCCACAGCATGTGGTAGTGTGGAGCTGTAAATCACCAGGCACTGTTGCCAAAATACAACTATTTAACTGGGAGGCAATCTCTCAGTTTACAAACCAGCTCCCAGGAGTTTCTAGCGTAAAGTTGTTCTCTCTTGTTGCTGAGAGTCTGCTGGTCTCTCATGTGGCTGTGAAAGCATCCGTGGATGCAGCAAACTTTGCAGGCAAGCAAAGGTGATGGCTGTTACTATGCACCATTCCTCCTGGTTGCCGTCCCTTTAGAAAGGTGTAAATTGTGTTCTAAAACTGATGAGGCTTTTCACACCCTAAAGGACTTGAGAGCAGTCCTTAAAGTCCTTTAGTTTCTATATTCTGGCTACAGAGGACAAAAATATTGTCCCCAATATCACCCTAAGCAGCACATCACCCTCTCCATCAGATTGACCAGTATAAGAGGAAGCAAAGATTGCAAAGGACACCTTTCCCTTCTGTTTCCTTGGACTGTTTATGTAGACATCCCCAGGCCTCAAAGTGATCTGTTTGTCCCTTTATGTCAAGGGCAGCATATAATTCAACCAGGATCTCACTGGCCTTCCTCCACCTCACACATTTCTGGGACAGGCTATCCTATTTCCTACAAAAGTAGCAGTCCATCACCTCAGACAAGTAGGTGCTAAGCATGGTGAGATTGGGATATACTCTGAATTTTCTTTCTTTCCCCTTCCCACCCTCCTGCCCAGTCCCTCTTTAGGGAAACCCTCACAAGAATGTGCTAAAACAAGAAGTGTAGACTATGTTCTTTGACAGTTGTAGAAGAGGCACCTCCTCTTCATCAAGGCAGGGGATTTTATTACTGACCCTTCATGATATCCAAAGCCAGAGGAGGTCTCTGACCCATTCTAGACCTTTGGAACCTGAACAAGGCCCTTCAGTTTCTTTTATCTGAGCCTGCTGGGCAGTGATTGGCTGCTTCCTTGAAGCCTCTCTAGGCAGGCCTAGAGGATCCACCTTCACTGCTCCTTTCCTGACACGTTGTTCGTTTCTAGAGCAAAGAGTTGTAGGACCATGGGGCCTCCTGTCTGACACCTCAAAGGCTAGGTATGCCCCATCACAGGCTGCCAGTCCAAACATGAGTGGCACTATGACCCTTTGTGCCAGGTCACAATACCTAGACTGGGGAGCTGGGCCCAGCCCCACTGGATGGGAGTCGCTGCTGTGAAGTGAGTTCAGGATTGGCTGACTCTGCACCCCCCTGCCCCAGGGCCTCCAACACACCTTGGGGAAAGGTCCCAACCCACTTCCTCCATGTGGATAAAATAGATAAAACAAAATAATATAAAATTCTCAAAAATAAATTATAAAAAATATAAAGAATTTAACAGCCCTCTACTGATAGCCAGAGATCTCATCACACAGCATCATGGCCAGGTACTACACCCAAATCCTCAGGTGCTGCAGCTCCTGGCATGGTTTGTCAGTTGTTAAAGAACAGGGGACTCTCTGCTCAGGGGCAGTTCAGGATGCCCTCTTTTATATTAAGAAACCTTCCCAAAGGCTGCTTAATCTGAGTAAGTGAAAATGTTCGTCCATCTGGGCAGCCTCACATAATGTGTTACTTACTCAAAGAGTCACTCAACCCTTGACTACCTCTTATATCTTAAAGAGTCAGGTCTAGCCCTCAGCTGCATTAGAGTGCATCTGGTCACCATCTCATCATGTTGCCTTCAGAATGATGGAAAAATGGTTTTCACTCACCCTATCACAATCAGGTTCCTGAAAGGCCTTGATAAATTGTTTCTGCCTATCAGGGATCCAGTGCCAACTTGGGATTTGAATTTGGTGCTTGTTTATACATCACTTGGTGAAAGGAGCTTTCTTAGTGGCTATCACTAGAGGTCACAGATCTGTCTTATATGATTTTTTACAAAGACGAGATTCAGCTTAATGTTGCATGTTTGAATTTAATAATAATTTGAGTATGTCAAATAACAGGATCAAACAGCACGGGAGGTGGGTATAACAGGCCAGGGGAGGTTAAGCCTCTTCTAACCCAGGCCCTGATTCTGCCCATGCTCCACCATCTCCCCCAAGCCACCGGGAGCTGAGCTCCGGCTGGAGGCCAGCGGGTGCCCTGGGCTGGCACTGGGGCCGGTGGACAAGCTGGTGCTGGGGCCAGCCATTGAGGGCCCTGGCACCTCACTGCTGGAGCTGGCTGGCGGCCAGGGTCAGTTCGGACCGGGCTCCTCCAGCCGCCTGGGGGACCCTTGGGCTCCAGTGGATGAGAGAATGGTAGAGGTGAGACTTCAGAAGGAAGGGGCAGGGCCGCATGGCTAGCCTCCCCACACACAGCCCCTGTCAAACAGAATTATTTAATAAAAAATTATTAATCAAAGGTTAATACAGCAGTAAACAGAAGGAAGACATACTTTACCACCCTTATAGGTAGTGAAGAGAAAGTAGTTTGGTCCCTTCCTCTGTATGTGGTGAAATGCTGATGGTGTTCATTCCCAAACTAACTTTCTGACTTTCTTTCCTCTTATTTGGTGTGAAACAAACAAATGTCTTTTTGGAGGGAAAAATACTTTCCCATGATTAATTTCACCCTGTGTTCTGTTTTCCTTATTACTGATGCAATTTCTTTTATGGTCCTTGGTTTACTTGATTGAGCAAAAAGGAATGTTTAATCCACTCATTATTATAAACAGCTGTGACAATGAACAGTTCTTATAGTGTTAAAAACGTCTTTCAATAAGTCATTATTTCATCAATTACAGAGCCCATATGTAATAATAAGTACCCTTTATTAATCACCCAGTTATGTTTGTAACCTACTAGACATTTTGTACTAAGTTGAGTGGTGTCTACCCTGGACACCTGAACTATAATAGTAAAGTCAAGCTAAAAAGCAGAGTAAAAGATTACACACATTCCATTACTGAGTTCATTTTCCTTTCAACTAATTAGTCCAACTGAAGGACAAAGAACTTTTCAGTTTCAATACATATGCAGGGAAATAAATATATAGGTTCAGTAGAAAGGCTTTTGGTTGTATGTTACAAAAATTTAACATACAAAAATTATAAAAGGTAATATTTACTAACAGGCTATACCCTAAGTTCCTTTCAGAAATGGTGCCTGATTTTCACTTGAATCAATCTATATACTTATGAGTGAAAGAACCCTATATTCACTATTGAATACACACTATTGAAATTGTCTATTGAAATATTGCTGGCCAATAATACCATGGTGAAACGTATGTGACAACATTGCATGTAAAGTTATGAATTCCCCCAGTATGATGATATTAGCACAAGTTCAAAACCACACAGCCTTGTCCAGGGAAAAATTGTTAAAGAGGTCTATCCAGACAAGGAAAGTGTGTTTACTTAAACAATTTACATAAACAAGATCCTTGAGACAGCATGGGGAAGAAATGGAGGAAACAGAACAATCTGCATTTCAGCAAAAAACAAGCAGGGGGAGAAAGAGCGTGGAGCTTCCTTCATCACCAGACTCCTTGTGGCCTTCTTCACTGCTTGAATAAACTTTACTTGGAGAGCTAACCTTCAGAAGAATTCACTTCCAAGGTGTACTGGACTATAAAAGAAAGGGTCAGAAAACCCCAAGTTTTCTCTTTCACGTAAGAAGACAAAGGCAGCTGCACCTTTGGGCCTCTGGGAGAGATCCCTGACCAGGGAGAGGGTTAGTCGTACTTGCTGGAAGACTGTAGGTGAGAAAGATCATCTTGAACAAAGCTTTAAACTAACACTTGCTGGTTTAAGGTTTAGATGTACATTTTCACTTTTATTTGCTGGTAATCATTTCTAACTTTAATTCTTATACATGAATTCACTTAAAACCTGATCTTCTTTTGTTAATAAACTTTTTTATTTAAATCTAAACCAATCTATTTATGCGTTTAAACTGAACTGTTTGGTAACTCGAGTTAGAGTAGCACTGTTGACCCTTTATGGGGGTAATGGATCTTAATATCTGAACTGTTCAGGAGAGGGCTGGAGAGTGCAGAACATATGTTTTGGTGAAAATTTGGGATTGGGAGTGTGTTGGGGTCACCCTGCAAATAGTAACCAAGGCTTGTGGAAGCCAGAGTGTGATCAGTGTGTTGCTGACAGATTGTTGGTGTCACAGCTACTGAGCCAGGGATGCAGCTATACACAGACATGCAGGGTGTGACCTACATGCTGGTAGGCTGTTTGTGAGTAGCCCAGGTTGGGAGCTACAATAGGAAAGAATTGTGTGACAACTCCTCACTGGTCTAGATTGCATCACAGAATGTGACTATACGTACGAGTTTTCTTTCCAAAGTCTCATGCCCATAAGGATGAGTGAAGGCTTCACACCCTAAAAGTTATCATGCTTCAGTTTTTTCCCTGCTCAGGACAAAGTCCTTTTGTGTTTCTTCCCAGCTGTTCATTTCATATGCAGCACATATGAGAGGACAACCATTTACAACCCAGATACTCTCAAAATGGATCACCACCTACATCTCTGTGTGCTATTCTGCCAAGTAGGTAATGCGTCTGGACCAGCTGACGGCATGCTTATATATAGCACAGTCAGCCTCAGCAGCATTGGTGGTACATGTTCCTATTGTGAATTTACGCAGGACAGACACATGGTCTTCAGTTTCTATATTCATCAGACATTATGTACTGTCTGCTACATCAAGTGATGATCCAAATGTAGTAAAAACAGTTCTGCAGTCTCTTTTCTGATAATATTCTGAGCTGTACTGCCTAGGGGTCACTTACAGTATAGAGCACATGTGCAAGCACTCGAAGAAGAAAAAAATGGTTACCTGATTTTAACATGTTCTTCGAGATGGGTTACATATGTCTATTGTATGATCCACCCTCCTTTCCTGACACACTGACAGGGCCAGTGCAACCATTTAGGCGGACTAGGCGGTTGCCTAGGGCGCCAAGATTTGGGGGCGCCAAAAAGCGATGCCCTCAAATTTTTTTTTAAATGGTTGAGCAGCCGCTGCTGCTGGGACAGAGAGGGAGTCCGAGCTGCCAGCGGCAGCTGGCAGCCCAGGGGGTCCCCTGGGTTAGTGTGCTGCCGCCGGCAGCCAGCAGCCCAGGGGATCCCCTGGGTCAGGGCGCTGCCGCGGCAGCCCAGAGGTTCGGGCTGCCGGCGGTGCGCTGACTCAGGGGAATCCCTGGGCTGCAGGCACAGGCTCAGAATCCCTCTCCCTCCCAGAGCAGGGGCTCCAGCCTATGCCATTTTTCTCAGTTGCCGGCGGTGGCGCCGGAGGCTGGGCAGAGCTGCGCAACTCTGCTTAGGGCACATGACAGAAGCCCTGCGACGGTGGCGCGACACCAGGGCTTTTGGAGGAAAGCGGGGGCTGCCCCCTGGCTCAGCCTCCACGTCAGCCCCAGCTAGGGGCACAGGGAAGAAAAGAGCCTCAGCGGTGGTCTGGTGGAGCGGAGGAAGAAAGAGGACCCTGACGCTCATGCGCTGGGCAAGGTAAGCAAGTGCTTCCTCACAGCTTGGCCTCAGGTGCCTGTGCTCCTGCCCCCTTGGTCCTTGGCTGGTCCCTGCTCCTGCTCCCCTTGTGCCTGGATGGCTGGAGAGAAACAGCAAGCCTCAAGCTGAGCTGCCCCAGTGCCAGGCACCCCCCTGACCCCATCCCCCCCACAGCCCTGACCCAGCTCGAGCCCAGTCCCCTCTGAGCTGGAAAACCCCCTCGACCCCAATCCCCACCGCAGCCCTGACCCCCGCTCTGAGCCCAGTCCTCTTGAGCGACAACCCCTCGACCCCAATCCTCCCACAGCCCTGACACCCAGTTCCACCATCCCTGAGCTGGGAAAACCCCCTGACCCATCCCCTCCCAACAGCCCTGACCCCCAGCTCCGAGCCCAGCCTCTGAGCTGAAACCCCCTCGACCCCATCCTCCCACAGCCCCCTGACCCTCCAGTTCCGAGCCCATCCCTTTGAGGCTGAAACCCCCTGACCCATCCCCCCGCAAACCTGACCCCCAGCTCCGACCCAGGTCCCTCTGAGCTGGAAACCCCCTCGACCCCACCCTCCAGCAGCCTCTGACCCCCAGCTCCGAGCCCAGTCCTCTCAGCCTGGAACCCTCGACCCCATCCACCACCCCGCAGCCGCGACCCACTCCGGCCCAAGTCCTCCAAGCGGAAACCCCCACTCGACCCCATCCCCTCTGCAGCCCCTGACCAACAGCTCTGAGCCCAGTCCCTCTGAGCTGGAAACGCCCTGCCCACCCCCGCAGCCCTGACCCCTCAGCCCAGGCCCAGTTAAATTCTAACTGGAAAAACCGTGACCGCCACCTTCCCACAGCCCTGACCCCCAGCTGACAGATAGTGTCCCTAACACAGTTATTGCTCTTCGCATCCTCTTGACTCTCCCAGTTTCTGTAGCCAGTGGTGAGCGAAGCTTCTCAAAGCTCAAATTGATAAAAACATACATGCGAACATCAATGTTGCAACAAAGACTTGTTGGGCTATCTGCCTTGTCAATAGAACATGACATTGCTCACAGCATTGACTTGGAGGAACTTGTTTCTAAATTTGCTAAACTTAAAGCATGAAAACATAAATTCTAAATTATAACATGTTACTCTGTGATTTTTTGGGGGGGAGAGGAGGGCACAAAATGGAAGTTTCGCCTAGGGGGCAAAATATCCTTGCACCGGCCCTGCACACTGAAGTTTGTTATCTGCTTTCCATGCATGAACTGAAGGAGATGCAGGACAGCTCTGCTCTTTATACGGAGAATCCTCGGACTTATGATGCCCGACTTAGGGCAAATGCCACTTACAATGCTTTTCAATTGACTGCTCATTTCGTCCCTACGATGCTTGTTTCGCCCTTACGATGAAAGCTGGCAGCAAGAACAGCACACGTCATGTGTTGAGCCTCAGCCTATCACTGATTTCACTGTTCAAGCTTTCTGATTTGCTGAGCCTGGGGCTGGGAGCAAATCAAAAACAAGCCACAAGGCTACCCAGCCACAAGCTACCCTGGCTGTGGAAGCCAATCAGACACGTGACTGAAAGGGGCCCCCTTCCAGCTCCATTCATTATAACGTGACAATGAAGTTATTTACAAGCAACTCTGTAAAAAGTAAGCCCAATTTTGGCATTCTGAGCAGCCGCCTGCCTTGCTTCCTGTCTGTCTGCACAGCCTGCCTTATTGTCATTCTGACCAGCCTGACTTAAGATGCCCAGTTGCTGTTCTTTGTGGTTCTACATTTTTTTTTAATGGCAGAAAAGTGCAAATCTGGTGCAGGTGATGTTTCTTCTTCTAAAAAACACAGAACAATTACTATGGAAACAAAAATGGACGTAATTAAGAGATCCAGAAAAGGGGAGACAGAAACTGAAATCAGCAGAGCTTTGGATATCCCTCAAAAGACAAGGTTAGAATTCAGGAACATGTCAAGGGCTTGGCTCTTGTGCAGTCAACTTGATAACTAAGCAGCATGTTGGGCTCATTACTCAGGTTGAGAAACTGTTAATTGTTTGGCTGGAGGATCAAAATCAATGCCGAGCTCCTGTGATGGTGGTAGCTCAGGGTCCTAAGTGCTGGAGACAGGCAGAGCCCCTAGAATGATCAGTAGGAGAAGATGGAGTCACAATGGAACTGATGCAGAGTTTGGATCCATGCATCAGAACTCTTACTTGAGTGTGAGTAGGGGTTTTTGTAGGGAAATACCAATGGTTCAACGGGGAACACTAGATTTGTTTATGGATAAACCTATGACTCAAGGGTTTTCTTTAGGATAGACAATAGGAGCTGATCATTTCTAGCTATGGGTGGTGTTCCTTCCACAATTCAATTAGGCAGCTTCAGTATTTTGAAGATCAGTCAAGGATTCATTACTAGAATTGGTCTGATAACTGCTGAGCTGGGTGGGTGCAGGCGGAGGTTCATTAAGATCTGGAAAAGCAGCAGAGAATCCTGTGGCACCTTATAGACTAACAGACGTTTTGGAGCGTGAGCTTTCGTGGGTGAATACCCACTTCGTCAGAGATCCCCCAGGATGCAGTGCTTCCCTGCTTTTCTGATCCCAGAGTTTGGTGTGGTTCTTGCCTTGGAATCTCTGTTCTCCATTCTGTATGCTAATGAGATGCCTCCTTGTCCCATCTTTGATGCAGATGAGGCTAGGGGAGTTGCCTTAATCCTATCAACCTTGTCAGGAGGAGTTTAGGTGTGTCTCCCACCACTCTGCACTGCTCTCTGCAAGTCTTTTCTCTTATTGGTTTTGGTTCAAGCAAAGACTGGGGGTGGGGTGTCCTTCATGAGTCAGACAGGCTGGATACTGTGCCCTGGTTCTCTAGGAACACAGAGCTGACTGGTATCAGTATGTCCATCTTGTGTGTGAATCTCAAGATACGACTAAAAAAATGAATATTGAATACCCTAGTACAGCTTGCATTCTCTGAGTGGGTAGACTGAATTGTCTGTGCTGGTGTTGGAATTGCTGTTGAGGCTTATTGTACTGAGTGGCTTCAGTATCCACATGAATGACTGTATTTTTAAGTCAACCATAGGATTAGCCCAGGTGTTTTTGACTCAGTACACTGATTTTAGAGGGACCTGGTTCAGGAGAACATCCCTATTCATGGCACTATTTAAATATTTGGGACTTAAATATTTAAGTGTTGTCCTGAATAGAGATGTTTTCCTGAATCGTGGTAGTGTTGGGCAAAAATATATGCTTTTATTATAGTCAGAAGAAAAAATATTTTTAATTATGGTATACTACAACTTTCATATTAGTTCCTGAGAGTTTGATCCAAAGCCCATTCAAGTACATGGAAAGACAGCCAATGACTCCAGTGGCCTTTGCATCTTAGGGCTGACTGCTTAATGGGCATTATAGCACACACAACAAGGATGTCTTAGAGATATGAAAATTCCTCTGGTAAATATGTGTCATCATTCATAAGTCAGTGTAGAACATTTAGCCAGTGTAGAACATTCAGTCATTTAAAAATGCATTTATCTTAATTAATAGAATTGCACGTCTGAAAATCTGGTAGTAGATGAAAACCAGGAGGACAGCTCTTAAAAAAATATATTGGAGATGAATATGGTTGTCAAAGTTTTCCATCAAGCGTCACTGACTGAGTAGCTAGTGAAGATCTTTATTTATTGTTTTAAATCCAAATCCATCCACATTTTTCCTCAAATTGAAAGCAGCACAAAAACAGACTGCATGGAAAACAAAATTGTCTTATACAAATGCAATTTTGCTGTGAAGTAATTGACCACTGTAATTACCACCATAAAGGGATCATTAAGAAAACTCTAATATTTTGATTCTTCTCTACTTCATCATTTTTCAAGCCAGCTCAACTATATAACCACTTAACTTCCAGAAGCTTCCCTTCAATTATTTAATTAGACAAAAGGGACTTAAACCATCTCAACTTCCCACAATAGCCAAGAGACCACTGCTGTTGGAAGTCTAACTTGCAGTGTACTGTCCACAAACAACATCCTTCCCCTACTTTGTATTGTGCTGCAAGTCACAAAACCCATTTTGCCCCATCGTCCTTCTTTATCTTATTTGCCCTTGTGATGTTGGTGTGAGATCCAGAAGTCCATCTCTACAACATCCAGTTTCAAAATACTGGCCACAGAGTCAAACTGGATGAAATAGTTTGGGTAAAAAATGGTTTATTCACTGAAAAATGCAATTTTGGTCAACCAAAAACTATATGCAAATTTGACATCAATTCACCAATAATTTTAGCAGTTGTTTTGGGGGTGGAAGGAGGGACTTTGGTAGGAGATAGTGATGCTCTCCTTTTAACTTCGTGGTTAGTGCATTCACCTGAAATGCAGCAGACCCAAGTTCAATTCTTCCTCTCTCTGATGTGGAAAAGGGATTTGAACTTAGTCTGCCACATTGCAGGAGTGTGCCCAAAGCTTTAGGCTAGTGTGGTGTGGGCCTCTGTCTCTTCTATTGGAGTCATTTCACTTTTTTATAAGTAATTAAATAGCCAGTGAAGCAGGGACTTGACCTTGGGTTTCCCATACCCTATGTGAGTGCCCTAACTACTGGGCTATAGAGTCATTCTCACTTTTTTCTCTGGTCCAATCACTCTGGTCCAATCTATGTTTGTTATGAATTGCCACTATGAATGACAATGAATAGTCATTTGGCCAGAGAGCGACGCGAGAATGACTTTACAGCCTGGTAGTTAGATCACTTCTCCATATCAGGCAAGGGTGGAATTGAAGTCTGAGCTGCCTATGGGCAGAGGGATAGCTCAGTGGTTTGAGGATTGGCTTGCTAAACCCAGAGTTGTGAGTTCAATTCTTAAGGGGACCATTTAGGGATCAGGGGCAAAATCAGTACTTCATACTGCTAGTGAAAGCAGGGGCTGGACTCAATGACCTCTCAGGGGTCCCTTCCAGTTCTATGAGATAGGTATAACTCCATATATTATAGCTTAGATGAGTGCCCTCACCACTGGGCTGAAAGAGAAGGTTGCTACCACCTCTATATCAGCTTCCTCTGACCATTTTGTGAATCTGGCCTGAAAAAAATCCCTCTCAGGAGAAATGAAACATGTTTTATTCAACCCCAAACAGATATTTTCCATTTACTGAAAGTTTTTGTAATATTTGGATTTGATTTGACCCTAAACAATTTTTTAAAAAAATTTCAGAACTGCCAGCAAACTGAAAATCAGTTATTTGTCCATCACTTCCATACATTCTAGAATACCTCACTCTTCAAAAAGGGGAAATGGAAAGACTGTAGCCTTCCCTTTTTCCTGCATGTGAAAGAGGAAATTGTTGTGTTTAAAATAAATTACTATTTCATGATTAGTTTCAACAGTTGATTTCAGTGGAATTACACTGCTGTAAAACTGTTGTAATGGAGTAGAGAATCAGTCCTATCTACCCAGCAAGACTGCAAGGGACTTCTGGGTATAAGGAAACTTTCTGGACACACCTAATGTACCCATTGTAGTCTAGAAGATGCAGTATAACATAGCTTCCTTTTAGAGATTTTGGACATGCAAGTTCTCTCTTGCATATTTCACAAGGGTGAAAGATACCCTTCTTTGATTCAGACCTGGAAATACCATAAGATATATTTACCTACTGAATCATAAAAAGAATTTTCTTAGAAATGGACACAGAAGAATGTTGGAAGTCTGTTGCATTTTGAAATTTCACTGGTGTTGCTCATTTCAAGCTGTTATTCAGCGAATACAGCAGTGTCACCAATGTCTTGTAGTCCTGAATTTTTATTGATGCCTTAGATGTTACCATAGTCAGTTAGTACAACTGAAATATGTCAAGTACACTTTGAAAAGTTGCCTATGCCTTCATTGAAAGGATGAATTACCCTGATTCACCTGAAGCTTTCAATAATTGATGGGTAAAGGGAGTTGCTGATGCACTTTGTCGAATTTGACTCAACTTTTAAATGTATTTCGTAGAAATCATTTCACGGTTAAGACCCACATTGTCCAATCTAGCCTCTGATTTTGACTGCCTCAGTTTTTGGATACCTAACTTAAGAAGGATGTAAGAACAAACATTCAGAAGTGCAGAGAACCCACAGCTCTGACTAACTTGAACTGAAGTTGTAGCTGCTCACTGCTTAGGAAAATCAGGACAAAGCTATTGTCAATTAAGCATCCAAAAATGGAGGCAGACAAAATCTGAAGCCACCCTCAAAAATGTGGGCCTACGTATGTAAAAGAAAGGGTAGGGGTGGGGATAATAACTAAGGAAAAGTATAAGAGACATGGCATGTAAGTGGGAATTGATACTGTTCTTTAGAAAGCATTGACTTTAAGAAACTTGAATGTCAATCCCGCACTGTGTAGTATATGGGGATTGACCCAGCACCCACACAGAGTGCACTGACTCAGTGGGCTCAGCAGGTTCAGCAGCCTACCCATGTGCTACACAATGCAGGATTGGGCCTAAAATAACATCTAGTGAAAATTGCACAAAACTATGTCTGCAAAATTCTTCTTTTTTTTGCTCACTTGTTTAATAAGACCTAGATTGAACAAGATACATGATGACCTTTTTAGCATGTGAATTGACCTGCTGGAATTGATGAGACTGAGACATACTTAACGTTAGGCATAAGCTTAAGTACATTGCTGAATGGGGGCCTAAAATGCAGTCATGGACTTTTATACAGATCTGGTCATTAAGTCCGCTGCAGAATTCTTCATGCTGGAGTGAAGAGTACTGATGTGCAGTACACTGTAGTGATGGTTGGAATCTGTAACCATTGAGAGGCAGACCTTCTCCCAAGGAACACATAGGAAAAGAAGGTTTCAGAGTAGCAGCCGTGTTAGTCTGTATCCGCAAAAAGAACAGGAGTACTTGTGCCATTTTAGAGACTAACAAATTTATTTCAGCATGAGCTTTCGTGAGTTACACCTCACTTCTTCGGATGCATAGAATGGAACACACGGACAGGAGATATTTACACATACAGAGAACATGAAAAGGTGGAAGTATGCATCTTGGAAAAGAAAACATTTTTAATTTTGTATTTGATATACTACGTACCTAGAGCAGTAATTCTCAGACTTATTTGATCACACACATCCCTTCTTTGTGTCTGTAGTAGTTTGTGTGCTCCTCCTCCTGCCACACGTACACATACTGATTTAAAAAAAAAATCTCTCATGCTCTCTGGCTGCCCAGCTCTGAAGGCAGCGCTGTCGCTGCAAGTAACAGCAGAGAAGTAAGAGTGGGATGGTATGGTATTGTCATCCTTAATTTGCTGCTGCTGGTGCCTGGAATTAGGTGCTTGGAAAGTGGATGCCCTTTCATCCAGCTGTTGGCTAGATGCCCAGCTTAGAAGGCAGTGGTGCCACCAGCACCAGCAGAGAAGTAAGGGTGGCAATACCATTCCAATCCACCCTCCCTCCTGCACTGCTGCTGGCGGCGGTGCTGCCTTCAGAGCTGTGTGGAGGGAGAGCGGCGGCTCCTGAAAGCAGTGTCACCACCACCAGCTGCACAGAAGAAAGGGTGACATGGAATATACATCAGGATGAACACATCTGCAAAATTTGCTCTGTATGCCCTGACCATCCAGCAAAAAATATGTGATTTCTCTATGATTTAAGGAGACCCCTATTCACTGCTGTGGGTAAAATGTGTGCAGTAAGGTTTTTTTTATAAATTATTTCACGACCTCCTCCTGAATACATTCCATGCCAGTTTGAGGACCTCTGGCCTAGAGGATCAAACTAAGTTCTATAATTTACCATTAGTATTCCAAATAATATTGAAGTTTACAAAGCTTTTACAGAGACTGTCCAACAAAGGGCCGTACTGTGTCCCATCCTCCTCATCTAATGTAAAGGAGCAGAGGAAGTAGAAGGTACCCCTTAACTCACTTGCCCCACTGTGCTTCCTCCCTCATGCAGTGTGTAGGAGGAGGCAGAGCCTTGACTCTTCCCCACCCTTCCAACGTGCGTCAGCGTGGCATAGTTCTGCTAGTACGTTGGGGTGTTCGTGCTGTAACAGGTATAGACCCAGAGCAGTGGGGAGACTGAGAGAGGGATTCCTCTGTGGGCTAGGTTGCTCACAAGATGATCAAGCCCAAAGTGTTAAATCGCTTTAGTCTTATATTGTTTCACAATCAGTTGCTGATATAGATTAAAATCTTGCTATGTGGATTCTAAATTAAAGAAAATTTAGTTTTAAAACATTTAAAACAAGTTTTATCTGTTTTGGGGGGTTGGGGAGTTCTGGATTCTGAGACGTTTAACAGCATGATCTGAGACTCTTAATTCTCTCTGAAAGATACTACAGAGGGTGTTTTAATTTTAGTTTGGCTCCCACGTTACATACACGTTAGCAGAGATTAAATGTGGCAGAGATTTTCTTCTGTTCAAAAATACAATGTTACAGGGGAGATTTTTAGAGACACAAAGGACAAGTTAGGCACCCATTGGCTTTCAGAGGGAGCTGAGTATGCAACTCACCCTAGTGCCGTTAATAATCTCTGCTTATGTGCTGCATGGAATATCTAAAAACCTGTAATTTTTCTGGTATTGGTGCTCCTAATTAGACAGAGTTTAAAATATCAACATACAGGGAAAATATTTCAATGATTATACATTTGCTTTGTGGCTATGAAAGGAAACTTTCTGTAAGCTTGAAAGGCAAGTGTATCGCAATTATTAGTCCTCTTGTAAAACGTAGGTCTGATAGCATCTTATCACATCTGCGTGTTTATTTTTAAAATATGTTTAAAGAGTGATACAAAGTTATGGCCTCCACTAAGGTTGCCAATGGAAATAGAAGGCTGAGAAATACACTCATACAACGTGCTGGAACCTTCTCACATGCAGCTAGTTCTGCATATAGGCTGGGAGGGCATTTCAAGTACAGTCCACTCCTTACTGATTTCGTTAGGCAAGCTGGCATTTTGCAGAATGTTATCTAAAGTTGAGGGTAAGATGAGTTTGCTATATTAAATATGAGTGTTAGAGGAAGAGAAACAACTGTATAATAAAGTACTCCACCATAGCTTTAAGGGCCTAATCCAAAACCCAAAGAAGACAGTGGAGAGACTCCCATTGATTTCAATGGGTTTTGTATCCGGGCAATATAATATATCACAGCTATTTATGTTGACTATTTAAATGTTTATTTTTACCTGGACTGTTCTTCCCCCAGCTTCTGACTCAAACTTTCTCTTGTAAGGCTCTGTGTAACAGATAACACTGCTCTACAGCCAAAATGCTTCTGAAATAAATGTAGTCAAACTTTACTAATTCTGGGTCACTGAGAACGAAAATGATGCTTAAAATTGTTGAATGGCTCTAGTCTAGCTGTTGGGCTCCAGACTACAGCATGAATCTCTGGCAGGTAATGTTAGGTTTCTTCCATGTTCGTGACCGTCAAAGATCTTGTCCCATCTTCTTCATGAAGGTGATCTGTAGCCTGCCAAAACATAATGGTGTGATGCGACCCTCAACATCAATTCACGATCCAGATGAGTGGAGACTGTTCATGATTCATCGAAGAGATCTAAAGCTGTTTTGCTGCATAATGGCCATATTTGCCCATCAATTCCAGTTGTCATTGCAGCTCACTGAAGGAACTATGACAACATGAAACAACTTTGAGTGAATACACTATGGCCAACATCAGTGGCAGCTTTGTGGCGATTTGAGTTGTTGCTCTCTTGCTTGTCTGCAACTGGATACAGCAACGTATCTGCTGTTTCTCTCGCGAAATTGGGATAATCGTGCAGGAGAGTCCCACTACATCAAGAAGATTGGCCACTCGCGAAACTTGAGCCTGGGAGGAAAAGTGTCAGCATCCCATGTTGAGTCAAGGAAGATTTGTACCACCCTGAACACATCAAGCTGGGTCTGCTGAAGAACTTTGTCAAGCATGATAAAACACAAGCAGCTTTTGAAGTACCTCGTGGAAATTTCCAAGGTTAAGTGAAGCTAGATAAGGAAGGTGTCTGTGTGGTCCTCAGATTTGTGAACTTCTCGAGATGATGCAGTTGACCTATGCACTGCATGGCAAGAGGAAAAGACAGACATGGAAAGCCTTCCAAGTTAGTTGCCAATAATTTTCTCCCCGGAACAACAGGGCAGACAACTGACATGGTTGTTGGTGAAAAACCTCCTCAAGATACAAAGCCTTGTTGCAACATGTCACTAAAATATATTTTCCACTGACTGCGGAGCATGAGCGACAAGCACGGCGAGTCACCAGACATTGCAAAACAATGGAGAAACCTATCAGGGCAGAATGGAGCCCATACATGCTTGAGCTATTGCTGAGCAGGACAAGAGATGCTCCATTTAATGAATACATAGACAAGCCAAGAAGATGCCGAGTAGACACTGAATAGGACTAAACTATGTACATAATAGTTTTTTGCCTTTTGTTTCATAATAAATTTTATTTATGTAACCCTTTTGCTGATTTTTAAAGTGTTACATAAACAGGACAGGTGAAATATTATCATGTAAAGCAACCATAAACACATGAAAAGACCTAGGTTTACAATTTATGATTAAAACTCTACTATCTACACAATATACATAGACATACAATGTAAAAACTTAAATATCTTAGAAACAGTAGCCAATCAGTTGTTTTAATTGTCATATTTCAATTCAGCACATCAAAATATATAATAAATACCACATTGTATCTCTGAAGCAGACGACTTCTCAAAAATTGTAAACCAGTGTAATTAGTTCAGAGTAGGGCCACGCCACTTACCAGTGTGATGGGGAGGAGGAAAGTTGGCCAGACAGCCAAAGCCTAACCTAGAGACGAGCATTGCAATAAAAGCACCAAGGGAGAAGAAAAATACAAAGGGGAAGAAAAGACAGGTAGAGGACATAAAAAGGGGAAATGAATGGAAAAGGACCCTCAACAAGCGGGAGTGAGAAAGAAGGGGATTGATATAAAATTAAAGGAAGAGACCGCAGGGACATCATGCTTCTATATAAAATTCTAGCAGCAGCCCCAATTCAGCAGAGTGTTTCATTTTAAATGCTTTTGACATTTTAAACAAATTTTATGAATGCTCAGTAAGCAAGAAATTTATAGGACAGGGAAAAAGGGTGAACTGGGTATTCTCATTCAGTAAAGTATTTAGGCACATATTTAATTTCAAGGACTTGGGAGACCCAGGTTTGTTTCCCTACTCCACCACAGATACCCTGTGTGATGCTGGACGAATAACTGAGGGTCAATTTTTAAAGGTATTTAGGTGTCTAGAGATGCAGAGAGGTGTTTTTGCTAAGCTTACTAGGCTTGCATCTTTAGGTGCCTAAATATCTGCCCCTTAGTCTCTCCTTGCCGCAATTCCCCCCACGTGCAAAATGGGGATAATAGCACTTCCCTGCCACATAGGGGTGTTGTGGATAAATATATTAAAGATGGTGAGATACTCACACACTATAGTGATGAGAGCCAGATAAGTATCTTAGGTAGCTAGATGAGTAATCCCATTGATTCAGCAAAGAGTAGCCCATTTGAAGATATGGTTCATTGCTTACCTACATCTCTGTGACTTCTATCACAGTGATGTTGAACAATGTGATTCTTTTTACAAAGTTGTGTTGTTTATACTTTAAGAAATAAACAGAAGAAGGATTCCTAATTTGTTTGGTTTAGAAGGCCCGCAAAAAAATCCCTTTCATCTTGTGTAGGCTCACAGGGAAACAGGTTTTGATAGAATGCCACCTGTTCTGTCACTGTATATTGATGTCTCCTGCTTGTGTGGACAACTGCTATGTGGCATTGACTGTTCATGAATGTTGCTTTTCTGTCCCTGACACTGCCAACAGAATATTACCTTGCATCATACCCACATCCAGGATGTCTCTACTTCTTGATACACATGCCTGATATATACAGCATGTAATGTATAGATTTTTTTCCCTTCATTTAACATTCTTCATTTGCTCTTTATCTCCTTTCCTCTCTCTACATACACACAGTCTTTGCTTGTTGCTCTCTTGGTTTCCATACAACTAGAGTTAAGATCTATGACTCAATCTCTTGCATATTTGCTTGCCTGCAGAATCCAACTTTTCTAATCAATCTGTCTGACTGGTTAAGACTATTTCCAGAAAATCTTTTATCTTTGTATCTAAATGCTTTTATCTAAGCACCTATACAGTGCAATCGATCAAATCCATACTTTTATCTGCCTGACTTTTGCCAATAGACATTCAAAATCCTGCTTTAACTCAAGCCAAATGGAGCTGTAGAGAAACAAGTGGAGCTGTGACAAGCAGGGCCGGAGCTACCATTTAGGCAGCCTAGGCAATTGCCTAGGGTGCCAGGATTATTCGGGGGGCGGCATTTTGCTGGGGGGGCGGCAGGCGGCTCCGGTTGACCTGCCGCAGGCATGCCTGCGGAGAGTCCGCTGGTCCGCGGCTCCAGTGGAGCTGCCGTAGTCATGCCTGCGGACGGTCGGCTGCTCGCACAGCTCTGGTGGACTGCCCGCAGGCATGCCTGCAGCAGCTCCACCGGAGCCACGGACCAACGGACCCTCCGCAGGAATGACTCAGCGGGATCAGCGCGGGGGGCAGTGAAATGGCCATGCGCCTAGGGCACGAGAAACCCTAGCGCCGGTCCTGGTGACAAGCATCCTAAATGGTTTTAGGAATAGCCCTGGATTTTCAAAATTTGCATAGTACAGCACTATTTATTTAATTGGTATTTTACTGGGAATGCTGGGGCAATCCCAAGCTGTTTACATGGTTAGCATAAAGTGGCAAGGAATATGACACAGAATGGTCACAATGAAACCTAATTGCCAATATTTACCATATAACTACACCTAAGATTACCATAGAATTTCCTTACACTTACAATAGGAGACTGTCTGTGGTAACAGCAGGGAAATGTGACATTTTAATGCCTTCTGTATAGTGATTGCCACTATAATGTCATCATTTATCAAGAGTTGTTGCACAGTGGTGGCTACATTACCACAGTTATTTCCTATTCTAGATAAAGGGAAAATCTACGGTATTTCATATGTCACTGCATCCTAACATCTAGAAAATACTGACTTTCTAATAGCATCCACTGTGTCTTGCATAAGGACCCATCTGGACAGGTTATATCTATTTGCAAAATTTCTGAATAATGGAGAGAATATACTGTAATCCAGGCCACATTTGGATACTGTTGTCTTTTGCAACCAATCGTTTGTGAAACCTAACACCTGCTCAAGCCACTCTCATTCAACAGGAATTTTAATGAATTTATACACTCATCAATACAGATGGCTTCATAAGCAAAAGTGAGATTAGAGCACCTGCTTCCTCTAATGTGGATTCCACAATAGCCATCAAGTTCACACTAAATGTGTATTATCATCAGAGTGTAAAGTTCGGACACGTATAGCGAGATACTCTATTATATTTTTTCTAGTCCTGATTGCGGGTTTCTGGGCATAACAGACAAGTTATTTAGAGTTAAACAAATATGTATGGAAGTTCCTTTAGAACTTTATGTGACAGATTGAGTAAAATTCTCTTTCTCTTTCATAGGCTATTGAATATGTCCACAGCTGTTGGTTGTAGTCTTTTCCTTTTTCCATAACAATCAGAGTATGGAGTATTTTTATACACTTCACTTAAGTTAATGACTTTATACTGGTATGTGACCATACACTCACTGACCCTCAGTTTCTGCTCGTGCCATTGGGGGATAATATTTACCCACTTCTCTGAAGTGCTTTGAGTCTATGGATTAAAAGCATAACAACATTGTTAAATCTTGTTTTTTATGCTGTTTGTATGTTTTCTGCCTTTAGGTAGAGCCCAGGGAAAAGGACAAGGGGACAGCTTCAGGGGTTAACTACCATGTTTGAAATACCTATTTTAGACTCTAGGGAAACATAGCTCCATAACTTGCAGGGAAAACAATGATCCACCCTGCAGAAAGTGATCGAGTTTCTACACTTGAAACATTGGTTGATGTAGCTATGGTGCTCAGGAGTGTGAAAAAGCTGCATCCCTCAGCACCATAGCTATCTTGCCCTAGCTCCCAGTGTAGACACAGCTAGGTTGATGAAAGGAATGCTTCCATTGACCTCTAGTTACTGTTACTAGGGAGGTGGAGTTCCTACAGAAAAGGAAAAATCCCTTCCATCACCAGACTTTGTCCCCACTGTGGGGTTACAGCATCAAAGCTATGTCGGCATAACTATGATGCTGTAGCAGCCACAGTGTAGACATGGCCTCAGTCTGGTGCCATGCTGTCTGTTTTCAAAGCTAGGGTACAGCTAGCCTGCTCAGTGTTGAAAATAGTCGGCCATTATTGCCAAGTAATATTAATTACCCAGCCGCAGCACAGCTTTTGAGACACAATATCTCCTATGTTAGTATTGGATGCGTTCACTTCTCATTTATCTTGATATCTAATTCCATTGTGATATGCTGGCTATGGATATGAGTGGAAATTTAAAAATGTATCCCCCAAGGTAGATTGGTAGAAGGAATTATTTTCCATGCCAGCGCCTGTTTTGTATTTAACATTTTGTTGTCAGTGCTTCTTGTTTTATCACTTGTCAGAAATCCAAATGAATGATTCAGGGCCAGAGTCCATAACTTCATCAATTATATCTCACTTTGACAGTGAGGAACCCCCATGGAGATTCAACCTACAGAAGATTAGCCGTTTTCGCTTTATGTTTCTGCTGGTGGAAGGAGGAAGCAATTTTAGCTGCAAATATGCATGTGTAATACCAACAGACCCCAGTCGTCGACCGGTGAGATTGAACCTGGGACCTCTGGAGCTAAATGCATGAGCCTCTACTGCAGGAGCTAAAAGCCGTATGCCTATTAACCAAGGCTGTAGAGCAGACTCATTAATATCTCACTAGATGGGACAGAACACCACACCCAGGAGGTGTGTGGATTACACATGCACTTAGCTTTAAGTGTGTGAGCAGTCCAGTTGATTTCAGTGCAACCACTTAAAGTCAAGCTTGTGTAAATATTTGCAGGATTATGGCCTTTTTTCTTGCTAGAGCTCCATAGGCAGGAGACAATACAAGAAGGCACATACACGGCTGCTCTGACAACAGTTCTTTCCCAGTCAGTGCTGCCCACTTCTTGGACTGGATGGCATCCTGTGTCCCTCTCTCACCTTAGCTCAAGGAAACTTACATCTGGTTTTGTCCTCTGCCGTCTTCTCTCTATTGGGTGCTCACTGAAGGTACAGTCCCCATGGAAAATCTAGGCTCCTCATCTTAAGGTTACTTAGTTAAAAGGTGTCAGACTGGCTATAATGCATATTGATCCCTAGGTTATTATCAGCCACCAACACATTCTGTTTTTTGACATATTGTAACTATTGGCACCCTGTTACACAAAACATATTGTTCATAGTGTTAATGCCACTGAACATCTTTTTCCTAGAGGCAATGGGCTCAAATCAACCCCCTGAAGCAGAATACTCGCAAACTGTGTGCATATGTGGGGGGGTTGGAATATGGATCCAGAACTAAATCTGGTGGCTCAGCCCCATCTCTAATTTCTAGCACATCAGTTGTGATAACAAAATTTCCACAGCTGTACTGTATATTTGGAGATTAGATATTTTGTTTTTCATGGGTTACGCCACTAAAACATAAGTCTCTCTAAAAATTAGTAGTCACCTATATGTAGGCACATACTATTTGTATATAATTTAGGCATGACGTCTATGATCATTGGCAGCTCTGTTGATAAGTACTCTGGGCCTACAGGTTGTTACGAAAGCCTTCCCTTATTAAAATAATACATATTTTGCACTCGTGCTGTCCTATGAGAAAACCAGTTTAAACTTTGGTCCACTAAGCTGAGTTGTCACTGGACAGTTTTTAATCTATTTACTTGTATGTATTTGGTTTTGAAGTATTAAGAGACCAAATCTGAAATAGAAGGATCATTAGAAATAGTATTTTGATCATTAAACATAATCCAGCACCATGTTGTGCTAATATATACTAATATATCTGTTATTCGGAATAAAATCTTCTCTGGGTTTATCAATTACCTTTCTTTCTTTTATTTATTAAACAAAGACAAAATAAAGAAACTTTGCAATAGCTTGAGGTAACTGTACTTACAATATAGCTAACAAATTACTAATACATAATAGAGTAAATATTGCAGTTGTTTATAAACACTGTGGCCCCAACTCTACCATTGACCCTCTGTTTCTGGATCCCTGCATGTGGTAATAGCCTCCTGTCCCAGACCTGGACTTTAGCGTCCAAAATCTGGGGGCTTACCTGAAACTCCCCCAAGCTCACTACCAGCTTGGATATTCTCGCTGCCACCAGATCAGGAATTGATGGGGCCTGATCCCCCCTTTCCTCTCTCTGGTGTCCCCAACCCTCCCTTGGGGGGACACCCAGATTCCAAATCCCTTGGATGCTAAAAGCAGGGGAGAAAACCCCTTCCCCCCTCCTTCCCAGGCTTGCCTCTTGGTCTAGCCTGTGAGTATTATGAAACCGGTTTCTCTGCTTCCCAAGAGATAAGCGTTCTCTACCCTCAGGACAATTGAGATGCAAAATGCCAACAGCTTGGCTTTGCCTTTCCCCGTGCCTGCCTTCCCGTGAGGGAGACAGGTACCTGATACAGAGGTGATTCTTTTTCTCTTTCCCCGTAGCCTGCTCTTTCCCTGAAAGCAATAGGAAAATAGCCCACAGCCTGGCTTTTCCCTTCCCTTTGCCTCCCTAGGAAAAGAAACTTCCACACGTTTTAAAAGAAAAGTTTATATAAAAAAAGAAAGAAAATATAAAACAATAATCTTGCATTAAGAAACTCAATACAGGCTCTTGCTTATAAGAAAATATGAAGAAACAGTCTGATTTAAAAGATAGCCCAATTAAACCAGTCCAACCAATCCACATACATGTAAATACAACCCAAAGCTCCTCATAGCCGAATTGCTTGGGGGTTCCTTTGTACTCACAGATGTGTAGGAGACACTTGGAGATAAGATGCAGTTAGGAGGAAGCTTGTTAACTCACAGCCGAGAAAACAACAAAAGACACAGCCATCCACATCTATTCGTACAACCCAAAGCTCCTCATAGCCGAATTGCTTTGGGGGTTCCTTTGTACTCACAGACTTTTGGTATAATATTTGAAATAAGAAGGAGTTAGGAGGAAACCTTGTTTACTCACAGCCGAGAAAACAAAAAAGACCCCGAGTATACAAATTCCCGCTCCTGACTTTAAACAATCCAGTTCTCTGATTGGTCCTCTGGTCAGGTGTTTGGTTACCCTTTCCAGGTAAAAGAAACTTAACCCTTACCTTACCTATCTACTTATGACACTGCACTGTTCAGAAGCTCCATTCTAAATTTTCAGTACTTTCTCTGGCTAAAAGTGATTACTTTCTTTTTCTTTTTTTTGTGTGGAAAGTCTGAAAAAAATCTCTTAACTTGCAGAGCCCAATAACTCCTTATGAAGGTAAAATGCTTTTCTCAACTTTAATAGAAAAAAATGCCACACTCTTTTTGCACAAAACTGAACTTTGAAATTTGATATGGTAACGATTCTCATACAAGAATACATCCATAGTCAAGTTTGAATAGATTTGGTTGTACAGTTAATAGTCATAAATAACACAGCTTGTTGGAGTTTTCTGTTGGAAAAGTCTGATTCAATGGAATCAAAATGTTACATGGGAGTACGCTAAGTCCATCAAAAATGTAAATGGAAACTGCCTGCCTGGTTTCCTGCCAGGCCAAGTTGCCTATCTCCGAGGTTGCCTGGAAGCCCACTAGATGGGCTGCAGAGGACCATGGGACAATGAGTAGCTTAAACTGAATTTTTTAAAATCCGTTTTTATCCTTCTATAATAGATGTTTTTGACAATGTCCATCCTGTAGAAAATTTAACGTATTTTATTTTTGTTCTAGTGCGAAACAAAATATTTACTGGAAATGCAAAATATTCCATGGGATGGAAATATCCATTCTCTCACAGCTCTAATAAAAAAAGCCTTTAAAATGGCATCTATACCTGCAATAGAAAATGTTGTCTTAATGTTTGCACTTACATGGTGATGCAGCGTTCGTGTGTATGTCTCCCAGAGTTGCCAGCTCTTGTGATTTCATGGCAAGACTCTCTTAAAGCTTCAGTTCCTGGAGTGAGTTTCTAGCCTCAGTGTTGAAGATAAAACTTGACACAAGAATACCCTAAATGTTCAAAAAACAGAAGGTAAACTAATAGAATCTAAAATGTATTATATACTTAAAATCTCAATCTCATTAATTTGGAAGGCCTGACTACTGTGCGTTGAATGCTTGTTGCTGGCAATGTTAATTTTTCATAGATGTACACTTATCAAAGATCGTTAGTGCTTTTCCTTCTACCACTTCAAGAACATATTAGAGTAGTTAAGGTGGGTTCTGAGTTTGATCCAGCAACCACTGACTGCAGTGCACTTCGGATCAAGCCCTATATGCAATTGCTACCTTACATTCTTATAGCATCTTTGTGGAGACTTTCAGCCCTTTGCTTTCTTGAAAGAAAAAACAGGGAAATTTAAATACCAAAAAGTCTCTAATGCAACAGTCGTTATGAAGTTACACTAAAAGTCAGGAAAAACAAAAGTCATCAATGTGTTACTCCAGTTCTATTCTGTCACTCGATGTTAACTTAGTCACATTATGCATATAATCCAGTATGAAGTATTTTCTGTTCCTATGTACCTTACTACATTAATAGCATACATATTGTATATGTACCAGGTTGCTGTAGGAAGCATGATTTTGCAATTACTGACACTTTTTAATAGTGCTACCTTAACATGGCATATAGATGTTTACATTTAATATATATTAAGAAACAAATCTTGTCCTTATCTGAGGGTAGCAGCAGTGTAAACATTGTCTAAGAAGAAAAATACTTCCTGAGATAGTACATATTTCCTGAAAGCTGAGGGTGTATGCCTAATCAAAAGAATAACTTTCCCCTTGGCATTATGTTTTTTTTACTACTATTATTTCTGGAAACAGTAAATATTTGTCTCGTTATCCCTTTGGATTTTAAATAAACAAAATCCTTATCTACAGAGACTCCATATTAAAATAGATAATTTCCCCATGGAAACATGTTGGAGGGCCAAACCAACATCTTGGCTACTTTTTCCTCTTGTTAGACATCATTAATGACAGAGGTAGAATGATTTCCTTTTTGGAAGAACAATTGCAGAAATATTTAATTTTGGCAACAAGGTACATTTTAACCAAGCAGATTGAGGGAAGAAAAAAATTATCATCAAGATTCTACAATACATAAAATAATGTGTATTTCACAGCACTCTGCATTTATAATACATTGTATCTGTATTTGAGGATCTGAAAGCACATTACAACATGGGGATTGTCACAGTTTTACAGATGATGAAATTGAATCCCAAAGTTCATTTTCTTGTTTACCATTTTACTGTTGGTGACAAATTCAGAAATAGACCCGTTTCCTCCTTTAATCATTAGACCACATTCCCTCTCTGTATGTGGCTAGCTACATACAGTAGACAAATACACATTAGTCACCATGAAAACGTCAACATTTGCCATACTCTTATGTGAGCTATCAGTTACAGACATCCCATTTTAAGTATAGGGAACTACTGCAATATCTCTGATAGCACCATGTGATTGAAGTTATTAAATTTCAACTTTGAGGTGTTGATCCCGTTGTGTATGTGTGTGTATATATACAGGAATAAAACTACATGTAAACTGCTTTTAAAATTCTTGAAAAGCTCGCCTCCAGAGCTCAGTGGAGGCCCAGCCACCGCAGGGGCAGATGTCTGCAGCTGCTGCCAGTCAGAGCTCACACCCAGCCAGCTGAGCCTGCCCCATGCCCGCTATCCCGAGGAGGACTGGCTGAGCCTGCCCCGCGCCAGCTACCCCGAGGAGGACTGACCGAGACTACCCTGCTCCAGCTACCCCGAGGAAGTGCCGAGCCTGCCGCTTGCCAGCTACCCCGAGGAAGAGCTGGGCCTGCCTCTCACCAGCTATCCCGAGGAGCAGCTGAGCCTACCATCAGCTATCTACCCAGAGGAACCGATGGTGTTTGAGACCTCCGGTGACGCTACGACAACTCAGGTATCCTACGAGGGGGGAGTGTGGAAGTAGCCCGGGGGCAGCCGACCCCAGTCTGGCTGCAGCACTGCCAGAACCAATGTCAGTGTGTTGCGTCCAGGATCCCCACTGACAGCAGCGAGTCTCTGCCGCTGCTAGGGCCCCGGGCTGGGATGCAGTGGAGTGGGAGGGCCTGCGTCCCCACTGCCACCCCTCCAGGGGTGGCAGACTCCCCCTTTCCCTGGCCTGAGGAGGCCGAAACCTACTGTTGCTGCTCAGCCCTGCCTGAGGGCCCAAGCATTTTGACTTGGTGTTTGTTACCCCACCCTGACCTAGGGCCGGCTTAAGACTACTGTTACCACTCAGCCCTACCTGAGGGCCAGTAGCGAGGCAGTGGGATACCCCACAGCCCCACTGAGGGACGAACCGCAGCCGAGCTGCACTACAGCATGGAAGTCATGTTTTTGCCCAGTAAATTACACAAACCTTCAGAAGACTTTCATTTGGCAGGGGAATAAAGTCACAGAAATAGAACTACTGACAACTCTGTGGTATTAATATCTTTATAGTATTAATGACTGTACTGATTACTAACCTGACTGCAGCAGATCCAGTATGCTTCCACTATGAAGGAAAAGAAGTATTGTTTCTATTCACAAGGAATCCCCACTAATAGGAGAAAACCAACTGATTAGATTCTAGTTGGAATTTTTTTTATTATTTTAGCAGATTTTTGACAAATCATAACAAAAAAATGTGGGAGTTGGAGCTCCTGACAGATCATTTCTTCCTTGAACCTACCTGTAATCAGAGCTTTCTGTGAAATATATTTCTCATTTGTCACTTACTTTTCCTTTGCATTCTTTTTTCTTGGTGTTCACTGATAGAATATAGCAAGGCTTATTGGTAGAAAAATAATTTTAGCAATAATACTTTTTCTGAATATACTACTATCAATTCAGCAGTCTGATCTATGTCACTGATTCCAAGGGCTGGTCTAGACTATACAGTTAGGTCAACATAAGATAACTTATGTTGACCTAATTATGTCAGTGTCTACATTATAGTCTTCATCCCAGCGATGTAAGGCTGTGTCTACACTACAAAATTATGTCAATTTTATGTAAGTCAGCATCCAGCCTCTGATTTAATAAAGTGGATCTTGCATGTCTCCCCTATGCTCATTATGTCGGTGAGGTGCATCCTCACTAGCAAGGCTTGCATCGACGCATGGAGCGCTACACTGTGGATAGTTATCTCACAGTGCATATTGCCGAGTGGAATTTTGGTTTGGGCTTGCAATGCCTTATGGGATCAAAACGTTTGCATGGGTAGTTATGGGAACATGGCATTAGCCTCCCATGATGCACTTACCTCACTCTCTCCTTCCCTCCCTCCCTGAAATCAACGCAAACAAACCAAGCCTTTTTTGTGCCTTTTTTCACTCTTGTTGTGAGCATTACAAACATCTCATGCCTTATCCTGCAGTATTTATGCAGCCGAAACAGGAGCCACCTCGTAGAACAATGTGATGTCTTGCAAGCAACCCTGCTGGAAGCCAAGGAGCGGAGCAATTTGCAGTTGCTGGCGACAGTCACGTATCATCTTGACACAATTGAGCACCGCTTCTGGGCCCGGGAAACAAGCACCTACTGGTGGGAACGCATTGTTATGCAGCTATGAGATGATGAGCAGTGGCTGCAGAACTTTTGAATGTGTAAGGCCACTTTCCAGGAACTGTGTGAAGCGTTTTCCCCAGCCCTGAAGCACAACAATAATAAAATGAGAGCTGCTCTGACCGTGGAGAAGCAAGTGGCGATAGCTCTGTGGAAGCTTGCAACACCAGACTGCTACAGGTCAGTAGGGAATCAATTTGGAGTGAGTAAATCTACCAGAGGCTCTGTTGTGATCCAAGTTTGCAGGGAAATCAACAGACTTCTGCTAAGGGTAATAACTCTGGGCAACATGCAGGACATAGTGGATGGTTTTGCTGCAATGGGGTTCCCTAACTGCAGTGGGGCTATAGATGGAAAGCAAATCCTTATCTTGGCACCAGACCACCTTGCCAAAGAGTACATAAACTGAAAGAGGTAATTCTCATGATGTTGCAAGTGCTGGTGGATCACAGAGGCCATTTCACTAACATCAACGTGGGATGGTCGGGAAAGGTGCATGTCACACATATCTGACCCTGCCAGCAGGTAGGGGATCTTGGGGGACAACTACTGCACTGGTGGGGTGCAAAATAAACTTTATTAAGAAAATGCAAAAACAGGGAAAATTCAATAGTGAGGGGTATGGGGTTTGTTAAGGTAGACAATTGGGGAGGGGTTTATTTTAGTAAATAGTATAAGGGGTTTAATAGTGGGGTACAATACAGTGGGGTACAATACAGTTGGTAATCAATTAACACTGAAATATAAATGTAACAGGTACCTAACATTTCTTATGTAAAGGGTGTGTACAGCAGCATATAACCAACTAACAGTTATGGGAAAAATGTGTTAAATATCCAACAACTCTAGGTAGAAGTGTGTCACAGTGGTATAAATGTAAAATGTGAGGTGTGTTAGAGAGAAAAAGGGTAACCAGTGGGGTTTTATGCTAGACTTTCAGTAATACAATTGAGGTTTGGCAGCAGTAGGAGCGGGGGAACACGTGGGGGAAGGGATTAAGAGAGAGAGAGAGAGACAGAGAAAGGCAGGGTAGAGGAATGAGGTTGGGGGATGGGGAAGAGGAGCACGTGAGCAGAGAGCAGAGGAGGTTTAAACTCAGGGAGACACAGAGAGCAGACAGGCTGCAAGTTTTAAACAGCAGAGACACTGCAACCAGTGACTGGGGAGCTTGGGGGGGGGCAGCGGGAAGACAGACTTAACCACAATTATACAGAACACAGCAAAATCTTATCTATGATCTAACTTAACCAAGACTACACAAATTAGCCAAGTAACAGAACACAATGCAACAATTTTTAAACCTAACTTACAGAGCAGCAATACAAACAATTCTCTAAACCTAACTTAACCACAGCTATGCAAAATGAAATTACAACTTATCTAGACTAAGAACCTGATTCTAATAGGTGCACCTTAGCAGCAGTGGAGGGGGCTGCAAGCTGGCAGCCCAGGATACAGTCCAGGAAGGCACAGCCCAGCAGCGGCACAGGCTTATTTTTTTCAGCAGCAAAGGCGCTGCGGAGCAAGAAACAGATTATAGATACAGACCAAGGAGTTAGCTTGGGTCTGTCTGCTTGGGAAACAAGGCCAGCAGCGAGGACAGGGGGAGCCTGCAAGAGAGAGAGCTCTTACCAATCCCCAGGACAGCAGCAAACATAGAGACAGGAATAGCAGTAGCATCGGAGGATGGAGAGCGGACTCGATTCGCTTTCAGTAATCAGGAGATCTCCAGGCACAAATTCGTTGTTCGTGGAGGGGAGTTTAAAAATGGGGGTATGCTCAAAAACAAACGAGAGCAGAGAGAGGGCCCCCCAAAGACCCTAGCTGATGAGACCAGGTGGCAAAGCAGGAGCTTCTCCGAGATCTGATCAGAAAATGTCTGGTTTTAAAGGCAAACGTAGGCAGTTTCCCACCAGTACCTTTGATTGGCTCCTCTTGATACAGGGGAGGAGAGGAGGTAGGAAAACCTGCAGGTGAGCATAGGCATGCCTGGGCATGTTCTGAGCCACAGGTATGACCATATGCTTAATTAGTTGGCCACTCAGGTCTTGCATTTCTGGGCACCGCCCCCCACACCGAGCCCAGGTCTGAACAAAGGAGTCAAACACAAAAGAAGCAAGAAGCCCCCTCCCTAGGCAGGGCAGTGGCTCCATTTAGTCTGTACAAGCCATTCCTATGAATAGGGCTGTGACTTTAGTTAGCACGATGGCCGGGAGGGGCGGCCACCCAGGACAAACAGAAAGGAGAAGGGAAAGAGGAATGCTAGCAGGGGGACAGCTGTAACAGACAATATCTTTAGTAATTCTGGTCTGGTCAGAAAACTGCAAGCAGGGACTTTCTTTCCAGACTGCTGAATAACCATTGGTGACATTGAAATGCCAATCATGATCCTGGGAGACCCAGCCTACCCCTCGCTCGTATGGCTTCTGGAGCCGTACACAGGCAGCCTGGACAGCAGTGAGGACTGGTTCAACCATAGGCTGAGTAAGTGCAGAATGGTTGTGGAATGTGCCTTTGGATATTTAAAAGGCTGCTGGCTCTGTTTGCTTACTAGGTTAGACGTCAGTGAAAGCAATATCCTCATTGTTATTGCTGCCTGCTGTGTGCTCTATAACATCTGTGAAACAAAGAGAGAAAAGTTTCTGGTGGGGTGTGGGGGGGCTGAGGCAGATCACCTGGCAGCCAGTTTTGAGCAGCCAGACACTAGGGCAATAAGAAGAGCACATCGAGGGGCTCTGTGTCTCTGTGAGTCTTTGAAAACTGGTTTCAGCGGTGAGCCAGAGTAATGTGACACTTATCTGTGTTGTTCCTTACCAAACTGTCCCCTCTGGTGCATTTTCTCCCCTGTAAACTACACCCCCGCTAACCACAGTGTGCTGAATGAATAAAGAGCCTTTTCTCCTCAATCCGTTAAGTTTTATTATGCTCACAAACACACAGAGACAGCAAAGAAAAGTAAGATAACCTGGGGGGAAAGGGCTGATAACACTGCAGGGGCAGGGGACAAGGACAGTTTGCCTACAGTTGCACTGCAATAACAATCAATGGTGTGGGAATGGGCACCTTCTGGTCCTTGTACCCTCCCCTAGTGTTGAGTGTGAAGGATACCAAACTCCCCTCCCCCTCACTCTGCCTCATAGGACATTTGGGGGAGGAGGATGTAGAACTGGGCGATGATGGCAGCAGGTTCAGCATAGGGGCAGAGGGACTCTAGCATCCAGCTGCCTTTCTTGAACCTCAGCCAGACACCTCAACATTGCTCCTTCATAACCTTCAGCATGTCTTCCTGCGTGGCATGCTCTTGTTCTCTGCATGCTCTCCTGTTCTCCCTGTTCATGTCCAGGTTGTCGGACAGCTGTAATCCTCCATGTGCTGAGCTGCATCTTGTCACTCTCAGAGGCGCGCATTAACTCACTGAACATGTCCTCCTGAGTCTTCTTTTTCTGACAATCTACAAGCCAGGTTCAGTTCTCCCTTCTGCCTAAGGCTGCTTCTCTTTGCTCAACCAACATGGTGACCTGAGCAATGGAACTCATGAAGGTCTTTGCAAGGGTGGGGAACCCCAAGGAAATAATAACAGACATGAGGATTAACTTCACGATGAAGAACTCGTGTGAACTACTGAATATTGAAACTCTGAGAACAACTGCTTACCACCCTAAGTGGATGGGTTAGTCAAACAATACAATGGGACTGTGAAGGGGATGCTGAGAAAGTTTGTGTCTGAAGACTCTCACCATGGAGATTGCTTGTTAACACATTTCCTATTTGCAGTGCATGAGATTCCCCAGACCTCAAAGGGGTTCTCATCCTTTGATTTGTTGTATAGGAGACTATGCTGGGGAATCATAGATCTAGTTCAGGAAACCTGGGAAAAGCAAGAACCTAGAGGTATTGGGGTAATAGAGTATGTTCTCCAGCTACAAAAGAAGCTGAAGATACTAAGGGATTTTGCAAAGGAAAATCTCTGAAAGGCCCCAGACTGTCAAGAACAAGCCTATAAGAGGGACACCAACCCATGTAAATTCCAACCTGGTGACAGGGTATTGCTGTTATTGCCAACTTAGAGTCAAAGTTAATGGCTAGTAGGCAAGGGCCTTTTGAGATAGTACACCAGGTAAGAGCCATAGATTATGAGATATAGCAACTGGGAAAGAAGAAGAGATCCAGATTCACCACATAAACCTTCTGGTGGTCTGGTGAAACTGTAAGAGCTTATTCATAACATCCTTCCCCCATCAATCCAGAGCTGGGCTCCCAGGCTCTGTTACCCAAAGACCCAAACACTATTTCCTTTGGAGAAAGATTCCAGCCATCTCAATGGACTCAGATGTTGCATGTTGGACTCAGATGTTGCAGAAGGTCTTTCCCTTCTATGTTCTCATCACGGCCCAGACAAAGCAGGCTGATTTGTTACCACATCATGATGGAGCCTGGATGGAAGATCCAGAAGAGCCTACATCCCCTACTCAGAAAGATGTGGGATGTTGTATATCAGGAGCTGCAGGTGATGTTGAACCTTAGTGAGGTAGAGGAGTTTCACAGCAGGTGGCAGAGCCCTACTGTCTTAGTGCCCATAGTGGATAGGATGTCTCAGTTTTGAATCGACTTTAGGAAAAATGAACGCAATATCTGTTTGATGTGTATCCTATATCATGAGTGGAGTGATTAGATGATGCAAAGTATATCTCAACCTTAGATCTGACTGAGGGTTACTAGCAGATCTCCTTAACAAAGGGATCTCAAGGAATAAAGCAGCCTTTGCAACACCTTTCGACCTGAACCAGTTCAAGACCATGCCCTTTGGCCTTATGGGGCTGCAACTGCCTGCAGTGACTGATGAACATGGGTCTGCGAACACACAGCCAGTATGTGACAGCCTATATGGTTGTTTACAGTTATAATTGGGAGAAACATTGTAAGCATATCTTGGTGGTCCTATGGGCCCTTGTCATAAATAGATAGGTAAGGTAAGGGTTAAGTTTCTTTTACCTGGAAAGGGTAACCAAACACCTGACCAGAGGACCAATCAGATAACTGATTTTAAGTCTAGGGCGGAATTTGTATACTCGGGGTCTTTTTTGTTTCTCGCTGTGAGTAAACAAGTTCCTCCTAACTCCTTCTTATTTCAAATATTATACCAAAAGTCTGTGAGTACAAAGGAACCCCCAAAGCAATTCGGCTATGAGGAGCTTGGGTTGTACGAATAGATGTGGATGGCTGTGTCTTTTGTGTTTTCTTCGCTGTGATTAACAAGCTTTCTCCTAACTGCATCTTATCTCCAAGTCTCCTACACATCTGTGATACAAAGGAACCCCCAGCAATTCGCTATGAGAGCTTTGGTTGATTTACATGTATTGGATTGGTTGGACGGTTTAATCGGGCTATCTTTTAAATCAGACTGTTTCTTCATATTTTCTTATACAAGAGCCGTATTGAGTTTCTTATGCAAGATTATTGTTTTATATTTTCTTTCTTTTTTATATAAACTTTTCTTTAAAACGTGTGGAAGTTCTTTTCCTAGGGAGCAAAGGGAAGGAACAGCCAGGCTGTGGGCTATTTTCCTATTGCTTTCAGGAAAGAGCAGGCTACGGGGAAATAGAAAAAGAATCACCTCTGATCATGGTACCTGTCTCCCTCATGGAAGGCAGGCACGGGAAAGGCAAAGCCAAGCTGTTGGCATTTTGCATCTCAATTGTCCTGAGGGTAGAGAACGCTTATCTCTTGGGAAGCAGAGAAAACCGGTTTCGTGATACTCACAGGCTAGACCAAGAGGCAAGCCTGGAAGGAGGGGAAAGGGGTTTTCTCCCCTGCTTTTAGCATCCAAGGATTTGGAATCTGGGTGTCCCCCCAAGAGGAGGTTGGGACACCAGAAGAGCAAAGGGGGGACAGCCCCATTCAATTCCTGATCTGGTGGCAGCGAGAATATCCAAGCTGGTAGTGAGCTTGGGGGAGTTTCAGGTAAGCCCCCAGATTTTGGACGCTAAAGTCCAGGTCTGGGACAGGAGGCTATTACCACAGCCCTTGAAGAAACCAACCACATGGTGAATCTGGCTAAGTGCTGGTTGGGTTTCATGGGGTAACATAACTTGGATATACCATCAGAAGAGACAGACTTAGGCATCTAATTGGGAAGGTCCAGGCCTTGACTGATTTTCATATATTGTCAACAAAGAAACAAGTTAGATGATGTTTAGGTCTGGCAGGCTATTATGACAATTCATACCCAGCTTTGCTACAACATCCCTCACGGAATTAGGCCAGGTCTATACTACACACTTACTTCAGTATAACTATGTTGCTCATGGGTGTAAAAAAATCCACACCCTGGAGCAACATAGTTATACCAACCTTAACCCCCACATATATGCTTTTCCCGCCTACATAGCTACTGCATCTCGCAGAGGTGCTGTTATTAGGCTGACAGGAGAGCTCTCTCTTGTCGGCTTAGAGCATCTTCACCAGAAGCACTACAGCAGTGCAGTTACATCAGTGCAGCGGTGCCAATGCAAGTTTGTACTGTAGACCTGCCCTGAGTGACCCTAGCCCCAGGAAGGTTGCCTGGTCCAAGGTCTGTGACAAAGCCATCAGGACCTTGAAAGACCATCTGAGCAAAGAACCGGTCCTCTTCTACCCTGACCTCACATGGCAGCTCATACTCCACACAGATGCTTCAGACATAGGGCTGGGGTCCAGGCTGTTCTAAGACTTTAATGGGGGAGAGCATCCAGTACTCTGTATCAACTAGAGATTGTTTCTCCAATGAAGGCCTGCTCAACTATAAAGGAAGAGGCCTTGGCAGCAAAGTGGACCATAGAAGTATTGCAATATTATCTTCTGGGAAATCCTTTCCATTTGATAATTGACCATGTCTGCCTCTGCTGGTTAAGTTCCATGAAAGATACCAACCCCTGGATAATGAAGTAGTATTTGGCCTTACAACCCTATGCCTTCTAGGTGGTCCGCAGTCAGGGAAACAAATACCAGAACACAGATTTCTTTTTCCAGGATGGTGGACTATGAGGCTTGGACTCAGGCACCCCAACACCGAATGTAAGGGGTGTGTGTGATGAGGTGGATAAACCCCACAAAGGAGAGAGAGGAATTCAGGAAAAACACTAGGCCTGGGAAGTCTGCTGGACAAGCTCCACTCGGAGGAAGAGATTTAAAAGGAGTCTCTTCAGCACAACAGAGTGGCAGGCAGAGATAGACAGATATGCATTCGCGGCCACAGAGGGGTAACACCAGGAGAGTAACCTCAGGAGCAGAAAAGCAGCATGAATCTGGGACTCCTCAGTGTGTAGAGTCCTTTGGGCTAGATTGCAAAGGAGAACCATGAGCCATGTCATGCACTGAGGAGGAAAGAGTGGTAGGAAGAGACACCTTCTTTACAGTGCCAAGAGGGCCCCTGGGTCTGAATCTGGTGGAGTGGGGGGCCTGGGTTCCCCTACCAGGAGATGGGACTGCTGTCATAAACTCTAACAGCTAAGTGGGAGCCTCCTCCTGCTCACACTCTTCTTCAGATGGGTCCCTTCCCTTAGAGAAAAGAATGTATGCCATATACATAATAAGTAATGCTTTTATATACAGTAGAACCTCAGAGTTACGAACACGTCAGGAATGGAGGTTATTTGTAACTCTGAAATGTTCCATAACTCCGAACAAAATGTTATGGTTGTTATTTCAAAAGTTTACAACTGAACATTGACTTTATACAGCTTACTATACAGAAGAAAAATTCTGCTTTCCCTTTATTGTTTTAATAGTTTACATTTAAAACAGTACTGTACTGTTTGGGTGGTGGGGCGGTTGGTCTTTGTGGCTGCCTGACTGTGTAGTTCTGGTTCCAAATGAAGAGTGTGGTTGACTGGTCAGTTTGTAACTCTGGTGTTCGTAACTCTGAGGTTCTACTGTATTATGAATATGTAAATAATATACACATAGAGTGAGTGCCATTTAGAAACTCAGTTTTCACTGTTCCAGGTTTCTGTGACAACTGTGGTATCTTTCTATATCTAGAATAGGAGATACCACTTTTACCATGGAGCTCTAAATACTGATGTTAATGACTTCTATTCCACATGTGTGTGCAACTCCCTGTGACCCAAACTGTCTGCCATTTTAAAAAAGTGAATTTACTCATAGGTAGCAGGCAGAGCTCTCTAAGATATGGCTTTTATTTCCTTCCATTTACATTAAAAAATAACAATGGTAGTAAATGAGGATAAAAGACGATATTTTAAAAAAGTGGAAGGCTGGAGATGTGGAGAGTGGGAGTCAGATTAAATATGCTCCCACACAAGCAGCAGCAGCGCAGAAGAGGCAGCCACTGCAGAGGATGAAGATTTGGAACTGAGCTGCTTGCACCTCTGCCAAGCCATGGACAAAAGGGAATAGGTAGGATTCTTGCTCCTGCAGTACTCAGAGAGGAAACCAGGAGAATGAGAAGAGCATCTGAGCTGCCACTAACTGAGAACAGTGTGCAGGGAAGCTTATGGCTTGGGAGTAGCCCAAACAGTCTGTCTATCTGTCAGGTCTCACAGAGGAGTGAAAAGACTATTGGGGCCTGTTGAAACCCAGCTGCTAAGAGCTAGCTACATTAAGGAGGCTCATCCAGGTACTCAGTTTCCCCAGGTTCTAGGATTTTACCCAGAGCAGATTAAACCTATCTAGAGGGGTGGAGCCAAAGCTGAATTTGGTGAGGGGTGGGGAGTCCAGAAGTGTTTCCCTACAGGCCAACCCCCTAAGAAACCCCACTGTACATCTAAAGTGTCTGAGAGTCAGATGGGAACTCCATATTTGTGGAGTAGTTTTCAGTGGACTCTGATGGAGTCTTTCCCACGTGCCTGTCCCTTGTGGTGCTGAAAGGTCTTTGATGCTCTGGGGAAGACACAAGTGAAGACTACTGCGACTGTTTAAGACTCTAAAGTATTAGATATATAGAGGATAGATGGACATCTCTGTTTGAGGAGGAAGGAACAACAGATTATATGTTATAGTGGATGTTATTTGACTTTGAGATTTGTGGGTTTAATTTCTTTCCTGGGGCCAACCCATAACATTTGTTTTATCAAATGAAGGTTTTCTACTAGGAGAAGTATATTTCTATTCCTATAGTGGCTTCAGGAGACTGGCCTTTGTTCTCAGTAGGGGGAGGCTCAGGGTACTGATCCGGGCACTTCTGGAAAGTAGTAGTGCAGGTGCTGATGGAAAATGTCCTATACCTTCTTTGGTATAGGACACAGTTTGACAGAAAAGTGTAGCTCCTATAGAGAAGGTTTCATGCACACCCATCCCCCTCAATCTTGGTTGGGCTTAGCCACTCCCGCACCGCACTATATCCATCTTATGTACTCAGTGCATAAACTTTCAGCTCTAATTAGAGCTGGTAAGACATGTTTGGATGGAATATTTTTCCATTAGAAAATGCTGATTCATTGAAAACAAAACTTTTTAAAGAAGCGTGTCATTTTTGACAAAAAATGTTTTGACATTTTTGGAACATACTTTGAAACAGAAAATCAAAAGTGACTTCATTTCAATTTTAAATTTCAATTTTTTGTATACTATGATATCAGAATGACCTGAACAATGAATCTCATTGTTTCCTGGGACACATCAAAAATTTTTGTTTTGCATTTCCTGAAAAATTAAAAATCTGATTCCCACCCAGCTCTAGCAAGAGTGTGAATTAAAGCTGAATATCACCTTAAATCCCACTTTAAAAAAATTGACCTGTTATATAGATCTTTTAGGATCCAGATCTCTAACAAGTTTTATGTAGATGGACAAGGATGTTGTTAAGAGCCATTCATTAACAATGAAAAGTAGGCCTGCCATGGAAAAAATTAAACCAGACTGAAAATTCAAAGTGTTCTTACTAAAATAATTATGAAGAGAAACCAATCAAAGCTGCACGGAAAATTGCGATGGGAGTGTATTACCTTTGAAAGGCTGGCCAGGAGTTGCAATCAGAATTACCTGCATATAAATAATGAGGTTCCCTGCTCCCCCTCCCACTCTCCCCTCCCTGAGGGCTGACCTGTTTAAAAGTGGAAGAGGAGGCAAGGGAAAGTGTAGTATGGAGACTAGAAGATGCATACCTGGTAAGGGATTGTGTTAGCTAGCCTAGCTCTTAGAGACTTTTTTTGAGTAGCCCAATCCTGGGCTCACAGGTAAGAGCCTTTAAACTGTTGTTCAGGTGCTCCTCTCAGAGGGCTTATTTAAAGGGAAATATGCTTATGTTAAGTAGAATGTTTGTTTGGCTTCTCCTTGCCTCAACTGTTACAATGAATTCATTGCTGCCCCACTGAAGGGGAAACTGAGGCAAGCCTCAGCAGATCCATGTTTTGCGAGACAGAGCAGGCATAAAAACTGAGGGGAAGTTTCACAGCAATTGGACACTTACTTTTAAAGAGAGACAAGAATTCATGGTCTATTTTAATCCCATTTTATAATGCAACTCTAAATATGCAGTCACTACAAACTGTGTCCATAATGTTATGATATTTGTTTAGACTCATTTGTACCTAGACTTCTCAAAATCACACTCACTGTGAAAGGACGGGGTGAGCCCACCCTGAGCCCAAAGCTAATTAACCTTAGAAAACAAAACATGCATGAACTTTATATGGACACAGCTATTCAATCAATCAGAAGCAAATTCTTTGAAATGTCTGAGGAGCTGGTATGTGTATGTTTTGTCTATTCTAAGCCACAACTACAAAGAAAAATATCATGTTGATAAATGAAATGCATTACCAAAGGAAGAAGTAGGTTCAAAGTATGCCTAGGAGTCATTTATCATAATACAGAGCATAAATTAATAAATGTATGCTTCTAAAAAGCAATAAACCTTCTAATTCAGTTTTATTTAAATAGTTAAATTGCTGCCCCAGTCAACCTCTCACTGTGATGTGCAGTCTACTAAGCTAAAAAGTCTACAGAAGAGGGTAAGTTTCTTTTCACTAAATATGTATATGCTATTTGTATCAAGAAAAAAGCCTCTTTATTCGTCAATGCATAACCCTTAGTCACAGAGTGAAAAGGTGCAAAGATTTACCATTCAAGTTCAACACAAAGTGGAATGTCTGAAGTCTGCTCACTAGCCACCTACAATACAGCATGGAACACATGTTATTTTTAGAGAAAATGGAATTTTAAGTGCATCATACCGTTGTGAGGATAGATTCAGTAAACCTTTCAGTGGGATTTTTTCCCACAGAAATAATTACTGATGCCTGTATGCCTTTCCAGATGTCTTGCATATTACTTGAAATGTCAAGACAATACCTCAAGAGAACACTCCAATTTGTTAAACTGATATTTTAAAAATGGTATCAATGCTTATTCTGTGTAGTAAGTGCTGTTACATCATGTTACCAGAAATGCCCCTTTTAGTTGCTGTACTTCCAAAAAGAGGGAGGATAATGTAAGAAGGGGGATAGTATTGTTAAGGATAAGATTTCTGTCATAAGTGTTTTCGGTAAAAGTCATAGAAAGGTTGCAGAGAATAAACAAAAATTCATGGAAGCCTGCAACTTTTACTAAAAATACCCTGGGGGGAACTACCAGTTGGAGCCCTGCCAGCTGACCACTAGCTCCTGCTTCAGCCCTGGGGGCACCTGCTTGGCCCAGGGGCCAACTCAGCCTGGCCATGGTGCCTGCTCCTGCTCTGGCCCTAGGAGCTGCTGCTCCTGCATCAGGGTCTGAGCACCAGCCCCTGCCCCAGGGACTGCTCCTCCAGTTCCAATGGCCCTGGGGGCTGACTGCTGGCTGCTGCTCTGGCACCGCCACCGCTCCTAGGTGCGGATTGACAGCTGCTCCAGCCCTGCCATTGCAGTGGGCTGAGTCAGCCGAAGAAGTCACAGAGGTCCGTTAAAGTCACAGACTCTGTGACAGAATTGTATCCTTAAATATTGTTAATGGACTCGACTGGGACTCAAAATTCAATTCTTGGTTCTGCTACAGACTTCCTGTGTCACCTTAAGCAAGTCACGTAGCTTCTCTGTGCCGCAGTTCTCCATCTATGTAGTGGGGATAATACTTCCCTACTTCAAAGGCAGTGGTGCTGGAACAGTTTTTGGAATAGGGGTGCTGAGCTGCATCCCTCTTACCTCTGTCCACGTCCCTCAACGCCTCGTGGGGCTGGGAGCAGGGTCGTGACTCCAGGAGAAGGGGATGCGGACAGGAGTAAGGTGGCTGTGACCCTGCACGCAGGGCTGGCAGCTGGGCGGGACTCTAGGCTGGTGGCTGGGTGGGACCCCGGGGCCAGCAGAGGAGCCCCCAGGGCCGGCAACCTGGACCCTGGGCAGCAGGGGGCTGGTGGCTGGGATGCCAGGCGCAAAACCTGGGGGTGCTGCAGCACCCCCCACTCCTCTACTTCCTATGCTAATATTTCTAGCTGTATAGTTCCCTGCCTACACTGTGAATTCCACAATAAATCAGACTGTCTACACAGGCCTTCTTTGCTTTCTCCTATGAGGCTGTGAACATTGTCATTGTCTGTACCTATAAGCTACCAAACAGCCTTTCCTAAGTAAGCATGTTTATTCTTAGTGTATTTTTAAATATGATAAAGGAATCTAAATACATGCTATTAAATTAACCAGAGATCACCTCCCGCTCCAACGACGATCAGTCCTTCAAAGTCCACCAAGGGGGTTTTCTGTGGTCATAAATTCATAACAGTTGTTAGCTCAGATCAAGCACTGCCTGGAATCGTTGATTCTTTCCTTTGTACGGTTTTGGCTTTTGATCTTGTCCTCATGTAACAAGTAATCAGCAGACTAAGGTCACCTCCTGAAGGTGAAGCTTCAAAAGGCTGAGTTCTTGCACAACCAGAGGAGCTACACTTGCATAGACCTCCCCATAGAGATTTCCTGGGAAATCTCCTTCTTTTGTTTGCCTTGAAAATTCATTCTTGTCTCACATTGTTTAATAACGTTGGCCATGTCCTCCCCCCACAGAGAAGTTATTTACAATCCCACAATAATACATAAACTTTGCATTTATAATGTAATGGACTTCAAAGCTGTTTAAATTTAATTCAATAAGATTGCCCAAAGATATTACAGGAAACTACCATACGTGTCACTATAAGTACCTAAAACAGACAGATCTCTTTGTGACTTTGTAAAAGCCACTTAATTTCTCTGCTCGTTTTGTGAGTGCTTGAGAGGCACTCAGATTATTATTGTGATGATGGTGATATAAATAGATAACATAATACAAACATCATTCTGAAATTATGATGCCACAGAGTACAACTCAAAAAAAACAAAAACAAAAAAAAAGCCAACCATCAAAAATACCATGCTGAAGCATTTTCACTTCCACAAAATGAGCACATATTTATGTGAGTCTTGCTTTTATCGCTAAATTATGAATTTCATGTTTTCTGAATAAATTGCTATGAGTGGTGGGGTTTTTTTTGTTTTGTTTTTAATAACTTTAAGCAACCCAGGTTGGAGTTGCACAAGGGCTTTGTTTGCCCTGGGGTCTGTAGCTCTTGGGAAATGTGGTATCAGAGCTAGAGCTTCAGCTCAGATATTTCATGTTTTTGTAATGAGTGATAATCTTCTGTTATATATATACATACACAGCCCCCCAAAAAAACTTTCCAGCAGGAACGTGTTACTATCTGAAGTAAGCCCTACTACTGAATCTAATAGCTCCTCTCTCCAATGATTCCAGTCAGTTAAACTGAAGTGGAGAATATTTCCATGTATACAGTCCTGGAAACTGCAACTCCAAGAGGATCCTACACCAGCAGTCTCATGAGAAGGCTCTTGAGTCTGTTGGAATAGCTGCTGCCACACGGGGAAGAGCAGGCTCCAAGGGCTGTCTCTTTGAGGAAAAAGGTGAGAAAACACTACTATGGGGTGCTCAGATGCTGCAGTGATAGTGGCCATATAAGTAGCTAGATAACTATAGAGAAGTAGCAGCTTACCGGGATGGGGGCAGAAGACCGTGGAAAAACTGTTACTTCTTCTTTGAATGATTGCTCATATCCATTCCAGTTAGGTGTACGCGCCACGCGTGCACGTTCGTTGGAAAATTTTTACCCTAGCAACTCCGGTGGGTCGGCAGGTCGCCCCCTGGAGTGGTGCCGCTATGGCACCTGATATATACCCCTGCCGGCCCGTCCGCTCCTCAGTTCCTTCTTACCGCCATGTCGGTCTTTGGAACTGTGGAGCGCGGCATAGCTGTCCTCCACGTACCTAGCTTCTCCTTGTTCTATCGTTGTATATAGTTATTGTTAGTGTATAGAGTAATTAGTTTTATAGTTGTCAATCGGTTATTGTATATAGTTTAGCGGGTTTGGGCTCTAGCCCTTCTCTGCACCCGGTGCCCGGGCTCATGCCCGGTTCGCCGGGATTCAAGCCGTGCTCAGACTGTAAAAAGCCGATGCCCACGAGCGATCCCCACGACGCCTGCCTAAAGTGCCTGGGGGAATCACACATATCTGAGAAGTGCTGCATTTGTAAGGCCTTCAAGCTGCGGACCAAGAAGGAGAGAGACCATCGTTTAAAGACTCTCCTTATGGAGGCGGCTCTTAACCCTCCTTCCTCGGTACCGAGTGCCGACACCGCTCCGGCACCGGACCGCGCCGGCACCACGAAGACGCCTCGGCACCGGCCTTCCCCGGCACAGGGTCCCGACCGAAGAACATCGACTTCCTCTACTCCTGCGAAGCAGGCTCATGCAGACCGCCCGGCACCGATTCCTGCCACGGCCCCGACGCCAGTGATACCGTCGACTCCAGCCCTGAGAGGTCCATCGAGTCCGGTCTTGGAGAGCTCCCCGGTGAGACCCGTGGTCGAGCTGACGGTCCCCTCTAAGCCAGAAACATTCTCTTCGGCCAGGGACCTTATTGCGATGACCGAGTCTGCTCTGCCTCAACCCCCGGCACCGCCGCTGCGGGTTCTTCAGTCCAGAGGCAAGACTGCAGCCATGAGACCTCTGTCCCTGGAGTCGGCAGGCCAGCACCGATCTCCACCTAGGTCCCAGCACCGCTCCAGGTCCCGTGGAAGATCTCAATCGAGGCGCCACTCGCAGTCCCGGCACCGCTCACGTCGGCGGTACCGGTCATACTCGTGGCACAGATGCACCTCCCGGTACTCTTGGCACCGCTCAGGTTCTAGTCATCACTACCGGCACCGAGACTCCCGCAGCCGCTCGCGCCATCGGCGCTCCTGATCCCGGTCAACCTCCCGGCACCGAGCTGGTGGCAGGTCCCGGTCGCGATCTCGGCACCGCAGTGATTCCCAGTACCGGTCTCCACCAACGGGGGCAAGGGACCCATACCAGCCTCGTTCGGCCCCCCACCCCCGGCCATCCCGCCAGCCGTCTGTGTCCTCTCAGGCGGATAGCCTATATGCCCCGGACACAGACGTACCTGCTACTTGTTCCATGAACCTGAGCCTCAAGAGCATGGACCGCAGCAGTGGGGGTTCTGGATGCCTTGGGTGTACCATCAAGCCCAAGGCCTTCAGCCGGGTCCCTCACATTCCAATGTCTCGGAACACAGGGTTCCTGAGGCCACGATTTCCCATCCTCCTCCCCCTCCCACGGAGGAAAGGTTGTCCCAGCCTCAGGACCCCGAACCCCCTGCGGAGTTGGACGCAGTTCTTCAGGCAGAGCCCTCCGCAGACCCGCTCCTCCCAGGTCTCTCCTCCTCATCCTCCCCGGACGAGGCTGTGGCTGGGACATCATCTACCAGCCCGCCTCCGCTTGACCTTAGGGCGCACCAGGACCTCCTCAGGTGTGTTGCACAGAACATGAACCTGCAAGCCGAGGAGGTCTCGGAGATACAAGATCCAGTGGTGGACATATTGTCAGCGGATGCCCCCACTAGGGTTGCCCTTCCATTTATTAAAACCATTCAAGCTAACGCCACTACCATCTGGCAGTCTCCAGCTTCTGTTCCCCCTGCTGCGCGCGGGGTGGAACGTAAATACATGGTCCCCTCAAAGGGGTATGAATACTTGTATGTCCACCCTCCCCCTTGTTCCCTCATCGTCCAATCTGTGAATGAGAGGGAGCGACATGGTCAGCAGACCCCGGCCCCAAAATCCAAAGAGGCGAGACGCATGGACTTACTCGGCCGAAAGGTCTACTCTGTGGGGGCCCTCCAGCTCCGCATCTCCAATCAGCAGGCCCTCCTTAGCTGCTACAGCTATAACACCTGGGCCGCAGCGGACAAATTTAAGGAGCTGCTCCCTCAGGAAGCACATCAGGAGGTCTCCGCGATCCTCGACGAGGGCAAAAAGGTCACGAGAACTTCCCTGCAGGCTTCCCTAGATGCCGCAGACTCAGCTGCACGCACTCTGGCATCTGGCATTACTATGCGCCGTATATCATGGTTCCAGGTCTCCGGCCTCCCCCTGGAACTCCAGTATACCATTCAAGACTTCCCATTTGAAGGCCAAGGCTTGTTTTCTGACAAAACTGACCCTAGGCTGCAAAGTCTAAAAGACAATAGGGTCATTATGCGCTCCCTAGGGATGCACACACCCGTAACCCAGCGCAGACCCTTCTGGCCACAGCAACAACACCGGCCTTACCCCCAACCCCGGCAGAGGCAAGACTTTGCCAGGCGGCAAGGCAGGAATGGTGGCTGCAGACAATCCAGCAACCAAGGAGGCCAGAACCAAAACCCCTCCAAGCCTTCCTCCGGGTCGAAACCTTCCTTTTGAAGATGCGCCCGAGGGCATTGTACCAGTTTCGTCGATGGATCCATCCCCTCCTTTTTCCAACCGTCTTTCCTTTTTCCTCCCTGCGTGGTCCCAGCTAACATCAGACCGCTGGGTCTTATGCACGTTGGAACTTGGATACCACCTGCAATTTGTTTCAAACCCTCTCTCGTCCCTCTTCAGGGACCCCTCTCATGAGCAACTCCTCCTACAGGAGGTGCAAGCGCTCCTCGTCAAAGGAGCCATAAAGGAGGTTCCCGAGCTCAAGCGGGGCAAGGGGTTTTATTCCCGCTACTTTCTAATCCCCAAGGTGAAGGGACGTCTCAGACCTATTCTCGATCTGAGGGAACTCAACAGATACCTAGTAAAGTTGAAGTTCCGTATGGTATCTCTGGGGACCATTATCCCATCCCTGGATCCTGGAGACTGGTACGCCGCCCTCGACATGCAAGATGCCTACTTCCATATAAAAGCAGCAGAGAATCCTGTGGCACCTTACAGATTAACAGACGTTTTGGATCATGAGCTTTCATGGGTGAATACCCACTTCGTGAGATGAATGTAGTGGAAATTTCCAGGGGCAGGTATATATATGCTATATATATGCTATATATACACATTCATCTGACGAAGTGGGTATTCACCCACGAAAGCTCATGATCCAAAACGTGATGTTGTCATTAAAGGTCCCAGCAGGGATTCCTGCTGCTTTAAGACAGATTCAGGGACTAAACACGGGCTGCCCCCTGCTGATATACTTACTTCCCAATATACCATCTTCCCAAGCCACAGCGGAAGGTTCCCTCCGGGTTGTGGTCAACAGCAAATTTCCAATTGTCGCCGGGTCGGCTCCCGTTCGCCTAAGTCCTACAGCCCCAAGGAGTTTACCAACGGCAGGCGTGTAGTCGTCGCCCACCTTCGCCGCAGTTGTATCCACGTATTCCCTACCTAGACGACTGGCTTTCCAGGGGACTTCCGAGGCGCAAGTCCTCTGTCACATCCGCATTGTCAAGAACTTTTTCTTAAGCCTAGGTCTATTGATCACATGGAGAAATCATCGCTTAATCCCCACACAGCGGATAGAGTTGTATTGGCGCCACCTGGACTCCACTCTTGCCAAAGCCTCTCTGCCTCTGTCGAGGTTCCAAACTATGACAGCCATCATGACGACTGCAGCAGCGCCCCTTGATCTCCGGTGCGCACCTGCTTACCCTCCTGGGGCCACATGGCGGCCTGCACGTTTGTAACAAACTACGCAAGACTCCCGCCTAAGACCCCTCCAGTCCCTGGCTCAACGCACAACACGCGTCCGGCCAGAATTCTGTCGACATGATTGTCACCATTCCCCAGGACGTCTTAGACTCCCTCCAGTGGTGGCTGGACCCTTCCGTGGTGTGTGCGGGGCTCCCGGTTCCATCCGCCCCAACCCTCAGTGTCCCTGACAACAGATGCCTCCTCCCTGGGGTTGGGGGCTCACTCTCGGCGCCTGCAAACCAAGGCTGTGGTCACTCGCGAGCTAGCCTCCACATAACCGTCCGAGTGAAAGCAGTCCGCCTTGCTTGTCAGACGTTTCGTCAGCATCTCTCAGGGCCTGTGTCTCGGTATTCACCAACAAACACGACGACATGTATTATATAAAAAGCAGGGCGCACAAGATCTCTCCCTGTGTCAGAGACCTTATGGGCTCTAGGACTTCTGTATAGCCATTCTATTCACCTCATTGCGTCTTTCTCCTGGGGGGTTCGGAACAGCTGGGGATCATCTCAGCAGGTCTTCCTTTCCCAAGAATTCGATTACCCTTCGCACTGACGCGTTGCTCTTTCGCTCTTCCGGAGGTGGGGGTTTCCCCAGATGGACCTTTTGCATCCGCCTGGGACAAGGAAATGCCAGATGTTCTGCTCTTTCAAGGCCTCTCACCAGGTTCGGTGGCTGACGCCTTCCTTGTTCCATGGACGACGCACCTGCTCTATGCCTTTCCACCGTTTCCGCTTGTCACAAGGTCCTAATTGAAGGTGCGCAGGACAAGGCGCGCTTGGACCATGATTAGCTCCAGTGGTGGCCCGCAGCACTGAGTTCCATGCTGCGCGACTTTCATAGCCGACCCTGTCCCTCTGCCCTCATGTGGACCTGATCACTCAGGACACGGCAAGCTCCATCACCAGACTTCAATTGCTCTACCTCACGGTGTGGCTCCTGAGTGGCTGACCCGGTCTGAGCTCCGTTGCTATACCCTACAGTGCGGCAGGGCTCCTGGGCTAGACAGGCAAGCGTTCCACTAGAGCGACGTATTCGGCCAAATGGAAGCGTTTCACTGCTAGTGCGCAGAACGGAACTTCTTCCCACTGAGGTTCCATTGCTACACTCTTAGACATACATCTGGTCCTCAGCAACAGGGCTAGCGGTATCATCTCTCTGGTTCACCCTGCGGCGGCCATCTCCACTTACCCAGGGGGGGATGGCCGCTTAGTGTTCTACTCACCTATGGTGACTAGATTTTCTTAAGGGTGGCTTGGAGCGTCTCTACCCCAGGTTTCGCGCCGCCTGCCCCTACCTTGGGACCGCTTACCATGGTTCCTGGACCTCGACTCATGTCCCCCATTGACCATTAGCGACTTGCTCCTTTCTCTACCTCTCATGGAAAACGCACGTTTCCTGGTGGCCATCACTATCAGCGAGGCGGGTCTCGGAGTTCGGGCCTCATGGTAGATCCTCCCATATACTGTTGTTCCACTCAGGGACACAGGTGCAAGCTGAGGCCACACCCAGCTTGCTCCCAAGGTGGTATCAGTTTTCGCATGTAACCAGGAGATCTTTCCTGCCTGCTTCTTCCCAAAAACCCCATTCGATCGCAGGGAGAAGCAGGCTACACTCGCTGGACGTCGGTTAGCGGCGCTCGCCTTTACAAGAGCGTAACTAAGCTCATTCCGCAAAACCCCCCAACTCTTTGTTGCCGGTGGCTGAACATGTTCAAGAGGTAACCCGATTCCATCGCAGAGGATTTCCTCCGGTGGATGTCCTGCATCGCAGGCCGTGTCCTAGGAGGGTCTGTTGTTGCATAGGCAATCCCCCCCCTGGGCCAGTGACTGCGCACTCGCTCCAGGGCTCAAGCCTCATCCGGCTGCTTTCTTGCTCCATGTGCCATAGAGCACGAAATCGCTGGCAGCAACTGGTCTTCTGTCAACTTCACTTCCATTATGCCTGGTTCAGGCAATCTAGGATGGACGCAGCCTCCGCTCCGCTGTGCTTGCACTCTGCGACATCTCTCTCGACCTCACGTCCTAGGTAAGGCTTGGGAATGCACCTAACGGAATGATATGAGAAGTCACTCAAGAAAGAAAAGATGGTTACTCACTCTTTGTGAACTTTGTTCTGCGAGATGTGTTTGCGTCATATCCATTCCACACCCCGCCCTCCTTCCCCTCTGTCAGAGTAGCCGGTAAGAAGGAACTGAGGAGCGGACAGGCCGGCAGGTGTATATATCAGATGCCATAGCGGCGCCACTCCAGGGGGCGACCTGCCAACCCACCGGAGTTGCTAAGGTAAAAATCTTCTGACGAACGTGCACGCGCGGCGCATACACCTAACTGGAATGGATATGAGCAACACATCTCAAAGAACAACAGTTACAAAGGTGAGTAACTGTCTTATCCCTGTCTTCATGGCCAGTTTATTGAAGGAGTTCTCTTGCTCACTGTTCAGCTGCTATCCTTCCACCTCCGTTTTGGCCCCTGGCCATAGGAGCAGCACCCATGGGAGGATATCTATACTTTCAGGAAGAGTAGCAGATAATAGCTCTTTTATCAGCCATCAGTCTAAGTGGTGAAAAAACAGGGTGGAAGGAGGGCAGTGTTGTAGAGAGAGGAAGAGTCACAGGGACTAGGTGGGAGATGAAACAAGGGGCAGAGCCCACCAGGTTTTGTAAGGTGAGAGTAAAAACACAGGGTGGCATGACTTAATTAGGAGACCTTTCCAGTGGGTGAGAAAATGAATAGAGCATGAGCATGAGGCAACTCAGAGGTGTATAAGGGGTAGGGATATTTTGCATTTGTGCTGGGAGTCCATCTGAATATTATGCCTCTAATTACAAGGGGGAAAAAAGATGATACTTTGGGCCAGATTCTTATCTGGTATAAATCTACATAGCTCAACTGACTTCAGTGCAGCTGCTCTGATTTATACTAGATGGGATCTGACTTTATCTGGCTACTTTTCAATTGTAAAGTAAAATGTGAGCGTACACATTCACCTTCTCCAGTACTTCTGAGACACAGGGCACTTTCTTAAAAAAAACAAACATCAGTACAGTACCTTGGTGATAAATGACACACACATTTTATAAAAGTGAAAAATAAACTCTTTGCCACATTTCATAGCTGCTTTACCCAGCCTACTGGGGTTCTTAACCCTTTTTGGTCTAGACATTGCTCCAACCTAAATCTCCCGCACTGCGACTTGAGACCATTACTCCTTGTTCTGTCATCTGGTACCACTGAGAACAGTCTAGATCCATCCTCTTTGGAACCCTCTTTCAGGTAGTTGAAAGCAGCTATCAAATCCCCCCTCATTCTTCTCTTCTGCAGACTAAACAATGCCAGTCCCTCACCTCATCCTCACAATTCATGTGCTCCAGCCCCTAATCATTTTGTTGCCCTCCAACTGGCTCTTTCCAATTTTACACAATACCTCTTGAGTGTGGGCCCAAAACTGGACACAGTACTCAAATGAGGTCACCGAATGTCAAATAGAGGGAAATGACACGCTCCCTGATCTGCTGGGCAGTGCCTCCTACTTATACAGCCCAAAATGCCATTAACCTTCTTGGCAACAAGGGCACACTGTGACTTGTATCTAGTTCTTGTCCACCTGCTAACCCCTAGGCCCTTTCTGCACGAACTGCTGCTAGTCATCGTACCGCCTAGCTAGTTCCAAGTGCATAGGATTCTGCGTCTTAAGTGGCAGAGACCTGCACTGTCCTTGTTGAACCTCTTTTCTCATGGAAGACTTTAGTGGAACCTTTGGAATAAATGTCATTAGTTCCCAAATTTGGGATATTAACTGCCCTTACCTACATGTCAAAGATAACAATACCTAGACGTCACAGACACCATGACAAAATGGGTAAGCTGTTTGGATTATATATATCATGCCCCCATATCAATTTTTTTATTAGGGGAGAAACAATTGGCATCCTGCTTAACAGATAGTGCTGATCAGATGATGCGGGGGAAAAAAATCATGCTATAGCTTTCATTTCACTTGCATCTTTGAATCTTTTGCTTATGGAAACTTCTTTTCAATAGTGACGCCCTCCTCATTGATTACTTACTTAATTTAACCAAGTCCAGAAGACTGACATTTTCTAAGACAATTTAAAAATATATGTACTAAGATACAATTGTACGTTATGATAAAAACGGACCATATATGAACATGGTTGCAACCAAGGTCCGGTAGTAGTGCACCAAGTCCGCTTTAAAGGGGTCATATAAGGTGCTAAGACCCAGGTTTTTATGGAACGGGTTACTGGTTATGATTATCTGTCTGTATGTCTGTATATTTTTTGTATTGAAGTTATGAATATTGGCTGTGTACTGTCTGTATTCAAATTTGTGCTGCCAGTTCTGAGGATACACCCCAACAAGTTGTTTTACCTTTCAGCTTCAGACTTAGCCTCTTGATGGCCAACATAAGGCCATTAACTACACAATTGACCCCATCTGAGAAGACAGCGGATACGCCTGTGGACTCTCGCACCGGGTTGTGCAGAAACCTGGTCCTGTGACTGCAAGACTCCAATTTTGCGATAACTCCACAGTAGGAACAATAAGAGTTTTCCTTACGCCTGGAAAAGTCTATATAATTGTAAGGCCTCATCCTCCATCTCTACTTCACTCCTGCTTCTTAACTCTGGAGGACTTTGCGTACAAGCTGAACCTCACCACAAGGGACTATGACCCATTCGCAGCTGTGATGTACTCCAGAATTTGATTTGTAACCTGTCAGTCATTCCATCGCTGCTACAACACTAGAACTCTGACACGAAACTTTGCCAATTACTGTATCTGTAATTGGTTCCATTTACACCAATTCTAGTCTCTCATCTCTATCTTTTTCCTTGATGAATAAACCTTTAGATTTTAGATCTAAAGCGATCTGGCAACAGCGTGATTGTGGGTAAGATCTAATGTTATATTGAGCTGGGTCTGGGCTTGATCCTTTGGATCGACGAGAACCTTTTTCTTTTACGGGGTGGTTTGTTTTCTTAACCTTTCATCCCCAAGGGAGCGTGGACTGTGGGTGACACGGGAGACTGGAAGTATCTAAGAAATTTGCTTGTGTGAATTTGCGGTTAGCCAGTGGGCTGAACTGAAGTCTTTTGTCTGGCTGGTTTGTTTGCTTAGAGTGGAAAACCTCACAGACCCTAACCGAGCTGACTGGACCTTTTCGAGTCAATTGGTTCGTTTGCCACTACCTCCATTGACGGTCCCGTTCAGACCGCATCTCACAACAATTCAGCATGTTAATCGGTAAAGGAGAACAGTATATTGTCAATGAATCATCTCCCGTGGTGACTTGCAGCTAGTCTGTCATGCTTCAAAGCAAGCATTTATTATTTTTTTCTCAGATTGGAGTACATAGATGCCACTGGCTGTTTTTAAAATTGTTGACGAAGGGCTTCAATATGTGAAAGTCTCCGTCCAGAGAATAGAATAGGGACAACCCGATCAAAAAGACTGCGACAATATGTGCTCTTCTAAATGGACTGATCTGAGGCCCTTTGAAGTCAAATGAAGAGACTTCTCTCCATTGTTTCCATGGGTTTGGGTCACGGCTATGTTTTCACTTCCTAACATAAAGTCAATCTAGATACGCTGGACAGGACGGTGTAGATACCTGGAGAGTAGGGATAGAATACAGAAAGGACCTATGACAACTAAAGGATGGGCCAAAAGAACCACCTGATAGGTCAACAAAGACAAGTGCAGAGTCCGCACTAGGATGATAGAATCCCATACCCGCTACAGACTAACTAGGACCAATGGCTTAGAAGCAGTTCTGCAAGAAAGACCTAGGGTTTACAGTGGCGAGAAGCTGGATAACAGTCAACCAGTGTGCCCTTGTGCCAAGAATGCTCATAGGCATTTGGCTGTAAAGTAGGGCATTGCAGCAGATCAACGGACTGATCATTCCCTCTATTTGACATTGGTGAGGCCCTGCTCCTTTGAGTACTGGTGTCCAGTTTTGGAACCCACGCTTTCACGAAGGATGTGTAACAATTGGAAAGAGCCCGTGGAGGGCCACAAAATGATTAGGGGGCTGGGAGCACCATACTTGTGAGGAGATCAGGCTGAGGAACTGGCATTGTTTAGTCTGCAGAAAGAGAGAATGAGGGGGAATTGATACTGCTTTCAACTACCTGAAAGAGGTTCCAAAAGGATGTCTAGACTGTCTCAGTGTACCAGATGACAGAAAAGGAGTAATGTCCACAGTTTGCAGCGGGAGAGTTTAGGTTGGATGTTGAAGAACTTTTTCACTACGGAGAGTGGTGAAGCATGGAATGGGTTACCCCTAGGAGGTGGTGGAAATCTCCTTCCTTATAGGTTTTTAAGGTAGGTGCTTGACAAAGCCCTGGCGTTGTAGCAAAGTCAGAAGGGAAGCTGAGCCTGAAGCATCGGTGTGAATTTCCAGTGAGTGTGGTAAAGGAAGTTCAGGGGTGTTGCATTTGCACACCCGACTCCCCTAGGCACAACCACGCGAGCCTGGAATGGTTAATTGACAGCGTCTGGATCCGCAAACTTCTTTGTTATGGGGCAGCAAATAACGTGGTTGTCACCCTGATTATAGACTGGCTTATGTACAGGGGTCTGCACCATGCATTAATAGCATTTCAAGCAAAGGAAATGGGTGCAGAGCAGCGGCTGTGAGATTGAGAAGGTTGGGGATGGTGTGTGATGGTACGGGCCCCTTTGTAGGGCCTGGATACACCGATGCACTGTCCCTCTCTCCACTGTGTGAAGAGCAGAGCTAAGTTTGGATTCCATTAGGAGTCATCCTAGTAGGGCCTGCTGACGAGATCGTCACATGGCCAGTAGTGCACCCAGCACTCCAGGCTCCCCTAGGCTACAGAGCGAACATCACCTAAAGAAGCTAACACTTACTAAGCTGAGATCACTGAGGTGCGTGGTAACTATGGGGAGCCTGAACTCTATCGCTAAGCAGCTGGCAGACAAGCAAGTTTGGGGACGGTTGGATGTGCCGCATGGAAAGCGGAGGGAGTGGAGGAAGTTGCAGGGATGGCTGAGTGCGTCGAGTGGGTCGTGCTGGATGAGCGGCACAGGCTGTGGAGGCGGAGCCCTGGTCACGATGAAAGGCTGCTAGAAATCCATGGAAGAAGGTGAGCATGTCGCCCCCGACCCACGTAAGGTGCCCCTTAACACCTGTGTGCCCCCCCCCATTACCACACGCAGTCTGGGGGGTAATTTGCAGATAAACTTTTGAACTCTGGGCAAACACTGATCAAAGGACAGATGACTTTGGGTTGTTGGACTTTGGAGTGATTGGACTTAAGACCCTAAGGAAAGGACATTCAAAAACTTCTTGGTGGGTCTTTTGCTCATGTACGTTATGAATCCTGTTTGTGGTGTTTCCCCAATATGATGCCACATTGTGTCCCTCCTTTATTAAAAGGATTTTTGCTACACTCAGACATTGTGGCTGTGAGAAGGGGAAGTATTGCCTCCCAGAGGCGCCTGGGGGTTGGTGGTATGTAATTGTCCCAGGTCACTGGGTGAGGGCTCAAGCTGGTTTTGCATTGCGTTATTGAAATGGAACCCCTGGATACTGAACCCAGCCCTTGTTGCTGCCAACTCAGAGGGGCAGAAGGGTTACACTGGGATGATTTAGGTGGGAATTGGTCCTGTTTTGAGCAGGGAGTTGGACTAGATGACCTCCTGAGGTCCCTTTCAACCCTGACATTCTATGAGTCTATGATACCTGAATGGATTTTGCAATGTCTTCCTAATTTGTCCATCTTGAATGTCCAACACTGCAGATAATTTTTTCTCATATACATTATTTTTGTTCCTACACACACACACACACACACACACTCTCTCTCTCTCTCTCTTTCTGGTTAATAACCCTTACCCTGCAGAATATCCTGCTTAGTCTCACACTGGAATATTCAGTAGATTTGTGCACAAATGCCGGATAGTGGGAGGTCAAAATCACATCCCACATTTGAGATGAACAGCTGTTTAGCTAGAACGCAGAATATATCCTCTGGTAATAGGGTCAGAAAAAAATAGGAATACGTGACTATGGAAAGGGGGTCTATATAATATTATAAAGTGTATCTTAGCATTGATTCTTGAGGTGACATGAGTTCTCAGCAGAGACTGTGAGATAATGCTGAATTTTCTTCCTCTTTATTTTCCATTTCCTATATTTTTAATTCTCCTCCTCAGAGCTTCTGTTGCAGCTGTAGAAAGTGCATTACCAGCTAAACTAACAATGATTTATCTTTTACATGGTGTCACTAGTTAATGGGAGTGATATGTTTTTACATAAAGAAGATTCTGGTTTATCTAATCTGACTTTAAATAGTGGTATACATGCTTGACAACATTCTGATCTTACCTGTAATGTAATTTCATTCTGCGGCACTTACTATTGCTGAAAGCATAACTTTCTTTCTTTCTTTAACTGTTAGCCTTGTCATCTTCACATGAAAGAAAACAGTAACCATTGCTATTGGAATCCTCATAAAAGATTTTTAGATCTTCTTGCAGCAACTGGGAATAAATACATTGATTTGTTTATATCAAAGTTTGAAAAAAGGAAAGAGAGGTGGCTTCAAAAGGTCAAATAGAGGACAGTCCTTGCTGAATATCTCTCTACAACAGAATCCCTGTCCCTTTTTATTGGGACAGTCTATAACCAAAAATTCCATGTTTCATAGATTCTGATTCACCCTCCAAGATAAATCTACTTAGTTTAGAAATTGTGCATTTAAAATTAAATTATGGGGTCGCATGCTTCATAGCTTGTATAGTCTGAGCTTATTGTGCATACCAGGGGCTTCTTGCCTTTCTCCATTCTCCCCTAAGATTCCTGCATGCCATCCTCCCATGCCCCTCTGTTTTAGGGACTCCCTGCAACAACCCCCAGTTTCCCCTGCCGGGGTTCTGTGTGACCCCCATTACCCCTCCACCCATACCAAATTCCCCCATATCAGCAGCTCTGTGTACACCCCTATTTCCCCTCTCACCATGGCAGGGGCTTTGCCTGCAAGTCCATTCCCCTTCCACCCTCAATAGTGGGGTCTCCCAACATTTGCCAGTGGCTTTATATGCCCCATTCCCCTCTTTCCCCTCGTAGCAGCTCAGGATGCCCTATTCTCCACACAAACACACACACCCAACCAGGGGTCATGTGCATGACCCCATTTCCCTCTGGCCCTGTTCTTTCCACCACTGTTATTCTTTCTGTCTAGGAGATAAGTCATTGAGGGTATCAACGTGTTAAACTGTATTGGGAGGATAGGCAGAGATTAGATAGGAGTATTTTTATGCTGGAAGGCAATAATGGGTGTCCATGAACCAATTATTTGATGTAGGTAAACAACTGCAGGAATACTTGAACCTATAGCTGTGCTAAAGAACTGGCAGGAACTTCATGTGTCTCCCATTTTCCACATCTTGGTTTTCCATTTTTCTCACAAATGAATTTCTTTCTGGCCATTGATGGCTAGAGCATTCCCTGAAAACGTGGAATTGATCAGATGTGGCATTGAAAAGTAATTGCATTAGACAGACAAAAAAATACACTCAATTCAACAGCATTTCTGTAAGGGCTTCACACAATCATGTCCTTACTAAAAACACTACGAAAATGATTTGTTTGAGGAAGGGCATTCATTTTCAAATTCATGGGTCTTTTTCCATATATTGGTTTAGCATATTTGAGTTATAGCTGCAGTGTTGCAATTTCAGGAGATCTATTTAACCTCAACTCAAAGATAAATATATTTAGACTTGGACAGTAGCAGATATAATTGACTATTTTTCCAGTACTTGTGTGGAGTTAAAAAAAACAAATGAACATGACCAGAACTGACTATTTAAATCATTCAAGATTTTTCCATGGATGAACAGTGGGACAGATATCTATTTGGCTTGCAGATACAAATTGCTCAGTTAATGTTTCACTATTAAAAAGGGACTTTGTATCTCCAGATCTGAAATACAAATGTGTTCAACTAGGCATAAAGCCTATCAAACTGCACGTTCTTATGCATTTATTAACTCACCACTTATTTACTCTTTCTAGAGTAACTATTAGCTTTGCATTTAATCTGCATAAAGTTGCCTTCTTTAAGTTGCCTGATGGCTCACTGCACATTATTGCAGTTAATATTTATAAAAGTAATAAATAATATGAACAATAGAGCTTCTGTTTGCATCAGATCCCAATTTACAGCTGAAGATCTTTCAACAATAAAAAGTAGAATGAAATAATACTGTGTCAAGAATGGTCTAAGTAATAGTATGTGGGCAAAAGTTCAGTAAAACATCAATTAGCATTGGGGTTCTCGCAACATTCTCTGGTGGCCTCAGAGTGTGGCCACCAACTCTTGGTGGTGGCTGCTATGACAGTTTTTCCTAAAATACTTAATTAACTTTAGGAAAAACAACTGTGCACATTATACATGTCCCAAGAATAGTAATTAATGTATGTACGGGGTTTTCACAAACTGAATAATAAAAATAACAAACAGTTGTCTCTACTTCTTTACTAGATCTAAACAGAAAAGAAACACAAATAAGAGGATTTGTATGTTGTTGTGTTTTTGTTGCTGTTTCTGTTGCCTTTTTTTTTGTAGACTTGCGAGCTAATAAGTCTACTTCCATGGAAAGTGATATTTGTACATTTCTTAATATCAGTTTTCACAGTAGCAGATGGGTTAATTAGCTGGGAGGCAGTGAAAAGTGATATTAACAAACATACAAATGTCGTGTTTCATTACAGACTTACTGAGGCCTGGCAAGCCAGGGCACAACTTCAGCCTAGGATGGGGAAGTGGGTAGGGAGGCAGTGGAAAGCTGGGGCCAGGGCAATGTGGGGGACGGAGCCCAGCCAAAGCCAGAGCCTAAAGCCCCACAGTCGAAGCCTGCCAGGGCATGGCTAGAGCCTGCTTCCTGCCACCCAGGGCTGAAGCTGGAAGCCTGAGCCCCACTGTCCTGGGGAAGATAGGAAACACATTGCCTGGCTCCCAGGGTGACAGGGCCCAACCCTTGCTGGTGGCCCTGGGGGAGGGGCTGCTGCTTTGCCTCACCCCCATTTCTGCCCAGGAGCCTGTGGCCCCAAGAAAAGCCAGGTGCTGCATTTGAGAAATGCTGAACTAGCAAATCATTTTTAATATGTTCCTAAATAGCCTCCACTTCCTCAACTGTGTGGATTTGCCTCTAAAAAATGGGGTGCACTTGAAGTGCCTGAACTTCTCAATAAAACCCTAACTCCCAAAACCCTTAAGACTATCGCCCCAAACCCAGACCAAGAGGAGTGTCTATTAATTCACCTACTACTCTATACTCTTGCCGCTTTAATGGATGAAGTTTTCCTGTCTGTAGCTCCACATAGCGTCAGTAGGTTGAAATGAGCCATCTAAACATGGTCTGGTCCTCCAGCGAGTGGGTTCCACCTAGTGCAAGGCTGCACGTGGCTCTCTTATCTTCTATCCTAAACAGAGCTGCCCAGAGGGGGGGGGGCAAGTGGGGCAATTTGCCCCAGGCCCCGGGCTCCGCAGGGGCCCCCAAGAGAACGGGCGAGGCTCCCGCCGCGCCGCAGCCGTACGACACCCGCCTCCAGCCCCTCACGACACGGAGACCTCAGCCAGATCCAGCAGCAGTCCTGAATAGCAGTGCCCTGTGGCTGCCGGCAGAACTCCTGAGCGCCCAGCCCTCTCCTAACACGTGAGCTATTGAGCAGGGCGGAGCTACAGAGGAGCGCAGACGCGGAGAGCCACAACTGCACCTGTTCAGGGACATCTGGCACTGGATAACGATGAACACTGAGAGCTCCGGGTGAAGCGGGGTGCCAGGAACAGAATGGGTCGGGGATTACTAAGGGGGGTGGGCAAGATTGAGGGGCAGGACGTAAGGCTGGGACAGATAGAGGGGCAGGGCTAAGGCTGTTTTGGGAGCAAGCAGCCTTCCACTACTCGCATCTAAAAGGTCTCATCACCACAGTTTGGGCTTGCAGAAAGAGCCAAGACCTGTAAGCTTTTCCCATTAGGCTTAACATCCGTTTAACTTCTCAAATGCACACAATTATAGTCTAGTTCAAATTTCAGTGCAATAGGGAAGATTCATGTCAGGGGAGAGTAGCTTCATTTAAAATTAGCCACTGGGGGAGGGATCAACTGTAGCAAAGAGCAATACATCCTCAACACCCCACCTACCAGTCTTTACCATAAGACCTATGCACCAAAGGAGAACACCCCCTCCCCCTCCCCATGCATCCCTGAGGCTTCAGAGGCCGGTTTAGCTTCAGATGGTTATCTTACTTTTTTGTTCTGGTGACCCTCCTTTCACATAGCAACACTCTTGAGATGAGATGCACCGCTCCCCAATATATTGAAACACTTTTATAATATTAACACTATTATAAATAAATGCTGGAGGCAAGTGGGTTTGAGGTGGAGGCTGACAGGTCACAACCCCAGTAATAATCTGTGACTCCCTGCAGGGGTCCGACCCCATGTTGGAGAAGCCCAGGGTTAATTAATTTTAGCACCCCTGTGTTCAATTCACATGCATGTGCCTATTATTGAGCATGTCAGTTTTCACAACATAGGCTCATCCCAGATTCCGGAACGAGCGCAAATGCTCAGTTTGTGGAGCATGTACGAAGCTATACTAAAGACAACCACAGTAACGTGCACACAGTTTGTGAGGGACTCCCATGGTAGTCAGTCCTAGGAAACAGATAATGCATGGAAGTTAAGTCCATTAATGCTATTAGCCAGGATGGTAACGAATGGTTCCCTAAGCCTCTTGTTTGTTGGAGTGTGGAGATGGATGGCAGGGAGAGATCACTTGATCATTAAACCTGTTAGTTCACTCCTCTGGGCACTTGGCATTGGCCATTGTCAGTAGAACAGGATACGGGGTGGATGGACCTTTGGTTTGACCCAGTATGGCTGTTCTTATGTTCTAACCATAATGACCAAAAGTTATGGAGATAGATATCGAGTCAAAAAGCCAGGCAAGCAATCAGAATAACCTTCGGATAAACCATCCTGACTGGTGGCTCAGTTGCCGCGATTGTGTCACAAAGTTGAGTGGTTTTCACAAAGTTTGGGATTTTTTAAGCAGAAATTTTTTAGTGTTTTTTAAATCAATACAAAACCAGCGACACAGCAAATATGCCACAATACTTTGGCCAACGCTTTGAACCGCGTAACCAGTATTTCAGGGTGTGGTTGTGGACCGGACCTTAATTTCAGCTTTTCAATTAAAAAAAAAAACAAATTTTGAAGGAAAGCAGACATTGTCTGCAATTTTTTTCCACTTTTTAAAAACCCCTAGTTTTCGATCCAAAAAAAGTTTTGACAGAAAATATTTCTCTAACCCTTTTAATGAGCTTTAGTGCCTTTTAGCACTAGCTGATGCTGAGAACCAGCGATACCTTGTAAAGAAGTTTTCTCAAAACTGGGTTTGTGCGGAGATGTGGAAGGTTTATTTTTCCCAGGGTCGCCTCTGGCGGGGAGCATGTGGAGCAATTTGCCCGAGCCCCGCAGGGGCCCCCACGAGAATACAGTATTGTAATTTTTTTTATGGAAGGGGCCCCCAAAATTGCTTTGCCCCAGGCCCCCTGAATCCTCTGGGCGGCCCTGATCCTAAAGCCTACGGAGGGGAAAGCAAGGGATCACCGCCAGACAGAACCAGAACAGGATTAAGTAGTCTTCAATGCCCAGTGTCTGTGTGTCTCTAAACAAGGTGCTTGATCTGTTTCCTCCTGCTTTAAATGTCTCCTCCCTACGCGATGGAGTGTCTGGGGACTCACCCTGCAGCTGGAGTGCAGCATCGCTCCTGCAGCGCCCTATCAGCAGGGGGCAAAGGGGCTGAGCAGGACAAACGTGCACTCCCGGCACAGGCGGGCGGCTTCACACCCGACGGTTGGGTAGGTGGCTTCTAACTGAAGCCGAGAAAGGGAGAGCGGGGAGGGTCCGCTTCCCACTCCCTCTCATGGGCACCCAGCAAGAGGAGCGGGGGCGAGCTGCAGCCTCTCACTGCTCGGGTTCGCAGCTCCGCACCAAGCCTGGCGGCAGGGCAGAGCGGCGCGGGGCCGAGCCGGGCCGGGGGATACGAGTCCGCTGTATTCCCTGGACCCGGGTACGCCGCCGCGGTGCCAGCCCGGGCGTGAGCGCTTGTTAGTACGGCTGCCTCCTTCCCTGAGCAGCCCGGCTGAGCACAATTAGCCAATCCTTGCTACAGCCACGTCGCACCGTGTGGGGTTTGCTCACCAACACCCCTGGCGGTAAGATCGCTCGCTTTTTCTCAGCCCCGTCTCTGAGCTAGGGCAGGAGAAGCGAGCAATCGGCAATTTACAGGGGTCCCGAGAGCAGCGTCTTTAAAAGATGCAACATATTACAGGCGTCTCAAGCCTTTCCCAGCACGGGCCCGGCTTCAGTTGTCACTAACCATTGCTTTGTCTATGAATGCGTGGGCGTCTGCTCCACCCCGCCCGGGTCTGTGCACCTCGATTCCTCTCGTCTCTCTAGAAATGCAGCGTCCTACATCCACAGACTAGGAGAGGAAAAGGCAGGTAGCCTGGGAAGTGAAAGGTGTGTGTCTGATTTAGGGTACGTCTACACTGCACGATTATTTCGAATTAGCTTAAACCGATATTACAAAACAGATCTAATAAAATCGGTTTAGCGCGTCCACAGTGGGATCCCGAAATCGATTGTTGCGTCCATGGGCCAAAGCTAATACAGATTCAGGAGCGGTGCACTGTGGTAAACTGTCTCTTCAGCTATCCCATAGTGTCCCACCTTCCGTGTTGAGCGCACAGTGCTCGATGGGGCGAGAACACCGGTGGCCACCGGGTGGTGCGGGTACAGCCTCACACCTCAGCTTTGTGAAGGCAGCCAGCAACCCGTTTGGCGCCCTTTTTCCGCGGAGACCTGATTGAGCAAACGCCAATGCAAGATGCTTTCCTCTTTTTTTTTCACGGGTGGTGGGTGGGATAAAACTGAGGAGCCTGTTCCTGAACACGCCAAGACACATGTGTTTGTTGAAAACTTACAGACACATTGGGAACTCAGCCCAAGAATGCAAAAATTTCAGAGACTTGTCTGTGGACGTGGGATAGCTGGAGAGTCCTCTTAGTTAACCTCGACTCACTCACCTCCCTTCATGAGCGTCCATTTGAGTCTCTGAGCTCCCGTACGGCTTGTCACACAGCCGCTGTGTATGCCCTGAGTTTTTATTCAAATATTAACGCTTTGGCATTTCGTGTTCTGATTAACGGAGGCTGCATACAACAGTATTGCTCTCCCCATACAGTGATCAGACCTAAAGTATCTCCCGTAACGGTCTATGCGGAGCTCATTTTTCGGATGTTTCAAACTTGCATGACCAAGCCGTGGCTCGATCAGAAGCTCCACGCTTGGCAAGCAAGGAAATGCTAATTCAAAAGTTCGGCCGGGGCTTTTCCGTTTACCTGCCCGCTGCATCCGAGTTCAGATTTGCTGTCCAGAGCGGTCAAGTGCTGCCCCTGCGGAATGCCGCCCGGAGGCCAAAACGTCGATTCCGTCCACATGAACCCCTAATTCGCGAGTTATCACTTCGAATTAGCGGCTACTCTTGTAGGGCATCACTTCGTTTGGGAGGAGTTCCGAAGGATACGATTTAAAGGACCGCTCTTAAACTCGATATTAATGACGACGTCGTGTGAACGGATACAGCGTTAAATCGGTATATCGGCCATTAAACCGATTTAAAGTCGCAGTGTAGACCTGGCCTTAGTCTCACTTTTACTGAGCCATTAAAGGGCCTCTCGGGAAAGGCAGGATTCTGCCAGATCCTACCATTTTTGACTCCTCCAGACCCTCATTTTCCTCTGCATAATTTCTTCTCCTTCACACCCGCCCACGCACTTTGAGGCATCCCCTCACAACAGCCCTGCAAAATCCTGGATCCACCACCTGGATCTTGTTAGATCCAGCAAATGTGCTCTCAGCACTTCTACCCCGTAAATACAGAACAAGTGTAGGCAGTCTGCCTGTACCAACAACAGTCTCGACAGGGCCGCATCCTGACGCAACAGAGCAGCAAATACCCAGATGGGGCACTTGGGATCCTGCCACATTATGCCATGTTTTGGCCCTCCAACGTGTAAATTACACACAGGGAACACCTTTAGTTGTTCCTGTTGCACAGAAAGACTCGAGAAGCCAATGCACACAATGCACCCCCTACATTAAAAACCTGGATCTGGATCTTGCCAAATTTTGGCCACGAACCCTAAAATACAGAACATCCGCCCAGCACCCCTAAAACAAATGTCCCCTCCCTACCCCCCAACAAATCCTGATATAGAGCTGCACAAACTCTGTTTGGCACCAGTTTACTTCTGGTTGCATCCCCACTAGTTTTACGACCTAAATTTTAGCACATGTGCAGCTCCCTTAATCTACAGAATCCAGGCCCAAATGTATCATGATGCTCCAACACTGCCCCCTATCCTCCCATCCATATCTCACAATTATATAGAAAGCTGTAAATAAGTTTAATCAGTGAAACTGCAACAAGTTAGGAATATGTATGTTAAATGTTAATGATACAAGCTGGAGACAAACCTCAGATCTGCGACGTTCCATAAATGATCAGCCATGCAAATTATGAAATATGGATCTCTGTTTATCTATTTACTGCCAAGAGTCGTAATCAGGGCTTATTTCCTTAGCAGGTGGAACGACAACAAAATCAAAGTATCAGAGGGGTAGCCGTGTTAGTCTGAATCTGTAAAAGCAGCAGAGAATCCTGTGGCACCTTATAGACTAACAGACGTTTTGGATCATGAGCTTTCGTGGGTGAATACCCACTTCGTCACATTCATCTGACGAAGTGGGTATTCACCCATGAAAGCTCATGCTCCAAAACGTCTGTTAGTCTATAAGGTGCCACAGGATTCTCTGCTGTTTTAACAAAATCAAAGTACTAGAGTCCAAATTAGAAAACAGTCAAGGGTTTCTAGATGATGTGATATAATTGACAAGGAACTGGGTGAGGACTATGACGTTTCCCTTTAATATTAAAAAAGGTCTCTGTAGCTTTAAATGACTCTATTAAAAAAGCCGTGCATAACTTTTGCTGAATATAGAACTTGATGTATTATACTTTTCATCTGCCAAGGAACAAATACATGACAAGCTATACAATGGGGAAATGTTGCATTTCATGACGTGTAGTAAGAGTGGGGACGGTAAAACGGCGTATACAAGCCTAAATTAGCCATTTCTAGCGGGATACAGGTGCCAAAATTAAAATATTTGCCGTTACAAGATTTGCTAAACTCTGGATTTTTGATGAAATAATAGAAGCAACACCTTTTGGTCTTTTTTCAGGTTACAAGTTCTGAGTGTTTGGTGAAACTTTGGCAAGCTCCAGATGTGGGATCTAAATTTGTGTAGTATTTTGGTTTTCGGGCACATCCGTGTGGATTTTTAAGATACAACAGGAGACGCTGTTTAGACAATAGAATGTGGAAATTCCAGGGCAAAACCAGGACCTGTTCGTATTCAGTTCCCAGGGTTTATGGTGGATGTGGGAAGCATTGATGTCCCTGATATAGATTTAGGTAGGGTAGGTCAGGAGGGGGTAGTACAGTAGAGAAGCCACATTTATTCCCTATTCCGATGGTAAAGTTTGTACTTGTTCTTTATTTATACAATAGGATTTTAGGAGGATAGAGCCCCCAGATTGCCTGGATCTCTTAGCATCCAGGTGCAGGTTGCAAGTTCTTGTGGCGCTGTTGCCCTGGGATAGGTGGGGACCAGGGTTGTTTTGAAATAACAGGAATGGCTGGATTTGGACTCCGATTAGGCAGTGTAACTTGAGTTTCTGTGGCCCCAAACTGACAGGATTTTGCAGGATCCACTTTCTCCCTCTAGGGACCCAGCTTTGCATTTTTTCCCCTTTAAAGCGCTCTCCCCAGCAGCACCAGCTGCTCCTAATCACGTGTGATTTCCTTTCGGGGGCTCTAAGGGAACTGAGAAGCCGCCTCTCCGAGCAGGATCTGTGCGTAGGACTGCGAGGCCTGTCCTCAAGCTACACTCCACCATTGAGGGTGCTGCTCCCCTGTGATACCCCCACAGGTTCCGGACAGAGCCCTGCTTCCTCTCTCCCAAATCGCACGCCGGACTTTGCAAAAGGCGCGGTGTAAGTTTCCTACTACACGCATTGGGTCCGCCTAATCGCCCTCTCGCTCTCTCTGATAGGGGCTGATTAGCAAATTGGCCGGGGACCTGAGCATGGCTGGATTTTCTCCCGAGCTGCACCAGCGGAGAATGCACTGCACCTAAAACCCAGCTAAACCGCGCGCGGCGAATCCTAGCGGGGGCCGATGAAAGGAGGAAGTGACTGAGGCAGGAAGCAAGCTGGTGGGGTGGGCAGCTCTGGGGGCTGGCAGGGTCTCTCGGTGTCTCAGCTCAACACCAGCAGGGATGGACAGCGCCTCTGGACTCTGCCGGCGCTGGGACACAGCACTGCTGCGGCTGCGGGTGCGCGTACACCGGCTTGGCTCTCTCTGCTGCTAAAAAGGCGGCGCTCTCTAATCTCTCGCTCCCCCTCCTCCCCTCTGATTTATTTATTTTATTGTTTTGGGTGAACGGAAAGTAACCCCCTCTCCATGCAACTGCAAACAGGGACAGTGGCGTCATTTCGCTCCGGAGTTTGAGATCTCACCAGCGACTTCAATACGATTTAATTTTTTTTTCTTACATAAATAAGAGTGTAACTTTCCGGAGCTTTTGATTTAAATCATGGGCACGGAGATCGGGGGCCAGGTGAGAGATTTTCTGTATTACGCCAAATAACCGCGGAGATGGTCCCGAGTGGGTTGGAAATACTTTGGACAGAGCTCTGAGAGGAGATCCGAAGTGTACAAGCTCTGCAGCGTTTCTGCAACTGAGCAGATTGCCTAACACTGGCATATTGGCAAGTAAGTCACTGGTTACAGTCCTGATTGCCGTTGTCACCTTTATCCCTTTGCTGCTGTTGGTTTGAAACTCCTTGGCTGGAGGGAGGATGGGCAGTGGAGTCCTCTACAGTTTTAGATCTCGAGGTCTCTTTATTTGAGAGGCTTGTGATAGTGAGAGGGGCTTTATTGCAAGCCAGCACTGGTCCAACTCTGTTGAAGTGCACTGTAAACATCACTTTTACAGCACCTATATGCCTTAGCTTTGCAAGAATAATCGTAAAGAACAAGCTTGGCGACCACTTGTGCAACTACAGCAAATGGAAATGACGCCTTATATGTTATTAACATATTCATTTTTGTTCTCTGTGTTCATGTGTAACTAAATATTGAGAGTCTCTTAACAGAGTGCATTTTAGCAACAGCCATTGTAGGACAGCCCTGCTGTCTCTCAAGCGTTTTATACAATGCAAGACAGTGATTGACTTTGATTTGCATAACTTTTACCCATGTCATTTGGTAATTTTGTTTTTCTCCTGATGCTCCTTCTCTGTGTGGGTTTTGTTGTCCTGGCTTTTTTTAAAGTATGTATATTTATTGACCTTCTGGTAACTGACATTTGTCACAAAACAAAAGTTGAGTCCGGCATGGATTCAGGGCATACAGAAAAGGTGTAGTAGACAAGGTGGTCAGTCCTGCTCCCATGGAAGACCATGGCAAAATTCCACTTAGGAGGGAATAGGCCCAGGAGGCTGTAATCTCTTCCTAAAAATTCAGTTGAAGATAGTTTGCTCAGAACTAATCGGCCACACTGCAAAATGTCAGATATCCTGTTCACCTTTTGGCATAGCTAGCGGATAAGCTAGCCAACCTGCCTCACCATATCTACCTCCCATCCATCTCGGAAATTTAGGAGCTAAAGATGTGATTCCACATGGAATTGGCAAACAGCAAACTTCAAAGTGTGTTTAATTATGTTTTGTGTTTATTGATTTTCTTAGCATCTTCTCTACCAGACTGAAAACCACAATCTTTTACAGTGACCTTGATGAGCATCCTGCTTTAACATGAAGGTTTTACAGAGAAAAAGCATATACACAGATTTACAGCCAAGCACTGACATTTTGCTTAGAGCGTGATCAGTTCCAATGAGTATGTGAATTTTAGTAGTGGTAGTGGGGATTGGTAGCGGGGAGGAAGGGGGGGTGGTGGTGGTGTATTTACTTAGAGGAATGAACTTTCTTCACCATTACAACATAAATAATACAGATACAAGAAATCCCCAACCTTTCCAGGTTAATGCACTTTGATTTGTCAGCACTTGTCAACTCTGAAGGTTTAGAAAAGAGATCATTTTATCTGGAGCGACCTACATTTTTTTTATATGAGGAACATTAACATAGTAGGATAAAAAGGTGGTTATTCACTGAACATGTGACTAAACCCACCAATTTATAGCAAAAAGATGAAATAAGTCTTTCGCATGTTGGTGGCTAATTTACGTGCAGCATATCTGAGACAAATAAACTGAGATGAACGTCAGCTGTTTGAATACACTTTCAGAAGAGCACTAATGTGGTTAAGATCTCTGACATGCCCAAGATACAATGAAGTGTGCAGTAAGACAGACTACTAGAGCTATTGTTAGCTACTGTAACTAGCTAGCCTTTCTTTTAATTGAAATAGCCAGATTCCACTCTCCGTGTGTGAATCCAATATATTTCTAGTGAAGTATACCTATGGGTTTCCAGTAGTAATTCCTTCCTCTGTTGCAGCGTGGCAGGCTTTCACTAAGCATGTGCCAGAGAAATTGTAAAACACTGAAGCGTGCATTGAGCTGGAATTCATTTAGGGTATATTACTGTGGTCCATTCCACAGTGAACATAAAAGACGGCTAATGGCTGGTTATATAAATGAATGATTTTCCAGAAATCACATCAGCTCTGCCACCTTAGATGCAAGCTACACAGTGCTTTGTTTCTCTTCCTTTAAGTCATGCAATTTAACTTAAATGCCGTAAAGTGAAGTCATTGACTTCACTTAATCTCTGTTTGCCTGGGGAAGGAAAAAAAACCATAATTTAATGATGGGTCATTTGGCTTTTGCAGTGTGTCGTATGATTGCTGTGAGATAATCTAATGAGATGTCCTCTTCACTGAATTAAAGAAACTGTTACTGTTTATACCTTCACTTTTTCAGCTATACTACTCAGAAGAATTATTCTACTGCATGGCTTAAAACAAATTTTTACTTAGTATGACAGAGAAAATTATTCAGTTATTTTCGCCAACAAAACTGAAAATGAAGGGAAAGGTTAATATTAAGAGTTGAACTATTCAAGCGTGTAACTAGAGTAGTAACCACATAAAAGAAATGTATTAAGGAATTGATCAAAAACCTGCTTTACCTTTGCTCCTTGACTAGCTTGATAGTCACTTGAACATCTTTCCATGTATATGTAATAAACATTTATAATGTTTAATTATGAAGGCTAAATGAAAGTCATACACTTTTCCACAAGTTTTATTAGACTGGTACAGTAGCCTAGCTTACTTTGTCTTTTAAAGGTAATGCGTATTATGCTTAGCTTTAAAGTTAACGTTTTAATTTTAATACTTCTTGTATAATACAAGTCTCTCTTTAATGTAGAAGATGGTGATTTGATTCAAGAACCCTGAAGCACAAACAAACATTGCAAGTCCTTCCTAACTTTATTATGGTTGTTCAGCAATACTATTTGCTCATTAAACGCTACTTACATGAATAGATATAAAGTATAAGTGAAGTTGAACATATTGTCAAGCAAGAAAGCTTCACATAGTTATCCAGCTCATAAACTCTGTCACTCTTTTCTCTGCATGTTTTGATGAACAAAAGATTACATGTTTATAGATTTATTCCCAGTCTTCCTCAATCATGCAGCACTCAGAATGTACAATTTCCAGAGGCTAATAACTTAGCACTACTCCTAATGTCTTAAGTCCTGGGAAAGCCATTCTTCTTTTAATGCCACCTCCTAGCAGTCAGAGCTGGGTTTCCTGCTTGCATGCATTTTTAAGAGGAAGAAATGGTGAAATATATAGTAGAATTCTAAATGAGATAAAATTAGTAAATAGGGGTCTTCACTTCAGATTACAGGGCAGAGGAGTAGGAAGATTGAGTCCCAGTTTACATGCACCTCTCGCACCCATTTTCTATTCACAGCTTAGTGATAGCATTCATTGGCAGCAAAAACCGGCATCAGAGCCAGCTGTTTTTGCTACTCCCCAACCCTATCGGAAGAGGAAGGGGGAAAGCTATCATTATCTATAATATTTAAAAAAAATTAAACAAACATAGGTTGTAAGCATGTGAACTATCCAAAATATACAGGAAATACAGTGGAGACTTCTGGTGGTAACAGCCTATTAATATATTGCATATGTTTGTGTGTGAAATGCATATTATATATAATTACCAAAGGGGCAATAATCCAGGGTCATTAGTGCTAAATCAGGATTGGACAGCCTCCACACTGTTCCTTGGCTCCATCCCAGCTTTTCATCCACAGTAATGGCGGTTAAAGGCCCAGCACCAACTCAACCTACTTATGCATAAGCTGTGCTATAATGTCTGAACAGCTCTGCCCCTTTCTTGGTCTTCAGGGAGTCTGCATTTGAGAGGGTAGTTTGTGGTAAATGATACAGGTCCTTAATTGGTCACTTAGCTCTAGCAGGTGTGTCTCCTTCAACAGTCACCAAGAGAACTGAAAAACACAGTTGCTTGTTGAGACTATAGAGACCCCAGGAGCGGGGGTTATGGGCAGAGCTGGTTTTAAGGGCTTAGGTCCCACAATCTCATTGGTAAGAGGGAGAGAAGATAGGACATAGCCCAGAATCAAGATGATCAGCGTCAATTCCATTGTTGTTGTGTTCCATTGTAATTAGTCCTTAGTGTGTATGATGGTGTGGGGGCAAGAATCTAGTATTCACTGTATGCTGATTAATGCTTGGAACAGGATAGTCGAAGCTGCCTAGGCTGGCTCCATGTGACCAATCCCTCCTCTGCAAGCTTTCCCTCTGGTTGCCAAGTTGACCCTCGTAGCAGGGATGGATAAAATTATCATTAGACTGCAAAAAGTCTACATTCGACCAGCCCTTGTACGAGGACAGCGCAATTCAGCGAGGCAAGTTAAATCGATTTGACATAAATGTAATTGATGAATCGCTCACTAAGGATTGGTGGATAGCTAACACTGTGCCCCATGTCTCTCCACGCATAACCTTTTCCGCCACTCTCAAGTTTCCTCGCACCGAGGTATGAGAGACATCTGGGCCTGGGATCTTGGTGGATGGTGGTCAATACTGAACTCGTTGGGTTCTTAAGGGCAAGTGAGCCTTCATAGGTCCCAGTTCATTACATTTAAAACATCGACCAGCTGACTGGTCACTGGCCAAGGTGGGTTGCGGAGACGGTGATGTCATAAACAGATGGTTAAGGGTTAATGTCTCTTTTACCTGTAAAGGGTTAAGAAGCTCAGTAAACCTGGCTGACACCTGACCAGAGGACCAATAGGGGGACAAGATACTTTCAAATCTTGGTGGAGGGAAGTCTTTTGTTTGTGCTCTTTGTTGTTATTGTTGTTCGCTCTCAGGACTGAGAGGGACGGGACATCAATCCAGGCTCTCCAAATCTTTCTAAATCAGTCTCTCATGTTTCAAACTTGTAAGTAATTAGCCAGGCAAGGCGTGTTAATCGTATGTTTGTTTTCTCAACTTGTAAATGTCTCTTTTTGCTGGAAGGATTTTTACCTCTGTTTGCTGTAACTTTGAACCCAAGGCTGGGGGAGTCCCTCTAGTCTATAGGAATCTGATTACCCTGTAAAGCATTTTCCATCCTGATTTTACAGAGATGATTTTTACCTTTCTTTCTTTAATTAAAAGCTTTCTTTTTTTAAGAATCTGATTGATTTTCTCCTTGTTTTAAGATCCAAGGGGATTGGGTCTGGACTCACCAGGGATTGGTGGGGGGAAAGGAGGGGTTATGATTAATTCCCCCTTGTTTTAAGATCCAAGGGGTTTGGATCTGTGTTCACCCGGGAAGTGGTGAAGCCTCTCAAGGCAAACCAGGGAGGGGAAAGTTTTGAGGGGACAGAAAGTGCCCCAGACACCGAAATTCTAGGTGGCGGCAGTGTTATCAGATCTAAGCTAGTAATTAAGCTTAGAAAGGTCCATGCAGGTCCCCCACATCTGTACCCTAAAGTTCAGAGTGGGGAAAAAACCTTGACAGCTTGGATGGCAGTTAGTAATGCGTTCACTTTCCATTACTTGCTCAAAGATGAGAATAACCCAAACCTGGTTAAATGACACTGGTGGACTAGTTTTGCCAATGCTGATTCCAAACAGGTATTCAGGACACCATGGACAGAAGGATAAACTGATGGGTTGTGTATGGCCGTACTGCTGCTTGCATCTAGCATGATATGCCAGAGCTCTTCCACCCCAAAAGTGAATCAAATACAGTATGTCCATTTTATGAGTCTTGGTATGGAGCTAACATGTAACTGGTGTTTAGTATACCAATTGCCCCACTGCGTTGTAAAATCCCTACAAGACTGTTGATGTTCCTCACTGGGATGGTATTATATCGGCAATGGGGCTGATACTGCTTGATGATTTTTAACGTCTGTCTTGATAGCTCAGGATTTCCTGGTTGACCTAATGACCAGGGATTGTTGGCTCAGTGTTTACTGCTAGTAACATTCTTGATTTAATGTTTGGGTCAGGATTAGAGGTGAGGAATGGAAAATGGTAGCTGTGTGGTTTAAGTTGAGGTGCTTGTTTTGATGGTGCACTTTTAGAAGCTAATGGACCCTAATCATTTTGGGAGTGCTCTGAGGAGCCCTGGGAGGAAGAATATTGGTCCTCGGACAGGCCTGTTGATTGGTTTTTGCTCAGTCACCATCAACATGTTTTGTTTCAAGTAATGGACAGTCTAGTTAATCCAAACTGTCTTCATTTTGTAGCTGACACAAATTCCTCCCATTTGTAAGGAAATTTCCTGTTACATTGTTGATAAAATTTAATTGACTGACTTACATTGAGTTGTATGTAAAGACCACATCAGGGAAAAGTTAAATGTTTTCTTAAAAAAATAGAAAGACTGTTCCCTTAATCATTTTTTCCTTCAGCTGTTACATTATATTTATTTAATAATGTATGGCTGTCTATAACCAGGAGCTACATGACTTTATAATGTTTGCATCATTTTCCTTTCCACAATCAAAGTGATTCTGTTCAGATGACAAAATCCAGGCAAGATAGTAGTAATCCCTTGACTTACATTTTTTCTATTCTTTTGGGGTGGTCTTGTCCTGTGTCTTTTGAAGTCAATTGCAGAACCTGCCGTGATTTCAGTTAGAATAATATTGAGTCCTGTGGGTTTTAGTTTAAGGTTCATATATTTATTGTAAAATTGTTACAACTTTGTTTTTCAGTAAAACATTGCCATTGTGGCCTTCAACTTAAAATGCATAATCCATTTTTGTTCATTTTCTTCTTTTATATTCTGAAGTAATTAGCACCAAAAAGTTGTGTACAGTAGCATTACATACCTTAGCAAAAGTCATGCAAGTCTCACAATATTTTGATGGACTTTTGTAGCAGCTGTTAATAATAAATCATATGGTTAAAAGCTTCAGCAGCACAAATGGCCATTGATTTTCTTTGGCTTCTTTTTGAACCTAAAGAAGTAACACAATTAGAATTATGTCCATAAGATAATTCACTCCCAAATCTTCGTATGGTTTTGTGTAGTAAAAGAAAGATAGCAATCTTCAGGATCTAAGTTAATCAGATGTTCTTTCAGGTGAAAGATGATGGGAAAATATCAATTCTCCAGTGCAGAGAGGCTGTAGACTCAGTTTTCATCACATACAGCTGTCTTCCTGTGCCCACTCCTAGTTTTATGTTAGAGTTATATTTACATGAGTAGACTTCTGAACAGCACTGCGGTAGCTGGCTATTGGATTTCAACACAAATCTTCACAGTATTTGACTATAATGCAGATCAGTTGTTGTTCAGTATTAAAATTTACATCAAGCCATGCGGGGAAATCTCCATTGAACTCTAAAGGTATTTCTTCATAAAAATCAGTAGCAGGATGTGTCCCTGTAAAATCCTGTACATCTTATATATGTTTTGGAGTCTCTCTGTAGTCAAAATACTACGGATTCTATGTTTTATTGTTCTTGTATGGCATGACTTTTTGAAAACACTGGGGTCAGTGTGTGTACGTGGGGGGTGGGAAGAGCGTGCATTTATATGTATGCACACACATAGATTCTGAAGAGACATACTCTCTTCAAAGCTACCTTTAGACTTTGAATCATATAGCTCTTAGGAACCAAAGTGTTGATATACTAAGAATGTGACATGTTCAGCTGCCATAGAGGAGACAATCCGTATCTGTACTCCCGCTGGCAAACCAAGGAACAGTGTTGGTTGTTGCTGTGAAAATAAATATTCCCCAACTTTTTCAGCAGAGGCAAAGTTTTGTTAAATATTGTGACATTCACAAATGATCCCAGTGGGGAAAGCTTACTTAAGCTCTACTAGATATTTGTAGACAAGTTGTATGAAAATCACAATCTTATGTAAATCATTATCACCTCTCATTGTCCATCACATCACTAGGGTTAGAAAGGACCTAGAGTTCATCCCTCTCCATAAATAGAGGATTGCTTTCTACACCAATGTTTTCAATCTTTTAGCTAGTGTGTTCTTAAACATCTGTAGTGATGTGGCTTCAGCTGTTACCGCATTAGTGCAATTGTTAGTTTTTTCTCCTAATGGTTAAATTAAATCTTCCCTTGTATTCATTTTGGGCCACTAATCCTTCTCATGGAATAAATTTCCTCCTTTGCCTCTGTAGCAAGGAGTAAAGCTGGGCCCCTCTTGGTTTCTGCCCCTGCTTCCCTTGCAAATCTGTCAGGGACGCCTCAGGTTGATGCTCTTTATTTACAGCTGTTTCCCGCCACTGCTGCCTTACTATCTGTGTACAGGTTTTTAACAGCCAAACTTTGCCAGAAGCAGACCTGGCCAGGCTAGAGGGTTAGGGCAAGGGCCTGGGCCTCTCTGTGTCTGGCCTTTCTCTTTCCCTCTCCTCTCCCTAGCTTCCTTCCTCCATACCTTTATAGCCCTTGGCTGACTAGGCTGGCAGCTGTTTCTCTTTGCCAGGCAGGCACAGGGCAGTTCAACGAGCCCCAGTCCATTCCCCTTGATTGGGCCTGGAGTGGCAGGGGGCTGATTAAGCCCTCCTTACTCAGCACCGTCACAGCCGCATTAAATAATCCCTTCCCATCTCTAATGGTGCTTTTCATTTCCTCATAACTAGTGATCATATTCCCTGTTTGTTGTATTTTTTTCAAGCTCTAAATACTTCTTTAGATTCTTGTAATCTCTCTCTAATCTTTCTAACATTTTTGGAGCCTAACTCATTTATTGTCATCTTATTTTTTTTTGTTTTTGAATAGTATAAATCTCAGCTTTTAGTACTATAAATTTGGTATTCCCATTTATCTCCCTGTTCCTAAACATCATGCTCTTTCACATACCTATAGCTGTTTAATTTTTTCCAGTGACATTGTGTTGTGATCTTTATATCTAATTTGCTGCTCACTAACATCACCGAATTCTTCTCTGCATTAATCTTTTCCAAGATACAGTCTCCAGTTTTGTATTTCTGCTTAGTGTTATATCTCCCTTCATTTGTTGTCTGAATTTATATTAAAAAATCCATCCCATTGATATCTTTCTCCTATCCGATTCTGTAATGTCTGCCATTGCTAATATGATTAATGTATAACACTCTGCCTAGAGTGTGAATATAGATATTAAATAATACTAAGTCCATTATTGATTTCCTTTGAAACCACACTTAATATTTCTCCTCGGTCTGATTGACATTTGTAATTTTTTTTGTTTATGGTATGTCAATCACATTATGTAGCCATAGCAGTGGCAATTGATTTAGTAACATCTGTAGGCTCCTGGGAAGAAGAAAGGCTTTTGGAAAATAGGAAGGAATGAAATGAGAGTGAATGGTTTGGGGCAAGACTACCACCGGCATGTTTCAGTGTCCATGAAATGAACAGCAGTCTATCTTGGATGAACTGTTAATGAAATGCATGCTGGCTTGTTTTCTGTTGACTTTCATTGACTTCAGTGAATATTGGATCAGGCCCAAAGTGCCCATACTACCTTGATTTAAATGGAGTTTTGGCCACTTACACTAGCAATCAATTTGTCCTTTATGTGGTAAAATCATAATTGTGGGAAAAAGCACCTTCCTTACCTGTACATAAAAAAACACAAACTACTTCTAGCTTTCAAGCATGTTGTGCAGCTTAATCTCAGCTTCAAAAAAAATTACAAAGATTTCAGTAGTTTGTAGTAGGTGGCTTACAGTTAAATGTACATTAGTCACAAAGGCAAATACGGCAGCTGGCCCTAATCCAGTGCCTATGAATCAGGCTTCAGGTGGTCCTCCTTACTCATGGACCCAGCATTTTCATGATGAATACAACAAAATATTAATCTAAAGGAAAATCCCATTAAAATGAGCTATAGGAAATTGGTGGCTGGTTGAGAATTGGATCAACACAGAGACCTTTTAGTGAAAGATCTGTCTTCACAAAGTGTTCTGCATTGTCACATTATGCAGGTTTACTGTGTCGTGGCTTATAATATGTCACAGTACTATACTAGAGCTGGGCAATTAATTAGTGATTTAAAAAATATTTTAAAATTATTGTATGGATACATGAAGACAAATATGTGTAGAACACACCAAATGGCCCAATTTTATGATTCAGTAATTTAAAATGTTCTGCAGTAATATTTTACAATTCATATTACTTTCATTCAAATTTATCAGCTTTGATATTTCAGCCTAATGACTATAAAATTCAATTCTAAGAAACAAGGCAATTCACAAAAGCAGTTAAGCACATGCTTAAGTTCCATTGACATCAGTGAGGCTTAAGCACATGCTTAAGTGCTTTCCTAAATAGGGATGCTTTCCTGAATTGGGGGACAAGGGGTAAATCCTGCTTGCACTTACTACTGGAGGTAGTGCTTACTGCCTACTGCCATGCAATCTAATGAGTTTCCTTATGGTTGTAAGTGTTACACCTGCTAATAAGTATTTCCAGGATTGAATCCTAAATTAGCTTTACATTTACGAAGTCCAAAAAACAATAATTTTGTTTAATTTATCTATCAGAAAAAGGAGTACAAGAGAAATTTTGGTAGGCTACAGAAATTAATAAAATGAATATCCAAACTGAACAGACCCTTCTGAGGTTAATTTCACCACTGATGCTCTTTAACAAACTGCTCCTCTAAGGGCCGTATACACTAATCTCGATCCACACCAGAATGCCTTTTGATGGATGTAAGGTTTCTTTCAGGGGTGTTACATATCCTTTAGATGTTAAAGGCCAAATCCTGCCGCTTGGAGAAGATGTCATAGGAGAAGTGGAGAAGATGTCACAGGAAGTCTCCCTTCGAGCAACAGCAGGAAAGGATTGTAACGCTGTACTGAATGCATGCTTGGCAAATGTTCCCAAACCTAGTGATGCACTGTGATCCCAATGGGGGCAAGGCCTGATGGTTAGGAAACATGGCAAGGCCCTCACTTGGATAGTGCACATACTCTCATCAGCAGCTGTGCCAGTCGAGGAGTGCATATTGGTGCAATTGTAGAGTGGCAGTTGTGAGAGTCCTGCAGTGGGGTACAACTGCCCATGTTTTGCCCATAGAAACGCTCCTGTGACTAGCATGTACTTTGCACATCTCCACTCCCTTGCCACCTTAGCAATTGCAGAGTTCCACCTCAACCGTGCATCCTATAGGTAATATATTGCATTATCAAAAGGAGAAAAATAATTATGAATCCCTACCAAGACCCTCTAGGCTAAACTGATAACATTTTAAACAAAGAGCCCATTTCTAAAAGCTTTCTTTATATTTGGGACATGATTACTAGATGCAGCTACAGCCTTTAATGGCTTATTATAAAGCATGTTATAAAATGCATTAGTAGTGAACATTTAACAGATGACAAGCTGTTGGAAAGTGTTATAAAATATAGATTACTTTTGTGAAACCAACATATGTTCATGCTTAATGCCTGAATATCAGTTATCAAATAGAAAGCGTGTATAAGGTGTTTAAGGTGTTCTAATGAGACAAAGTGATAAGGGATGAATGCTGCTGTGATATCTGTCTGTTCTTTCATTAACTCTGTCTACTATCAAATAACAGCTTCCCATCTAACTAGGATTACCTGGAAACATGCAGCTAAACAATAAATTCTTCATGGTTCGGTAACGATCACTGTACTCCAAGCCTGTAGCTGCCAACGGGGGTTGGGGTTGAACCATTTAAGTGGTCTGTGTGGGAGGAGAGGGAGAGCAGAATGAGTTTGCTTTTGTGTTCTTTATGCTGTGATATAGGGAGTGTGTGAGAGTATGGTGGAAAGAATGAGTGAATTGTTGAATATCTGGGGGAGATGGATAGAGAACTATTTGAAGGGCAGGAGCATGCTGTTAAAGAACCGTTAGGACTGTTCTTGGTGGGGAGTATGGAGTATATGTTGTTGTGAGGAGGGAGGATTTTGACCTGTGAACTATATTAGTTTAATATTAATTCAGTTCCAGTAAACTTGTTAGAGGAAACTGTTTATCAAATGGAGATAAATTTTGGTTTTCAGTTTTCTGAAATATTGTAAACCATTCTCAAATAGTAAATGACTATAGCTCTCAGCATCTTTTTTTAATGAATGCAGTGAGCTATAGTTCTAGGAGCTCATCCAAGTGCAGCATTACAATACAGCATATTTGGTCAGATTGTACCTTTCTTATGAAATCTCTTCAGGTACCCAATGGGACTGAGAGAACTTGGCAGTGGTGTATATACTGAAACAGGTTTGCTGCAGCATTTCTAACTGAGTTGTCTAAATGATATACCATAACTACAGAAATGGTGATTTCGGAAATAGTGAACTTCACAGCTGGCTCCCTATTAGCTTGCTTATTTATTTATTTATTTTAAGCCTCACAATTTGAGAGTTCTTGTTAGTCCCATATTCACTATTTACAGGTTTACATAGGAAAATAAATGGAACAGATAGCAACTTTCTTAGATTACTTTTCTTTGTTTTTTCCATTTGTTCATATACTAGTAGCACAGAGTTTGGTTGTCTTTTCATTTCCCCCCCCTCTCAATTCTACCCAGGCATCTATTGGACATGAAAATAAGTGCCCTTTCAGTTTTCAATTGGATCCAGTTCATCTTTGTACTGGGGTCGCTTACACTGACTCCACTGCTATAAAGATACCATAGGGCTAGTGGATCCAGACTCCAGGAGATTTTGGGGGACTTCAAAGGTTGGCATATAGCTAAGAGCGTTCCAGCCATGCCCCCAAATATCCCTGGTGTGGGGAATCCTGCAGTGATGCTGCTTCTTACTGATTGTGTAGGGAGCATAAGCAGCTAGGTATAAGTTAGGGCAGCCAGGTTAGTAGAGATGCAAAGGTTGTATAAAACCACCACGCTCCACCTCTTCTCTCATACATCTACTTCTCTGTCTCTACCCCAAGCCAAGCTTCAGCACAGGGATAAATGAGGCCTGATATGCACACCAGTCTTTATAGCATATTCCCTACATTGCTCAGAAAAGTGGATGGAGCTATGACTCCTGCTGTGCAATTCTAATATTCCTAGAAAATTATGGAGGTAGCGTCCTTTCCAGTTGAAGAGCTTGAATGAAAACAACTCCCTCTAAAAACAACTTAATAAAAATGCATAAATTATGATAGGGATGCCTCTAATTACCATTCTTCACTTCTCAGAACATGGACTGGGAGGACTCTGCTTATATGACTCAAGTACTACAATCACCACAGTTCTAAAGTGATACACAAGAATAGAGTAAGAAATCTTGTTGCTTATTTACAGTAGCTTTTTTTTTTTTTTTTTTTTTACAGTAGTCAGGTAAATGTATGTTGGAAAAGCTATTCTAGATTTCTGTTTAGGAATTTGAAGTGTCAAAACAGAAAAAAAAACGGTTTTATCTGTAATGGCAAAACTGCTATCATATGTAACCTTAAACATCAGTATGATCTAAAATAAAATAACAGAGATACCATTTTAGGGAGAATTAGTCCTTTATTTGTTTTCCTTTTAAAATATACATCTGAAATAGTAAGTCATGTATATATTAAACTATCTTTTTACACATTCAGAGACTTATAGATTTAACCAAAATATGGACCTGTTTCAATCTCCAATGTAACCAACTTCATTAATTAAAAATAAAAATTATTTTAAAATGTCATGCTTTTATTACAGAATGTTTTCTAAAATCAGCCATACAAAGTGTACTGTCATATTTATGAACTGTATGAAGGCAAACAATTTGAAAACGTATTTTGTAAATTTTGCAAAGTAGTTACAGACATCTAAATTATTGTTTTTGTACAAGTTGATTTGTTTTCACATTTTGGAGCTTATTCTGGATACAAATTCAGGACAATATTTGACCTTAGAGTTTGTGACTTTGCAAATGAATTTTAGCACAATGAGCATATGCTGCAAGATGGCATAGCATTGAGTAATATTCTGTCCTAATGATTTTTATATAAGCAGCGTATGATTTATAGCGAAGGTCCCTATCCAGTCGATAAATTAGTCTTCTGAAGTGATGGATCGTTTAAAGTTGGCAAAGCAAAACACAAATAGTTTTCTGCCGTCATATATACTGCCCATACAATTTCTGGTTGCACTGCAATGTAAATAATAAATAGTCAAAGTCAGATGAACATAAGCCCAGCAACAGAGGGAGAGTCTTCTGGGTCTAGCATTCCAGTCCTATAATAATGGTACCATCTGATATTCCCAGTATTTCCAAGCCCAAACACTCAAACATCATGAGTACATTTTAAAATAATAATTTTTAAAAAGGGAAAGCTGAGAGTCTCATGTGTGTGCAAGTGTCCTGGAGCTGAGGCTTAAGAAAATTGCCAAATATCACGAAACTGTTAATGAAGTTATGAGTTGTGTGGCTTAAAGTTAGGCTTGGCAAAATTTTCAGTTTTTATCATTTCAACAGATATCAATGTTTTAAAATCATTTATTTTTTTTATCATTTTAAATTTTAGTTTTAAGCATTTTTGATTTATCATTAAACAGTCACAGTTTTGGAAAATTATTGGAGGGTGGGGTCAGACAATTATTTAATGACAGTAAACATTGAGATTCAAAAAGTTAAAGCTTTCAAATGATTAAAACACAAATTGTCAGCATTACATGTCAAAATATGCATTGTAGATATCCTTAAATCAAACTCTGATTTCTCAAGCAGCAGTTTCTTTCTTTGCCTATCTTATATTTCAGTTGTCATTGACAGAAATATTTTTGTCAGTTTGTGTGTGTGTATAGAGAAATTGACATTTACTGATAAAAATCTAATCCTTTCAAGTCTACTTATAGTAATGTGTTTGTAGGTGGAAGGAAGATTGGTTAAGAAATTGTGATTGGTGATAACAATACTTTCTTATTTCCTCAATCAAAACCCTGCATAAGCCTCCAGCGTTTTTTCAGATCATAGGAAGCTTCACATATGACCTGTTTCACTAAGTCATTTAAGCAACTTTCTGCCTTTCACCAAGACTAACAGGCTCTTCTTCCGCAGTAAACCCAGTTTTCATTAGTCTGGGAAGTAATAGCCCATTGACTTCTTCTAACTAGAGATCAAACAGATTTAAACAGGGGAATTGTTTCTTTTTCACACTTTCCTCAGAAACACATTATTTTATACTGTTGCACCTTTTGCCCTGAGCAGGTTGCCTGTATTCAGGGCCTTGCGGGATTGTTTCTGTTAGGAAGAGAAGTTGATAGTCAGATATGTCTTTGGTGCAATCTTGTTTGTTTACAAAGTAAGTAAACAAAGTCCTGTTTCCCTGAATACGGTAGAAACAAACAACAGCTGGTAGCTTCCTTGCTCAGAAGTACAAGTTTGCCTTTCCAGAGAGTACGGTATCTAAAAAGTTATTTTGGCTTCCTCTCAGGGCTACTTTCACCATTGCTTCTCTGCCTTTCTGCTGTTCAGTCTCACTCACTCAATCAGTCTGCTAGCTCCTGCGTTTGCAATGAGTCCCTAGAAACCCTTCAGCCCACCTGGCTTAGCTTCTGATTGGTCATGCTATTCAGTCCATGGACTTGGGAGGTGGCTTTGACGAATCAGGAAAAAGATCTTCGAGTCATCATGGATAGTTCTCTGAAGACATCCATGCAGTGTGCAGAGGTGGCCAAAAGGAAACAGGATGTTAGGAATCATTAAAAAGGGGATAGAGAATAAGACGGAGAATATATTATTGCCCTTATATAAATCAATGGTATGCTCACATCTTCAATACTGAATATGGATGTGGTCTCCTCATCTCAAAAAAGATATACTGGCACTAGAAAAGGTTCAGAGAAGGGCAACTAAAATGATTAGGGTTTTGGAACGGGTCCCATATGAGGAGAGATTAAAGAGGCTAGGACTCTTCAGTGTGGAAAAGAGGCGACTAAGGGGGGATATGATAGAGGTATATAAAATCATGAGTGATGTGGAGAGAGTGGATAAGGAAAAGTTATTTACTTATTCTCATAATACAAGAACTAGAGGTCACTGAATGAAATTAATGGACAGCAGGTTTAAAACAAATAAAAGGAAGTTCTTCTTCACACAGTGCACAGTCAACTTGTGGAACTCCTTGCCTGAGAAGGTTGTGAAGGCTAGGACTATAACAGCGTTTAAAGAGAACTGGAAAAATTCATGGAGGTTAAGTCCATTAATGGCTATTAGCCAGGATGGGTAAGGAATGGTGTCCCTAGCACTGTTGTCAGAGGGTTGAGATGGATGGCAGGAGAGAGATCACTTGATCATTACCTGTCACTCCCTCTGGGGCACCTGGCATTGGCCACTGTCGGTAGACAGATACTGGGCTAGATGGATGTTTGGTCTGACCCAATATGGCTGTTCTTATGTTCCTATCATTTCCAGCTATCACTATATAAAGGGGCATTTAATTGCTCCTTCCACTTAGCCTGTAAGAAAGATGGTCAAAATACCTATCAGTTGGAATGAGTCTGTAATTGTCTATAGATCAAAGACCAGCATGATGGCTGTCATTAACCTTTCTGCATAACAGCATTGTAACAGTGATAGTGCAATCCCATAAAATTCTGGAACCAGACAAAAGTTTATAAATTCTTTGGAGCGGGGACTGTCTTTTTTGGTATATGTGCACATTGGGTTCTTGATCCTAGATTTGGGTCCTAAGTGCTACCACAATACAAATAATAATAATAATAATTAATAATCCTGCAGATGTACAGAGAGGAACATCAACCCATTAATAAAAAGTTGGGCTTGATATGACCTTTATTCCCTTCACTCGTTGCACCTATATTTTATATGGAGATTATGTTTCTCTTAAATCCCCATCATGTTGAACTCTTGCTTCAAGGAAAGACAGAACACATTTGTAACTCCAGACCTGTAGGTCCTTATGGGTTTTTAATGCATGGATTTAATTTTAGCATGAAATTTATGATGCTCTCATTAAACTTTTGTCAATGTTTCTATTGCAGCCTCCTGTTACCGGTTTATCACTTGGCCATAAAAATATACTCCAGGCAAAAACATGGTGTGTGGTTTTATATTCAAGTAATCTTTTAGATCTAAATATAAATATAAGGATCCACCTTTCTTTTCTCCTATTACTAACAAATTCATCCACTCAGTCGACTCTTCCACTCTTTTCATTGTATCTAAATTAATCAACCTTTCCAATTCTTTTTGTACCATACCTCTTAACACCAAGGGTATCTTTCTAGTCGCATGTATAACTAGTCTCTTGTTTCATTTAACTCTGTTAACTCTGTTAACACTGTATCCTATTTACCAATGCCAGTGAATAACTCTCTGTAACTTAATGGTCTGTTTCCAGTGTTTCATAAGCCTTAATAGTCTGCATTCCATCAATTAGATTTAGTGCTAAACATGTTTCTAAATCTAAAATAGAAATATGATATCCCTTATCCACTAAAAATCTTATGTTTTCTAAATTATCTTTAATTGTGACCTGTAATTCAAAAATGCCAATAACAGTACATTTTTCACCACTATAAGATTAGAAATTGATATGCATTTGTTTTCTTACTACAGGTTTTACTTTTAGACATTTTTTGAATTTTAGAAGAAAGTCACTTGTGCACCTGTATCTATTACAAAGTAAAATATTCCATTACTAGATAGTGTATGTAACTGTCCAATCCTCCTTGTAGTTCAGAGTCACTCTGTTTCAAAATAGTCAGAAACAAATTTTCGTCATCTGTAATGTCAGCTCTTTACTCAGTAACTTCTCTGAGACTTTTGAATTCAATTTATATTTCTAAGTTTTTGCAGACTTCTCTATTTATACACTTTTGCGAATGGTTCGGTTTCATGAACATATGACAGGTTTGACCATATGCTGGACATTGTCTAGGCTGGTGCCTTCTTCACATCCAGAACATTCTTTCATATGCTCATATTTTTTAACTTTAATACTTTCACTGTTTTCCTTCAATAGACTTGTTTTTTACCTTTTTGTATTAAGTCTATATTCTTGTCAGTTTGTTTTCTTTCCAAAATGTGCAGTTGTTGTTGATTAAGTTTAGCAATTTGGTAAATTCTCACTGCTTTTTCTGGATTTACATCTGGTGTTTCTAATGTTTGACTACACTTACCCATCACAATTTGATATTCTGTCATTGAATCAAATTCTGTAAATTACATGTCTAATTTCTTACCTTAGATCTGTTAAAACAGTCTCTACCTCCATTTTATTTCTCGAGTGTAACTGAACTCTTTGAATTGTTTTATTTCTTATTGGTAAACGGTATTCCTCAAAAGTTTTTTAAGGCAGTCTCACAGATAGCTTATCTAACATTAAGATCAAATGAACTATATCATGAAATTGCTCCAGTATCTGGAATATTGAGGAAAAAAGGCAATCTTATGTTCATCTTCCTTATGAGTATATTCTGATGCTCTCAGAAATAAATCAGATTCTTATTTAAATGTTTTCCAATTTTCTGAAGAATTCCTTGAAATTTTTAAAGAAGTGGGAACTCTTAATTGATGCATCTTTTTTCATTCAAACTTATTTTTCACTGCTGAGCAACTTTTACCTCAGGTTGTGGGTTTTTTTTGTTTGTTTTTTAATTTCTTCCATGTTTTTTCACCATTACCTTCACTCTTGGTACCATGTATTGATTTTCAAGTAATTCACTAGTCTTAATAATAATTCATTGCTAGTAACTTAATAAAAGTCTTTATTAAACACATAGCATACACAGAGCATCTTAACTTGGGTCAATCTATTAGTCTAACCTAAACCCAACTGCCTGATCTCACTGTCAGCTCCCGCATCCTAAAGATTCTATTGATTCTCTTAACACCACAGTAACACCACCCATGGCATGCAAAGTACTATCACTATCAAGTAAGATGTAAAGGACTTTGGAATTTTTTTTACCAAACCCTCTCTAACCTTGATACCAGCCATGTTATTCCCTGTCCCCTCAAGTCCATTCAAAACTCTAGTGATAGGATTGTCATTCTGAGCATATCATTCGCCGCTTTGCATCCCTCTGCTTGCTCCCGCTCCTTCATCTTCTGAAACCTCAACTTCTTGTCTGCGTTTAGCTCTACCCTATTTATTTGATCTATTTTTTATGTTACCTTATATCGGCTTATTGAGGCTTTGCCATGCTGCTCTATCAGTGATGACAGCTTTAATTGCTCAGATGTCTGCATCTCCCTGAAGCCCTTACGTGCTTTATATTTTGCTGTCTCATATGCAAGGGAAAGACTCCCTATTAAATATTGCAAAGCTGCCACGTTATCTTTTTTTAAATGCCTCCTGGGCTATGATGCCTACCAATCACTACTGTCTGGCACTGATTAAGGAAGGGCGAAGCCTAGATTTCAAATTTTCTCCTAAAGTGTTCATTTTTTAAAATTTTTCCTCCAATGCCCCTCAGCCTGTCTGACAGTTTTGTCCACCTGTCTAATCCTGCCAGAGTCCTAGACTGTAGGCTGTCTGGTGCAGGGCTTGTCTGCTTTGTTATTTGTCTATAGAGTAGCCCAATGGGACACTGATCCTTGATGATACTCCTTTGCACCAGAATAATATTAATAACAAATCAATTGAGTTATTTTTAAGTAGTTATGTTAAAACTGATATGCAGTTTTCTAATTACAATACACAACTGACTTACGTACTTAAAAAAACCAGACTGGTTATATAAAATAAATACATATTTGGGCCACAGTCCTGCAACTGGATCAGTGCAGGTGGAGTCACAGCAAAGACTGAAATACAAGATTCTGCCCAGTTGTTGCAGGCACAGAAGAATGCCCAAGGTGAGCAACAGTGGTCCGTGCCCGGAGTGCTTAGCACCAATAAACACACTGAGGTGGAGAAGCAAAACACAAGTTTATTTGGGATCCCAAAGCGGTGCTGGGAGACTTAGTATGCCTCAGATCCAGCCCAGCTAAAACAAGCAGTCTGTTCCTTTATATCCATGAGAACTTTTCTCGCTGACTAGCAAGCCCCCGTTTCCCCTCCCTCTTCTGTCCGGCTGCAGCATTCTTTTCTAACACACTTCCTTGTCTTCCCCGTCCCTCTCCTCCTCCTTCCTCCCCCTGTAGCAGTTATGTAAGCGCAGGTGCATTAAGTAATCTTGACCACGGCAGCTTGTTAGTAAGTTTTCCTTCTGCAAGTTATCTTGTCCTTCTGCTAAAGGTGCACAGGCATCATTATTTCTGCTTTAGACCAGTTAGAACTGTTGCAACTGATAACGGCTGTTACACTAGGCCTTTTAGGTCGATTAAAGTTTAAACATGGAAGGACTCTTGTTTGCTGAGGCCTAAAACCAGGAACGTTCCATACCCTTGTGGCCTTCCACCCTTCCGAGTTACTTAGGGTTATGCTTAGTGACACCAACACAGTCATGAAGGCAGATCCTGACAAAACTGTAAATCAGAGCACATTTTGGTCTACTGTGTCCTACAGTTCCTCAGCACTTTAGGAAATAATTAGTGGGATGCTTTGATATTATACAATATTTTGGAAAACTATGACTATGAATTTTAACCTTTTGTACTGCTGGAAAACAAAGTACAGAAAAGCTGCAGAAAAAGGTTCCTGACTGAAACCAAGTGCTAGAAATTTCAGGCAAAAGCAGATTTCCGGCAAGGTTGTGGATTAGTGACTTTGGATAACTTTTAACTTTCAGAAACTGAAATCAATCAAATTTAACTTTTGAGGTACACGCTGTACTATTGTTTTTCCTCCTAATTTTTAACCATTTTTCTAGGTATTATAATTGCTCAGAAATAATAGAAATACTTTTTAACCAAATTTATATAACTTAATTAGAGCTCAGAGCCTGCTTATACCAGGTCTTATTTTGGCCCTTTGCCATTTTAGAAGTGGAACTATTTCTCCCCTTTTTACACCAGCATAAAATCTACCTATTCTAAGATGTGGTGTATTAAAAATCCTGTCATGGAGCATGAAATTAAAATTTAACAAATTCAGTGCTATTTAATATTCACTTGATTCAGCAAAACCATTACTATCCTTTGTTTCCTTTCTTTTAACCAGCTACTGAGCCATGAGAGAACCTTCCCTCTTATCCCATTATTGCTTACTTTGCTTAACAGCCTTTGGTGTGGGACCTTGTCAAAGGCTTTCCGAAAGTCCAACTATGCTATATCCACTAGATCACCTATGTGCATGTGCTTATTGATACTCTCAAAGAATTGTAATAGATTGATGAGGCATGATTACCCTTTATAAAAGCCATGTTGAGTCTTCCCCAACATATCGGATTCATCTATGTATCTCATAATTCTGTTCTTTACTATAGTTTCAGCCAATTTGCCTTGTACTGAAGTTGGTCTTATTGTCCTGTAATTGCTAGGATCATCTCTGAAGCCGCCTTCTTAAAATAAATAAATAAATTTAAAAAATTGGTATCACATTAGCTATCCGCCGGTCATCTGGTACAGATGCTGGATTTAAGTGATAGGTTACATACCAGTTAGTATTTATGCAATTTCATATTTGAGTTCCTTCAGACCTCTTGGGTGAATACTGTCTGGTTCTGGTGACTTATTACTGTGCAATTTATCAATTTGTTTCCAAACCTCTCCTGTTGACACCTCAGATTTGTCACCTAAAAAATATGTCTCCAGTACGGGACTCTCCTTCACATTCTCTTCAGTGAAGACCAATGCAAAGAATTGATTTAGCGTCTCTGTAATTGCTTTGTCTTCCTTGAGTGCACCTTTATCCAGTGATCATCCAGTGGCAACTTGATCATTCAGTGGCAACTTCCTGCTTCTGATGCAGTTAAAGAATTTTTTTTTCTGTCTTAGTTTTTATCTCTTTTGCTAGTTGCTCTTTATATTTTTTTTTCTATGCCTAATTATACTTTTACACTTGACTTGCCAGAATTCATGCTCCTTTCTATTTTCCTCAGTAGGATTTGACTTCCAATTTTTAAAGGAGGCCTTTTTGCCTCTATCTGCCTCTTTTACTCAGTTGGTTGGCCATGGTGGCATTTATGGTCATTTCACTTTGTCTTTTATTTGAGCCTCTATTATGTTTTTTAAAATAATTTCCATGCAGCTTGCAGGCATTTCACCCTTGTACCTGTTCCTTTTCATTTCCATATAACTGGCTTCCTCACTTTTGTGTAGTTCCTATTTTTGAAGTTAAACAGTGTAGTGGGTTCCTTTGGTATCTGTCCCCCACAAGGATGTTAAATTTAGTTACATTATGGTTGCTATTATTGAGCGGTTCAACTATATTCTCCTCTTGGAACAGATCCTGTGCTGCACTTAGAACTAAATGAAGAATTGCCTCTTCCCTGGTGGTGTTCTAGAACTAGCTTCTCCAAGAAGTAGAAATGTTATCTTTGGATCCCATAGTGAGGTGATGTAGAACCAGTCAATATAGGGATAGAGGAAATCCCCCATTATTATTGGTTTGTCTGTGTTAATAGCCTCTCTAATTTCCCTGAGCATTTCACAATCACCATCACCATCCCTGTCAGCTGGTTGGTAGTATATTTCTACTGCTATACTTTTATTATTCACACAAGAAATCTCTATCCATAGAGATTCTATGGTACAGTTGATCCATTTAAGATTTTTACTAAGTTGGATTCTATGCTTTCTTTCACTTATATTCCCACTCCCCAACCAGCACAAACTACTCTGTCATTCTTATATGTTTTGTGCCTTTGTAATGCCTGTTGTATCAATATGCTCATTTCGTAACAGGCATTCAAGTTCACCCATCTTAATATTTAGACTTCTAGCATTTGTGTACACGCACTGATAAAATTTGTCAATATCTAATTGTCTGCCCTCATGTGAGATACTTGAATGAGACTATATTGTTTGACTGTTTCTTTTCAGTTCCTACCTTTACCAACTCCTTTGCTATCTTCTTTACTAGGATATAAAGTATCCCTTTAATAAATCATCCCCTAAGGGATGTGTCTGTCTGAATCATGTGCTCCTCTGTACCTGTCTTCTTCCCCCCCACAATCTGGTTTCATTTTGGTTTAGGTGGAGGCCATCCTTCCTGTACAAGCTCCTCCTTTCCTATAGGGTTCCCCAGTTGCTAATAAACCTAAATCCCTCCTCCCTACAACCTCATCTCATCTATGCACTGAGATGTAGTTCTGCCTTTCTAGCTGGCCCTGCTGTGGAACAGGGAGCATTTCAGAGACTGCTACCATGGAGGCCCTGGACTTCAATCTCATACTTAGGAGCCCAACACTTCATGTAAGTCTACCTAGATGTCTCAAGAGATCAGCAAGCTTTGCACCTGGCAGGTAGTGCACCATGCGGTTCTCCCGGTCATCACAAACCCAATTATTTATATTTCTAATAATCAAATCCCCCATTACTATTACCTTTCTCTGCCTAATAACTGTTGTTCCCTCAGTGTGAGAAGATACCATGACATCATCTGGAAGGAGGGTCCCAAATATGGAATCATTCCCTTCTGCTCCAGCTTGATGTTCTGTTTCCCCGGGACTTTCATCCTCCCCAGCAGCACAGCAGATGTCAGACTGAGAGGTGGGACTGCTCTATTGTGTCCCTGAATGTGTCAACTAGTTACTCTCTTTCTTAGCTCCGCTAATTCAGTCGCTCTGGTCTCAAGGGCCTATAGTTGGTCTCTGAAGGCCATGAGTTGCTTGCACCAAATGCACACATACTGCATTCAGTGCAGTACAATGGATAGCCCCAACTCTGCTGCTGGACATCTGCATGAATCGTTTTTTACCTTTGCAGGGTGTTAGTTCTTGGCGGGGGTGGGGGGGGTTGTATATGGGGGAGTATGTTAGAGTTATCTGCCTCTCACATTCCCTCTCTAAACTCTATTGCAAACCTCTGCTGTTTGCTGTTTCTGTTCACTTACTCCTCTTATCACTTAGGAGCTGGCTTTTTAAACCCCTGTGCTCCTAGTTAGCATTTGGATCTAGTTGTGATCAATGTGAAGTGTGTGGTACAACTGGGGAATATACTTCATGAGTAAAGCAGGGCATAATGGATATACTGTGGTATTCCATCAATTTGGATGGATGTTCTTTAAAAACTGTCAATTGGGATTATTTCCACTATTCAATAAATGGGCTAAGAAAAGCTATAATCAATGACAGCAGATGTTTTTCAAAAAAACCCCTCTGGTTGCATGAAAGGATGAAAAGTTTTTGCCTCAAAATTCTGGGCTTCTCAGTTTGTCCTTATCCCATCAAAGAGATTAAAATAATTTAGAGCTTAGCACATTTACACCGGAGCTGTCGAACACAATGTCCAGAGACACTAAGAAGTCTTCAAACCTCATTCAAATGCATAGCAATAATATTCCAGAACTCCTATATGTACCTAAACATTTAATATCATTTATACTTTTTGCTTCCCTGTAGTTGACACATGTCCCTAGTCCATGCCAGATTTCCAGTCTTTGTAAAGCTGTTAACAGATCTCATATTCATAAACAGTGGCCACACCATTTCATACTGTTTAATTGTCATGGCAGTGATGTACAGGATTATATAGTGAGATGTTTTGCCTTGGTCATTGGAAATATAAAATGTCCCCATCTGAGCTTCACTGTTTTGTTGATACCCAACACACTAGGATTAGCTTTTACTACTCCTGCATTTTTGGAAAAAAGGAGTTCCTGGCATTGCTATATTGGTCTGGAGTCGTCAAATATTTATGTAGTGCTTTTGAAAGTTAAACATAGTATTAAAATGTTACTTGAATTTTTAAGCCATGCAAAACTGGCATATTTTGTGGGTTGGCTTCACATATTCTGCTGGTTCCTGTGCAAATGGAGGGCTGCATGTTCTCTGCAAGTGAAAAATTTTCCTTTTGAATTGGGGAATGTTTGCTAAAGAATGGTCAAAATGATAAAAATTAAAATTATGCTTCTGGCAACATGTTGCTACTGGAGCTGGGCAAATAACTGATTGTTTTCAGTTTGCTGACAGTTCAAAAAAATTGGTTTGGGTGAAACCCCAACTAATTTTTTTTCAGAATTTTCAGTGACTCAGAAGTCAGAAAAAAATTATTTTGCATAGAACTGAAGTTTCATTTTTGTTGTTTTGAATATAAGCAAAGGAATTGAAGGGCTAAATCCAGAACAATGGAGGAGGAAATGGTGATGCTTTCCTTCTGCCCAAGGTTGTGGTGACCAGGGCACTCACATGGGAGAATATGGGTTCAAGATCCTCTATTAGCTATTCTGGGGTTGATCTCTCTCTGTCTCTAATGTTGAGGTTCTTCTGCTTTGTCCCCCTGCTCTCAACTACTAAGCTATATAGTCATTTTCACCACTGTTTTTCTGTTGCCCAATGACTGTTCAATTATTTTATAGAAAGTGGAGCAGCTTCAACAGGAGAGACTGAGAGACATCCCGCCCTGAATAACCTACAGCAGTGGTGGGCAACCTGCAGCTTGTGGGCCACATGTGGCCTTTCAGGGTAATCTGCTGGCGGGCTGCAAGACAGTGTTTGCATTGACCATCGCAGGCATGACCTCCCACAGCTCCCAGTGGCCGTGGTTCGCCGTTCCTGGCCACTGGGAGCTGTGGGAAGTGGCATGGGCCACAGGGACATGCTGGCTGCCGCTTCCTGTGGCTCGCATTGGCCAGGAACAGCAAACCGCGGACACTGGGAGCTGCAGGCAGCCATGCCTGTGAACAGTTAATGTAAAAAAAACTGTTTCACAGCCTTCCAGCGGATTACCCTGACGGGTCACAGGTTGCCCACCAATGGCCTATACCCTGCAGAGCAGAGCTATGCAGGGGAGACCTGGGTTCAAGTCATTGTTCAAGAGTGAGGATTTGAACCTGTCCTAACCACTGGGCTGTTGCATTTAAGGGGGAGGAGGGTGCCTACAGTGGATTTGTGAATGGTGCCTGTCATGGTACAATTCCCCACCCTGAACCTTAGCGTCCAAAAGATGGGATACCAGCATGAATTCCTCTAAGCTTAATTACCAGCTTAGAACTTGTAGCGCTGCCACCAACTAGGAATTCCAGTGCCTGGTACACTCTGGTCCCCCCAAAACCTTTCCCAGGGACCCCCCAAGACCCAGACACTCTGGATCTTAACACAAGGAAAGGAAACCCTTTCCC
>NC_133770.1:227411470-227415560 GCF_003597395.2 Chelonoidis abingdonii
AAAAAAACAATCAGGTTCTTAAACAAGAAAAGCTTTCAATTAAAGAGAGAAAAACAGTAAAAACTTTCTTTTTGTAAATTTAAGATGGAATATGTTACAGGGTCTTTCAGCTATAGACACTGGGAATACCCTTCCAGCCTAAGTATACAAGTACATATTAAAATCCGTTTAGCAAAATACAGATTTGAACTCCTTCCAGCCAAATGCACATTTGCAGATAAAGAAAACAAACATAAGCCTAACTCGCCTTATCTACCTAGTACTTACTATTTTAAACTTATAAGAGCCTGAATCAGAGAGATTAGAGAGAAACGTGGTTGCACCTCTGGTCCCTCTGAGACCCCAGAGTGAACAACAACCAAAAACTAACAGCACACACAGAAACTTCCCTCCCTCAAGATTTGAAAGTATCCTGTCTCCTGATTGGTCCTCTGGTCAGGTGACAGCCAGGCTTACTGAACTTGTTCACCCCTTACAGTCAAAAGACATATAAAGTACTTTTGTTCTATTAACTCCTACTATCTGTTTATGACAGTGCCTAAATCCCCTGGTGACTGTAGCCCAAGAAATCTACATTTCATTTTGAGACAGTTGAAAAATGGTTAATTTTGACATTTTTGAAATATTTTGTGTTGTGACTGAAACAACTTGTAGAAATCAACACACATTCACAAAATGATTCAATCAACCTGAATCTGCATTTTTCAGTGGAAAAAAAAAGTCTCTGAAAAATTTCACCCAGCTCTAGTTACTCCATGTTATGGACTCATAAGGAAAAGGACATTTTAATAATTCCCAACTTTGATTCAGGGTAAAAACACTTGCACACACAAATGCTCATGAAAGAAAAAAAAAACTTTCAATCCCTGCTCCACAAACTTTTGGCACACACACAGTATTGCACAGCTCAACATTGGGAGCAAAATGGAATCTGGGAGAAACCGCATTGCAGAAATATAAAAGGTGGTGAAAAGATAGTTCTTCTTGATAACTCAGGTGTTATTCATATTGGGGTTCCTCTGAAGTCTTTTCCATTCAGTTCCCCAAGAATTCAGTCCAACTCCAATCCTGTCACTGAGGTTCCTTTATGGGGCATACAGCAAAGATACGCTGACTCAAGCATAGGGGATGGGTGTAGGGCATACCACACATCCAAAGTTACACAGCAAACCCCTTTCTGTATAAACATTTATGCACTGCATTTACTGCACATTGTATCACACATTTTAAGTTTGACTTGGTGACTTTGTAGGAACTAATCCCTGTACAGCATGCATGACTTATTGTTTACTTCATTTTACCTTCCAGGCTTATCTTGTCCATTGTTATCTTGTCCATTGAAAATGGTTCCCTGGGTGTTCTGCCTTGTCATGGGTTGTATATACCCCATGCTGGCCTCACAAAAAGGTTAATGCGGGAACTGCAGGCCAATGCTAATTGGAGACTCACAGTAACTGGGAGAATAAAAGAGCTGATAAGCAGGGGGGCAGAGTAGCTGCCAGAGGAGCAAGCAGGCTGGAGAAGGAAACTCCTACCAGCAGGCTGCTGAAAAGCTGCCCTGAGTCAACATCCGGAGATGGGAGACCAATCTACAGCTTGGAGAAGCCTACAGAACCAAGGGAGGTAGAAAGGAACTCAGAGCACAGCAGGAGTGGCTGCTGAGGCCTGATTCTGCCTCCCTGGTTAAAAAGGCCCTGATCTGGAACCCAGTAGAGTGGGTGGGCCTGGGTACCCCTTCCAGTTCCTCTGAGACTTAAGAACTGAAGTGGTTTCCAGACCACGTGAGTACAAGGGCCAGCATGCACACCCCAGTGAGACTGAGCGTAATACACTTCATAGCCCATAATGGAGCTATCATAGTGAGACAGGCTATAGGAGCAGACTGATGGCCTAACCAGACTGAGCAAATGTTGTACAACGTTCCATCTGACCAAAGGGGGTGCCACTGCATCATCACACCAGCTCATGCTCCTTATTTTAGCTAGTAGAGACACTGTTTCCAGCCTACAAATTCCAAGAAATGCGATCTTACCCATAATCCAGTTGCTCATATCAAGCCAGGCCCACAGTATGAAGAGAGACTACTAGCAGGAAATGGAGCTAGGGATAGCTCAGTGGTTTGAGCATTGGCCTTCTAAACCTCAGGTTGTGAGGTCAATCCTTGAGGGGGCTGCTTAGGGATTAGGGCAAAATCCATCCGTGGTCCTGCTAGTGAAGGCAGGGAGCTAGATGCAATGACCTTTCAGGGTCCCTTCCAGTTCTGTGAAATAGGTATATCTCCATATATTTAAAAAAAGACTTGAAAGGATAAATATGAATAAAAAATTAGTCCTCATGCAATTACTTAGACATTAATTGAGTGCAGACTCCAAAGTAAAAGGTTAATGCTCTACAAATAAGAGGACTAGTCTTCAAGCAAATCTCATAAGCACATCAATCTAAACAAGAAATAGGAGCATACTCTTTTCAGGAATGTGGTTATTATATAAAAACACACACTGTCCATACATGTACAGTAAGTGTCACACACCTGCAGTAACGTCTTACATAAGGTGACCTAATATTTTCCTTTCTCATGTTTTCCATCCTCTCCCCCTTTGCTAGCCACTCACTATGCTTTACCTTCAGCTGGGGAAAACAGGCAGTTGTTTTTTTTCTGGAGACAATGTCAGCAACTTGTCAGGAGAAAATGAACAAATAGGCACTTCTATTTAGTGGCAAAGGCTTTGATTTTGTTTATCAGAAGACTCAGCGTGCCACCACTGCCTCCATCACCTGAAGCTTGGGAAACAAAGTCCAGCTGCTAAGTTTAAGTCACTCTACAAACAATAGTAGTGAATGGAATAGAGTAGAGTGGACTAAACCCTTAGTTTCTCAGCAAAATACATTGCTTAGAACCCGTGAATGCCATTTAGGGGAACATATATTGGTCTATGACATCATTCCCAGCACTGGTAATCTATTATGTTGTTATATGAACAAGTGGTTAGAACAAATTCATGTAACACCTATTGCTAGGAGCAAATATAATAATTGCATTAGCTGTATTTGAAGTTTTGCCCTGTTCTTTCCCCCACTTCAGTTATAATGAAATGATTTCTTAAACAAACAACAAAAAATACTAAGTAAACATATTATTTACCTTAGAGGATAATGAATGTTTGGAATCTAGTGCTTGAGTGTAGATAATTATCTTTTTGGCAGAAAGAGATACATTCAATGATACCTGGCCTAGGGCTGAAAACCAGTGAAGGGCAAATTTCTAGTTAGGTAATAATGACATTGATCAGATTTAAAAATCCACACTAAAAGAGACTGAGGTCCAAGGTTAAACAAAAGTTGTAATGCCGTTATCTCCTGCACATTTTTTTTTCTCTACTGGAGGAATTTATTAGGATTCATCTTAAACTGAGATCTTGTCTTTGACAGTGTAGCTTACATGGTGGTTACTGAACAATAATTGACTGTGAAATGGGGAGCTGACACTTCACAGGCAAGGAAGAATTTTGGGTCTGATTCTTTACTGCTTTGCTCCCTTGTGCAGCCACTCAGTCACTTAAGCAATGAGCCTCCCGGCCTGGTAGATAGCAGTGTGGATGTTGCAGCACAACGGAGGCTGAGGCTTGCTACTCAAGCTTGGAACCTGGGTCATGTGGGTGTGGAAGGTTACTCAACGAAAATGGTAGCATTTTATACCCAATTTGTACATTCTTTTGTATGGGTGTAAATAACTACATAAGGAGAAAGACAGTGGAGAATTAGGCCCTTTTCATTTTAGTACCCAGCAAAATGTGCTTCAGAACAATGTGAATGCACGCAAACCCCAAAAAGTCAAACCCCATTTTACTTGTGTTGATTTTCTTCTGGCAGATCAATGTAATCCTTGTTGGCCCCATGGTTAACACATTGACTTTGATTGAACCTTTGCATCTCTTGGCTCCAGCAGGTAATAAGATTCATAGATTCATAGACTCTAGGACTGGAAGGGACCTCGAGAGGTCATCGAGTCCAGTCCCCTGCCCTCATGGCAGGACCAAATACTGTCTAGACCATCCCTGATAGACATTTATCTAACCTACTCTTAAATATC
>NC_133770.1:227419383-227435249 GCF_003597395.2 Chelonoidis abingdonii
GTTGGGATCTGTGTTCCCCAGGGAAGGTTTTGGGGGAACAGAAAGTGTGCCAGACACTAAATTCTGGCTGGTGGCAGTGTACCAGATCTAAGCTAGTAATTAAGCTTAGAAGTGTTCATGCAGGTCCCCACTTTTTGTACTCTAAAGTTCAAAGTGGGGAAAAAGCCTTGAGAGCTGGTTACTTCTTATGAGCTTCCAATTATCTTTTGGACGTTAGCTAAGATTTCTTTTGGCTTGCTGAAAAATGTTGTCAGCCAGAAAATGCTTTTTTCTTTTTACAGCTTTGGTAAGCTCATCCACATGCTTGTCATTACAGAGATGGATTTCTTTTTATTTCATGATTGGTGAGTCTAGAAAGAACGTGCTTTGTTAATACTTCAGCTGGACCACATTGCTGAGGCAAGGTTACTTACCACTGTTAGGTCAAAATGATGTTCTCATAGACCTTATGTTCTCATAGGTCTTTATGTATCAGTTACTCCACAGGGTCCCTGTAAACCTTAACTACTGTTTTTTACTGTACTTTTTTTATTCTGTTCCTGTTTTTTATTGCAAGATCTCCCTGTATGAGACTTCAGTTCCTCTTACCTGCTGTAATTACACTTTTTCCCATCTACATTTCCCCTCATGACATACTTGGGTACAGATTTGCTAACTGTACTTAAATATGGAGACAATACAATGATATCAGAGTAAATATTAATCATAGGAAAAGGCATGAGACTTGCAAACTGATATTGGAAAGACAATTGATGAATATTTGTTAGTACTTTTTTTCAATGAAACTTGGTTGCATTTCTGCCTCCAGAACCCTGGCTTCAAGGGCAGTAGTCGTGAGTGATAGGGAGCTCTTGGGATTTGTCTGTTTTTCTATTGTTTGTGCCATATTCTACTTTATTTGTGTTCTTTGTATGTACAGCATATATTACGCATGGTGTTAAAACCATGTGATAAATTCTATTTATTATGCACCTTTACTAACTCTTTTGCATTTTTCTAAATAGTCCATCTCCTGCAGGATATATTCAAATATTCCAAAGTTCACAGGAATTTCAGACAGCTGTCATTAAAAGGGTGAAAAAGACAAAATTATTATTAGTTATTATTTCTATTATGAGAGCACCTAGAGTCCCCAGCTGACATTTGGGGAAGGGATGTGGGGGAGGTGGCAGCTGAGATGTACAAACACAGTCCTTGCCCTGAAGAGTTTATAGTCTAAAGACACATGACAGATATGAAGGGTGGAATAGGAAAGTGAGGCACAGATAGATGAAGTGTCTCAATTGATGTTACATGGAAGATCAGAGGCAGAGCCAAGAATTGACCCCTAGGTCTCAGAGTCCCAGCCTTTATCCATTAGACAACACTGTCTCTCCTCCCTGAAAAGGGAAAATGTTTCCTTTCTCTCAAATGTAGACTTTTTTTTAACCTCCAAATCACGCCAGTCTGATGTACAGTGTGGGCTGTACCAAATATTTGTAATTATTGTGAGACAATTATTACTGGGCATGTAATTTTGAAAAGGGAAAACATTTCTGAAAATAACCTTGTTACAGCTAAAAGGCAGTGTCTGTTGAATAGATTCTTACAGATTACCCACTCAGCTCTATTTGGACCGATGGTAGTATGATTGTCTGGCTTTAAGGTAGAAGGAATGAAAACTGCTTCCAATAATATTTTAACATACTCCACAGCAGTAGATTGCATTTGCATAGCAGCAAGTGCATTTCAAAAACACAGTGTGGGGAGCCTTGTACAGCTTCCTGCCATATTTGCCCTCTAAAGTGAGAGGTGTTTTATGGGAGGTAGTGTGGGGAGGAGGCATGACCCTTCCAACTCACAGACGCATGGAGGCAGCCAAAGGAAGGGATGACCCCTGTGAATTGCTTCTTCAGTCAGTCCTTCTTCCTAGCAACATCATGCTGCTAGGTATGATGACAGTGACTGAGATTCCTTCAGTTGTGCAGCAGCAGCTGTGTAAGAGATGGTGTAGGAGTCAATGCTGCTTAAGCTCTCCATATCCACTTCTTCATATGCATGTAGTGGAAATTTCCAGAGGCAGGAATAAATATGCAGGCAAGAATCAGTCTAGAGATAACGAGGTTAGTTCAATTGTTATACCAATAAAAACTAGCAGGATCTTAAAGAGGACAAGACATTTGTCACATTTATTGTAAATACCATAATAAAATAAAAGATAACAGCAAACAATGTTGTTTGGTTACTTATTCCTATGATTTTATATATTATATATATCCATCGACAATCATTCATACAAAGGTTTGTGTAGAATATTATAGTTACAGCCGAAGCTTGCTTGTGACAGAAATACTGGCCAGAGTACTCTGTACCAGTAGTGGAGGCGAGTTCCGGGGTCAGGTGGCACTGATGCTCTGGGAGGCTGCAGCAGAACTCATAGACTCAAAGTCCTCAGTCTTCAGAGTCCTAGCTTCATCAGATTTTCTCGCTTATGTTAGTTCCATGGAGTGCTTCATTCTCCTGTTGTTAAAAACATCGAGGGTGTGGTCCAGGTTGGTAGCAGAGATGTTACCAAAGTCTCTCATCTACCTTCTTTTTTTACGAGGCGCTTTTAAGGTTTGGATTCAAAACGTTATAGGTCTTGCTGTGTCACGGGCTGCCTCTGGGTTTGGATTGATCACCCTGCAACTGCAGGTGTGACTTTCAGCTTGAACTGGCTGGTGGCTTTGCTCTGTTGTCTTTTTTTGTCCTTTTCTTTTTTCAAAGGGTGGAGCTTTTTTATATTACTTTGTTTAGGGTGTTTGTTTTTGCTAGGTTTCAGGCCGTTGCGTGAGGTGAATTTATACTCAATCAGGAAGGCTGGGGTTGGAGGGTTGCATGTCCATCTCATCGCGATACATCGCCTCATTCACAATCTAACTCTAATAGATTCAGCAGAGGGTTTGTTTCAAAAATGAAGGTGTGGAGGAAGCTTTTACAAATGGGAGGTGTTCTTGAGAGTGGGGTGGTTGAATACGAGACGGGGAATGGGATGGCAAAACAGTCGAAATCAGAGAGTTGACCAGTGGGTAGGCAAGTGTAAGGAATGGTGACAGAAAGTTATACGTTAATAAGTGAACAATTAAACAATGGTATTTTATCAGTTAAACAACAATGAGGGAGGATAAGGGGTGCAAGTGGTGAGAGCCTTCAAATCAGGGTTGAGGTGTGAGACTGCGCGAGAGGGGGAGAAACTGCTTTGGGTGTAGTGTGGCCTTGCCGGATGGAACCCAAGGACCCAGGAAAGCTACTATGGATTGTGGACAGTTAGGGACACATTTTTCTATTCTTCCGCTTATCTCTAGTCTGTCGAGCTGGGTGTCTTTCCTGAAGGAGGTGAAAGGGAAAATCTGGCGAGTAAAAGGCAGTCATTCGTCATGTATCCTGGGTTCAGTTGATTAAGGTTCAGTAAGTTTGGCAGCAGGCGGGTAAAGTCAGAGAGTTTTACCTTTGCCTCTTTCTATAGTAAAGTGTAATGCGCTCTGTGGAGGACTAGACTATAGCCATTCCTTTCCTTGGTCGGTTGGCTCCACATCTATTCTTCAGTTTCTCAGAAATCCATAAGAAGTCATCTGAAAGCTGCTTGTCAGCTCTGTGTAAATATAAATATAGTATCTATATATATTAGTAGGTGTCTTTCTGTGTACCGTATGACATCCTATTTCACGCAAGTATTTAACCAAGCAGGGAAGATGCAATGAAGTGTGATTCTGTTGTGGGGCGGATTCCATGGCATTGAGATTTATGCCATCTTACAAAAATGTTTATTGGTTACTGGCCCTAACATAACTCAGGGCAGAAACCGATCTCATCAAGGAGGTGGAAATCTGGGGCTAACTCCATTTACTTGGGCAGGAGGTTATCCGATTTAAACACTGGTGTAGGTGACACAGATTCTAATCCTAGTCAGACATGTAGACGAAAGTGTTAGAAGTCTGTACACGTCGAATATGTATAAAACAGTTAAAAACATTCTGTTCAGCTTGCAAAGTAAGCTGTTGCGGTAAACCTTGACTGGAAATGTCTGCTTGCTTGAAAAATGTGGTTTCAAAGCAAAACCATTAAAGTCCTGTTGTGAAACAACAATTTTCACTATTCATTGTGTTACCGGCTGTTGATCAGAAACCTACAAAGTCTTTTAAATGCTTCATCATTCTTGGTCGTGGCATGGAAGTTTTAGGCTTGGGTCTTTTTATAATAAAAGTCTATTTTGAGTACATAGATTTATGGAGAATAGACAGTAATTAAGGCTATGGATGTCTTAGATATCTTGTTATCTTCAGTCTTTATCAACCCAAGAATGGTAATAAAAAAGCGAGACAGAGAGGTCCGGTGCGATCTTAATAGAACTTAACAACGTTTGTAGCATGGGAGCTTTTAGTGGTGAATAACACTTCATCATATGCATGGTATGGAAGAAACTTTGTTTTTGTTCCAGAGGCAGGGAATAAGAATGCGGAGAAATCCTAGATTAGCTAGAAAATGAGAGGTAGTTCAGTCAGGGAGAATAAGGCTTCAATCAGTTCAGGTGTGAACGCAAGGAGGGAAATCTGCTTTGTAGTTGGCCACATTCACAGGGGCTCCCTTCTGTTTAAATCCCCTGAGCTGAAAGGTGTCAAAATTTGCAATTGGCTCACAATTTCCTCCTGAAGTAACTTGGTGCATTGAGATTATTGCTGGCAGGATTGGGGACGGCTTATAGAATCGTGCTATTTTGGGCTGTGTCAGCGAAGTTGAAGGGATTTACGAAAGGTTTGTGAGATTGGCAAGGCTAGAGGATCTGACTTGTGTCCATGTTTATTCATAGTTTAATAGAGACTGTCAATTGTCCGATGTACTAACAGAGAGGCATTGATAGGCGGACAGTGAGGGTGGCATTACATGGTTGGACGCTTGTGGCGATGTGAATGCATATTTCGGGAGTGATGCTGTTTTGTGGCTTTGATCTGGTTAGATCTTCGAGATGGGTCGTGGTGTAGAATGTGGGCAAGAGTAGGACATGAGGCTTTGTTGCGTAGGATTGGGTTCCTGAGTTAGAGTTTAGCCTTCAGGTATAGTGTTCCTTTGTGCTAGCTTGCTTTGTGAAGACAGATATGGCTTATTTTGGTGATGGGGAGCTCCCTCTGCTACTGTTGGGCCAGGACGGCGCTGGACACTGCCAGACGCTGCCCTGATGAAGATAGCGATGGAGATCATTTAAACGTCAATTCAGGTGAGTGGGTATGAGAATTAAGAATTATGTCTCCTGTTTATGTGCAATATCCTGATAGGGCATGCTTACTAGTGTTAGCGTACATTCAATAACTATGTGGTTTTTATCTAAGTAAGATTCTACTCAGGAAGTTCCATTTAGATGAGGAGGGTCCATGGTGAAGTTCAAAGTGTAGCTCGATTATGGACCAAGAGTAATTCTGCAAAAGATGGATTGACAACTATCCACTGATAAACGACAGAGATTCCTCTCGCGAGCGGAATTAATACATCGGAGGCAGGAACGATAGCTATTCATGGTACCTTACACACTGGCGAGTTTTGCATTGTTCAGATTGGAAGGGAAGAGATCTAAGAAGAACAGAGCATAGGGCGATAACCTTTGGCTGGTTAAGGCTGTGGAATTATTGTACCACACACTGAGATATGCTACCTGCTGAATCATCAAACTACTGAAATAATTTATATTTCAAGCTAATTTCTGATTAAAATCAACATTGCCCTGTAGGGAAAAACGATAGTGGTTTGGGTGTGATTTGAAGCTGTCATCACATTAGCTTCATAACCCTTTCAATTTATATTTACTCTCAAGCTTGCTCCTTGGTCACAAATGAATATTGGGCCTTACATGGACAGAATCACGCAGGGGCGGGAAGGAGCAATTAGTATTTACGGTTATTAGTAGGGTCCATGTCCTGAACGGCCGGATATTCTCAAGAAAGCATTAGATGCAGTTAGACTCTGGATTAGAATCATAGGTCAGCAAGGGAACTATCTATCGATTCATACAACTGACTGAATCCACCTGCACAAAGGCAGGCCACAGAACACACTCGGTTGTAAAAGAGAACGAGCTGGGCACAAATAAAGGCTCTCTAAGAGAGAATTTTGCACGTATATTATATGGAAAAGGTCACAATATGGAAAATAATCAATTGTATATTGCAAAATTCATGGCATTGCTGCCTCAACGCTTGCGATAAATTTATTTTTAGAAGAGCGGTGACTTCATATAGGTTTACGTACAAAAAAGTTACTCTATAAAGAAGACAAGTCAGCTCACAGGTTGAGATAAAGAAAATGTTAGAGACCATTGATAATAGAAAGAATTGTTTGGAGTCATCTAGAGGGACCTGAGAGAGGATTCGTTGTATTTGGACACTCCCCAAGATCCACTAGCTACTATGTGGGGGTGAATCCTGGCTGGCCTGAGCTCGAACGTCAATGGGAGTTGTGACAACTCTGTATTCTTTCACTTGCTATGCTCATGAATAGACATCTGGGTCTTTAGACAATGGAGGATAATTCCAGCAGTTTAGTCTCACATGTGACGGGGCACGTAGGCCACACTCTTATGATATAATGGAAACAAAAAAAAAATTTCGAAAAACAGCTTGGTCACAAAACAGAATACTACCGATTGGTGAGTGCTCCTCCTTTTTTTACACTGCTGGGTGCAATGCGACTAAGAGCAAAAGCAAGTCTAAGAATGGTCTCAATGGTTGGCATAAACGAGGATGGATTTCTTCACAGAGACCCGACCAGTGGTTCCCTGTAGGGATGTCATTCTGGCTAAATGAGAAGCTGCAATCAGGATCTTCTCTGTCTTTCATTGTTTTACTTGTTGTTTCGCTCTGTTGAAGATAATCTATCTGAGGTGTGTTCACAAGTCGCATGCTAAACCCAAGAATATAGAGCTGGGCGGTGATGACATCTAATTGCATATCTAAACTCTGTACCTCGTGCTCCACTGGGAATTCTTGTAATAGAAGACGAGTGTAGTGAGAAAGATGAGTCGATTGTATTAGGGTACAGTCTCAGCAAGTCAAGCCGTCAGCTCTGTACTAGGCACAACTTTACGTAAAACCTACAGCACACTCCACACGACCAAACTCTAAAGTCTCAGCCTACCTTTGTGGTAGAGCTGGTTAATTAGATTACACAACTATAATATAGAAGATCAATACAAATACTATTTCAAAAGATCCTGTCATCATTCTCACACAGGGGTGCACCAGGATTTGATGCGTGATATGTCGTCGCAAGAATTAGTCAGTTGAGGATCACGACAACTGAAACACAAGGTGCTACTTGGTACATTATTATAATTTGCACGCCTCTTGCTATAGATCAAGTAGAGAGGAGCAGAGTCGAACTATTGCAGGCTAAATGAGAACGGAATGGTCTTCCTTGGGACTGCTTGTCGCTAGTGTCCACTTCGCTTGAATATCATCCAGGAAGAACTTGGTGGTGTCTCGTGCATTTCTCAGTTGGGTGCGATTTCTTCGTATGCTGATGCTGACGTAAGGAGTCAACTTATCATTCACTAAAGTTTTTAAGACACTGTGCCATTCCCATCAGACAGTTTTTTTCACTCTTTCCCGCTGTCTTAGTCTGAGATCATCGGACTCTGAGCAATTGTTCCACATATATGTGGGATACTGGAGGCTCAATGGTGAGATGATCCACAGAGAACTAGGCATAAATTCAACAACCGAAGGTCAAGTGAGATACCTATGACTTTTCGCTTAGAGGCAGAGCAATGCGAAACGCTCAAATCAAAAAGCTCACTGTCTTATCCAATGTTTCTTCATTTTGAGTATCACCTTAATCACTGAGCATTCCGCCGACACAGCAATGTAGAGCTTGTTGGTTTTGTGAGAAAACTACTCAATGGGAGCAGTACAAGTTTGTTCACGTCGTTTGCAGTGTTGTCCGTTATATTGGGGTAGGTGGCATCGAGTTTGGTTCAGCGATATTAGAAGCGACACAAGCTGGGCCGAGTATATCTTTCTATTGGGGCCACACACTTCTGTTGATTTGAGAGAGAACAGCTTTTGAGCGCAAAGCAACTCGCAAGGCATGGTGTCTGCATTAGGAGTGGGTTTGGAGGAGAGGAGAGGCGCCTACAGGAATGACCTTCCTTTAAACCGACACCAGGTAGTGGATTGGCAAGGAGACAGTTAAGCGTTCTATGGAAGGTACCAAAGTTCTGTTCAGGGATAGGTGAAGGAGCAGTGAGCCTCGAAGAGGAAGCTGGACAGCAGACACTAGGATCTTTCGCGGACCCAGAAGGAATAGATAAACACAGTAGATATATATAGAAGTCCAGCACGCTAAGTACTTTGCTCCAACAGGGGGGTCACCTTGAGTGGTGTGGGAGTCGGGAGCATGGGGCCTATTGGAAAGATTGCAGGAAAAGTTCATGTATTCGACCTGAGTGATCTTCATATCATATTCATGAGGCCAGAGCATGATTTTATAGGAAATAAATTGCCTGAAAGCAATAGGACAATTATATTTCATTTTCAGAAGGACGTGGGATACGTAGTATTCATCTGATAAGATTATTATATATAACTAAACTATTGTTGGTACTGTTAAGAAGGGCAGGGCTAATATGAAAGTTAAGGTTATAACTAAAAAATGTTTAAAAGAAAGTACGATGCTTTCGTAGAAGTTAAAGATGCATGTTGTAAACCATACCTTTACTTTTGACAAGGAGACCAGTCACAGATCCTAAAGTTCACGGACACGGAGGTGGCCAGGCACACGGCATGTAGCTGGGCACCATATCGTGAAATCGCCTGTCAGTGCCGCTACTTCCGGGGCCAACACTGTGGGAGTGAAAAGCCAGGTTAGCCTATTCCCTGTACTTCTCTCCATATAAGGGGCTGTGAGAGTCAATGAAGTTTAGTAGAGAAGATAGTGGTTTACGGAGTGTAAGCACTGAAGAATCTGGGAGCAGTAGTGAGATGAAAGATGGCAACTCAAAGGACATTAGCCATAAAACACCTAAACAAATACTTTGCCTCAGTTTTAATAAGAATAAGTTGGCTTTGGGAGTCGAAGAGATGCCTTATGAGAACTAATCAGGGTTTACGGTCGCAGCAGTGGACTAAATAGCGGGAATAGGCAGGATTATGAGCGTTGCCACACGAAAGTTCATAACTGACCTCATAGGTTAAATGGGAAGACAAACGTTCAAGCTCCCTAAAGTCTTGAATGAGGACTAAAACATGGCCAAAGAGAGGGGACAGATGGCATAGGACATACATGGTCCTCTACACGTCTCTTCACAATAGCAATATTAATTAAAGGGAACCTGGCATCATGGTAATTGCAAGCCCCATAGTGACAGGATTTTTATATTAACTCCTGTAATCTTGGCGTCGATTCATATATACTCACGATAATTTGCTAATATATAAGTATACTATTTATTTGGTCTATGAAGAACTAAGAGATGGGGCAGAGGAATCCAGTGCCCGCCCCTGTTAGTTTTGAACCTCAGTCAGGTCTGTGTCCTGCAAGAGGTGTGTGGAAACAGTTTTGAAGCTCCAGGCAGAAAGCAGTTACCAGAGGATGAACAATATGGGGGATAGTTCATACTCATTGATAGCAAGTTTCGCTCAGATTTATTATAATGAGCGAGATTATATTAGCCCAAAACTACTCCTGACCTTAGCAAACACAAATCAGAAATTCATTTATGAGAAGAATACTAACTGTAAATTCCTTTGTCTAAAAAATCGAGTTTGATATAATCTATTCTTGAGATTTCCAATCTATGTTTGCTACATTCAGTGAAATCATCGCATAGATAGTATTCATGAGCGAAACATAAATTCACGGACTTATTTAATATTGAAAAGTATGGGGACATGATGAACTGCAATAAGCTGGAAATAAAAACCTTGATTAATAGGATGGGAGAGCGTTAGTCTGAGAGATGGCTAAACTAAGTGATACAGTTGTATTTACTCAGGACCCATAAATCTGGGAACAATATATGGCAAGTTTAAGGTATCTATATTAATCGACCATGACGTATGGTAACCTCGCAAAATAGTGTCAAGGAGTGGTCTGGCGCTCAATACAAAGATAGATACCTTATGACATCGAAAGTTGGAGGATTCCGCCAATAGCGAAGAGATACTGTAACTAAATCATCCAAGATGACTTTGACTGGAACTTGAAATACTGTAGGAGTGATAAATAAGACAATTCAAAATGTTATGAGAATTGTATGAGGTGGCAAATGGATAGCGTCCATGCATTTAGGTGGAAAGATTCTAACCAAGACGAGATTCAGTTTGGCTGACGTATTGAAGCATAGGGACTGATAAACAGGAGATTTTTACGCTGAATCAATGTGTACACGCCTGTGCAGGGAGTAGATTGTAATGACGGGTTCCTATTGAGTATATAAGAAAGGGAAGGTGATTACGCCGGTGTCACTCTACATGACTGAGAGGGTTCTGTTAGCGGGATCTGTAGTTCGTTAAAGGTATGTCTAGTCTTGGAAACAAATTTATATGCGGAGAGAGAGGGCTGTGTACATGTGAGGATTGAGGTCAAATTGGATAGTGTGGGCACAATATGCAGCAGTGGACTGCTTAAGCTAAATGAGGTATGAGGTCGTCATAGGCGCAGAACACCTAATGACAGCCGTATTGACTTGAGTAGCGTGACGGCATTTCTAGTAGACCATGGAGGAGGCAAACTGAGCGCTAGATAGTCTGACATTTACTCGCACTTTATTCGCAGGTGAGAGGCGATATTGGAATGGTCTCCGCCAGAGCTCAGGCGCAGCCCAAGCCATGGGAATGTTAGTGAAATTGGAAATGCATGGGGATACATGAACTAACATGACAAATATTAGGTAACGGTAGGGTCACCTTCAACAGCGTAGACGTGGTCTACACAAACTCTGAATTGGCGGAACTTGAGAATGCCCAAGCGTGCATGCGGAAAGGAAATGGAATGAATTCACTCTGAAGGTCCAAGTGCCAGCGGCCCAGGCTGGGGAAGTAAGAGAGGCGAAAACAGTTGAGTTGCGAAGGATTGGCTCTGCTAAGATGGACTAGGTCTTTCCTGGACACGCACCTTTCCTTCCAAGGTGGCTCATTGGAGAGGAACAATTCATTTTGTATTCCCTGACCAAGTGAGACCCTTATTTGGCTCAAGTGAAAAAGAGGGGAAGAGTTGGTCTTTAACGAATGATCGATATTGGTGTCCCCCAAGGCCATTCAGCTATGCCAAACATGCCGGAGGATGGGATAGCAAAAGGTAATGAAAACTTGTGTCAATGACTGCTTGCCACACATGAATGGATAAACTAAAGCGTATCGTAAGAAGAGAAGCAACAAAACAAAAGCTCAGGTGAGGAAGGAGAAAATAGTTGGAAGAAACGCGATTAAAAAGATGTAGAGTAATGGAGATTCTAGGCCAAATGATACGTGCCCCACACCCTTAATCAACCTTTAAAAGAAGGGAAAAGTCATTTTCAGATAGGGCAAACCAGGATCAGTTAAAAATTGAAGGAGCAAGCACAGTGGCAAGATATTATAGTATACGTCAAGAATTTGAGCAGGAATCCTCAAAGCAAAAGAACCTGATGGGGTGACATATGATGGGAGTAAGAAGAGAGCTGGAGGACAGTAACCCTGGTATCCAAGCCCTGGAGGCTAACTAAAGCAGTTGCCAAAAAACTTCAGTAATTGAATATGAACAAGTCTAGTTTCTGCTCTGAGTCAAGAGCAGGCCGCTCACAGGAATCCTGCTCGACGACGATAGCTCACTGAACTGAGCTTGCACACTAAACACTATTCTAATAAGCGGCACCAGAGCACTCACTCTCAACTGAACATAACTCCACACACAGACCCATAATCGGACCCACACCAGAAATGCTCTGTCGGTGATCCTGTCTCAGCGAGAAAACCTCACGAGATTTGCCCACAGACATTATGTCACAATCCTATAAACAGGCACCTTCATCAGACTCACGCACACATGTCGGGACGAAAGGCGCTCGACGGGGGGGCCGCGGGAGCAGAGTTGGCGGCACCCGCACGATCCACCTACAGCGGGGCAACCCGCCGTGTTTCGTGCAAATTGTACAGGGAAAAGAGCTGGAGCGGGGAAAGCCGGTAACCAGTCCTCCTCCGGGCCACCAGCCGGGGAACGAAGAGGTACCTCGGTAACACCGCAGACAGCTAACATAACCCCGGGCACGGCCCCAGGGCGCCCTCCAAACACGCGGTGCGGGCAGCCACCACAGAGACCACGAAATCCGCGGTGCGAAGGCCTGCAGCACTACTTGAAGACTATGTACGGAATACATAACCATTCAGACTGTATAACTCTGCACGCTGGTGCTTCGGGCTCCACCTCCTCACAACGCGACACTCTCTCCACTCGCCCGGCGCTCCCACAACTCGTAGCTCCGTAGAGTAAATCCCTTCCGTTAAACACCAGTGGCCGACTCAGACGAATGAGGACGTGAAGGGTCGGAACCGAGGAGAAGCGCCATGGATCCAGCGAAGTCAACCAGGGAGCGAGAATAATGAGTTGACTGGACGACTATGTAACCAGGACCAAGAAACGCCCTCTTACAGTTGAAAACTCCTGGCATACGGTCTTCGCGCACCGGGCAACGGGATGTCATAGGATACCGGCCAGAGACCTTTACCCGGTGGACGGCAGCAGCGAGCTTTCCACACCACCCTGCCGCCGGGCCATCGGGGGAGCGCGGGTGCCCGCTGCGAACACTTCTGCAGGCTGTCGGACCGGCAGTGCCAACGCAGCCAGCCCAAACGGAGAACCGGCACCGGGTGAGGGGCAAGGTGACAAACGGTCCGGAAGGGACGGAACTCCCGGCCCTGCGCGTCGAGGAGGCACTGCGTGTGTTGCAATGCACGGGGCCCGTCCCAAATTGGTCGTTCTTTGACGCCGACAACACCCTAGAGGCAGAAACCCGGAGGGTTCGGCCAACCGGGGAACGAACATAAGGAGGCGTACTTGCAAGAAGCAGGGCCGGCAGGGGCGCCCCAGCCCCGGAGGAGGGGCAGTAGGCCTAAGGCCTGGACTCACCCAGGTGCCAGGCGGCCAGCACCTGCCAGGCACCGCAGAGGCCCAGGGGGGAGTAGCCAGCGGGGAGGGGAGGGCGCCACACCGCCTTCGATGCTCACGCGCCGAGGTGCGTCCGATACCACCGCAGCCGGTACCCGCCAGCCAAGGAAGGTCGGGATCCGCGCGACCGACGCCTTTGGCGCTCTTGTGGCGCCGTACCCAAGACTTCCGTCTTCGAGACAACGATTAGTAAGAGAGAACGTTTGCAAGGAACCAGGTCAAGACGGCGCCACTGAGGGGGGCGCATGCGACCTCCGCGGAGCCATCCTCTCGCACACAACCACTGCGGGGCACGGCGGAGCACCCGCGGGGCCAGTGCATGGTCTCTTGGGCTGCGGCACGTGTCACTACAAAGGGGTGGAGACCGCCTGGGATACGACCGGGAGACGGGGGAGCCCCGGGCACTCGCTCAGAGCGCAGGGGGCCCCAGACTCAGACGCCCCAGGCGCGACGGCAGAGAGAGGACGCCGGGACCCGCCGCTCTCAACGCTCCGCAGGCAACCTGGACACACGCATGCCGGCCTTGTATAAGATAGGAATCCCGCCACCCCCCCTCAACAACCTAGGCCTGGACAGGGGTAGAGTTGCCGCCGGCCCCGGGACCCAACGGCCCGGCACCCGGTCACGCGCCGGCGGCACGAAGCGGCAGCCCCCTTGCTGGGCCAGGCGTGGTGTGCGCCACCAGAACAGCGGACACGCTCGGGCCCACACTACCACCATCTGCACCGCCACCCGATACCAAAGGACAGGCGACGGCCTGTGCACTGCGGTAGAGTGGTAACACAAGAATGGGCAGCGCCTGATCTGGCAGCGTTCCGAGCCGGCGAGCCGAGGCAGTTGGGCCCGAGCAGGGCCGGGATGCACGTGGCTGGGGTACTAAGGGGGGTGCAACCCGTGGCTTCACGACCGGCCAGAGGGGAGTCGGAAGAGACATCCCCGCGCACATGATAGAGTGTGCGCCAGGGCAGTCGCCCGGCCGCACTCGCTTGGACAGCTAGTGGTGGTAGGAGTGGGCGAGGCACGGGTCGCCAGCACGATGTCAGCGCAGTCTTCACTCCACCATCCGGGCCTCAGAGGACGTAGGGCAACGCCCGTACAGCCGCCGCTTGGGCCCGGGCTTCAAACGAGCATACCCGACAACACCAGGATGACGGAGGTTGGCAACGGGCAATTCAATTATAGGTAAATTTATTGGACCACTCCTACGTTTGGGCCATGGTCAGTAATAAATGTTAAAATATGTCAAGACTGATCCTGGAGGAATTCATCACTAGTAAAGCTTCTACCAGACTGACCTTTCCCATTTAATCAGTTTTTTTATCCACTTTTTTTAAGTTCTCGATTATGCCATCTTTTTCAATTTATACTACATAAATTTCCATGTGGAACTGTATCGAATCGCCTTATTGAAATCCAAATAGATTAGATTCAAACTGATTTTTTAGACCAAAGGACAATCAAGTAAATTTACTCAATAGAAGAGCTTATGGTTTCGGTGTGGTTTTCATGATCTGCCCTTTTTAATAATATACTCATGCTGTATTTTTTTATTGGTCTCATTATTCTAGGTTCACCGACGGGTGGCCCTATCTCGCGCATTCCTTCTCATAACTATGCTTTTCTCTTATACACTCCGCAGACAATTGTTCCAGAACCTTGCATATACAACGAGGTCAAACTAAACAGGCCACTGTAATTTCACAGAAATCCGCTTTTTCCCATTTCTTAAAAATAAGAATATACTTAGCAATTATCCGTATATGGAAGATAGACCCAAGTTTACAGATTTAAAGTAAAAATCTTGCTATGGTGTTGCAATTGTCATGTGCCAGTTTCTTTATTTGGTGGACGGAGATTGATTCAGGACTCTTGATTTGTCTCATTACGACTGTTGAGTTGAGTTCATTTTAGAATTGAGAATCTTCCTCTGACTCATATTCCTCATTCAGAATTCAGCACCTGGGCCATATCTCAAGTCTTACATATAGTCTTATTAAAAATATCACTGAGGCAAAGTAATTTTGTTTAGCGTGTTGGCGCCATGCTTGATTATCTTTCATCTCCAGTCAGAGTCTCAGTGCTCTCTGGGATCCACTCTTTGTTTCTTATTAGTTATGGGCTATAGAAATAGGCGGGTAGGGAGGGCAACACTATGGGACAGTGCCGACAGGAAGGCGGCATTGCAAGCGGAAATTTTCAGCTGGCACTCACAATGCTGGTCCTGGCCACTACGGTCCGGGAGATCTGCCATTTTAATTTTAATTTTAAATGAAGCTTGCTTAAAACTTTTTAAAAACCTATTTATTTACATACAACAATAGTTTGTTTATTTTGACTTAGCAAGGAAAGAAGACCTTACTGAAAATGTTAAAATGTATTGACTGGCACATGGAACTTATCAGGAAGTGAATATAAGACCGGACATGATCTGAAAGGCTGCCTGACTGCTATATATTTATAACTAACTGGGTTTTATTTCCCTTTGCAAGTCCAGTCTGCTTGGCTTTTGGCAGTTCTCGACTTTATTCTACACTTTCTGCCTCCAAGAGTATCCCTTGCATCCCACACTCTGGTTCAAGGTCTGTAGGCTTTCTGCTATCCGTCAAACTACTAATAATCTGTTTGGGAAGGTGCTGCTCAAAAAGACTTGTTCTTCTCATATACAACTAGAAGGTTGCCCGCAATAACAGATTAATTACCTCGCCCAGACTTGTCGTCTA
>NC_133770.1:227435274-227505777 GCF_003597395.2 Chelonoidis abingdonii
ATAAATATGCAGGCAAGAATCAGTCTAGAGATAATGAGGTTAGTTCAGTCAGGGAGAATAAGGCCCTTCAATCAGTTCAGGTGTGAACGCCAAGGGAGGAGAATCTGCTTTTGTAGTTGGCCAGCCATTCACAGTCTTTGTTTAATCCTGAGCTGAGGGTGTCAAATTTGCAAATTTGCTCAGCAGTTTCCCTCTGAAGTCTGGTCCTGAAGATTATTGCTGCAGGATGGTTACCTTTAGATCTGCTATTGTGTGTCCAGCGAGTTTGAAGTGTTCTTCGACAGGTTTTTGTATATTGCCATTCCTAACATCTGACTTGTGTCCATTTATTCTTTTACATAGAGACTGTCAAGTTTGGCCGATGTACATAACAGAGAGGCATTGCTGGGACATGATGGCGTATATTACATTGGTGGACGTGCATGTGAATGAACTGGTGATGTTGTGGCTGATCTGGTTAGGTCTTTGATGGTGTCGCTGGTGTAGATATGTGGGCAGAGTTGGCATCGAGGTTTGTTGCGTGGATTGGTTCCTGAGTTAGAGTTACTATGGTGTGCTTTGTGCTTGCTGGTGAGAATATGCTTATGGTTGGTGGGCTGTCTGTGGGCAAGGACTGGCCTGCCTGCCAAGGCCTGTGAAAGCGAGGGATCTTTATCCAGGATGGGTTGTAGATTAGAATTAATGTCTCCTGTTTTTGTGCCAATATACATGTTTATGTAGCGTACATCAAAACAGTTTTTTATATAAATAGTTACTCAGAAGTTCATTAGATGAGAGGTCCATGAAGCAAAGTTAGTGATTCTGGCACCCAAGAGTCTTGCAAGATGGCATTCCAATAATCATAAGAGACAGGTTCTCCAGGGACATTAATCATTTGAGCAAGAAAATAGCTATTCATTTTCAGTTGGAAAAGAGATCTAAACAACAACATGGCGTACTTGTGGTTACTGTGGCATTTTTACACACATTGAAAGCATCTGTACGCTGACAATAAACACTGAAATAATTATATCTTCATTTTTGATGTTAATAACATGCCTGTGGGAAAAGTGTGGGATGTGATTTATTGTGCACACATTAGCTCCTTTCAATTCATTTCCTCAGCTCTGCTCCTTGGTCACAAATGAATAACTTGGGCTTACACTGGACAGCAATCAAGAGGGGGAGAGAAAGAGAATATTCTTTTATTAAGTATCTTCTGTCCTGGAACCCCTTTCAAAAGCAATTAGAGCAGTTAGACTCATAGACTCATAGGTCAGAAGGGACCAATATGATCATCTAGTCTGACCTCCTGCACAAGGCAGGCCACAGAACCCTTCTTTTTAAAGAACCCTGTTCACACTAAGCTCTCTAAAACCTATTTATAAATCAAATGGAAATACATTTTATATGCAAAATCTCAGGATGCCTCCCTAACAGCTGCTGAAATTTTCTTTAGAAGAGCCAGGTGTTGCATATTGGTTATACGTAACCAAAAGTTACTTATAAAAAACAAGCAGCAAGTTGATAAAAAGAAATGAGGAATGACTAAGCAATAATTGTTTGTTCTCTAGGCTGGCCAAAGATTTTCTTTAATGGAACCCTCACAGCTACATTGTGGGTGGAATCCTGGTCCTACTGAAGTCAATGGGAGTTGTCACCCTGTATTTTTCACTTTGCATGTCATGACTGCACTGCTTTGACCAATGGAGGCATAATTCACAGCAGTTTAGTTACATGTGAGGTTGGACGAGGCCAACAATTTTTATATATAAAAAAAAAAAATTCTCCAAAAACCAGCTTCTACCAAAACAAATCTCCATTGGTGAGTGCCTCCCTTTTTCCCCCTGCCTGCATCATGCAAAGAAGTCTAGAATGTTATGGTTGGCAATAAAGAGATGGATTTTTCCCCCACAGTTTCCTTGTACTGTCATTTGGCTAGAATGAGAGCTGCATAGGATCTTCTTTTCTTTTTGTTTTCTTGATGCTTTACATAATACCTGTGTTCACAAGTCCCCTAAAAAAATAGCTGCGAGAGTGATGACATCTTTATCTCATTGTACCTGATGCTAATTATTTAAGAAAGGGTAAAAAAAAGATGTTGTTAGGTTGCAAAGTCAAGCACTCAAATATTAGAAAATACACATGCAATCTTAATTTAGCCACCTTGTGGTATGGGTTATGATACAATCTTATTACATGATTACATACTATTCTTTTTCAAAAGATCCCTGTCTTATTCAATGCACAGGATGGATGGTGATGCGTGAATAAATCAGGATTCTCCAATGAACAAGGCTATTATGTTACATCTAATTTTGCTGCTTTGTAATCAATGAGGCTGTGAACTACAGAAAGAGAACGGATGGTCTTGTGCTTGCTGCAGTTGAATATCATCCAGGAGAACTTGGGGCTGTCTGTGACTATGGTCCACTTTGTATGTGATGCTGATAAAGTCACTTAAACTAAAGTTTTTAGGAAGTGACCATTAACTCCAAGTTTTTCATTTTCCGCGTTTAGTCTGAGATACCTGGCATTCAGAAGTGCTGAGCTCTCAAAACTGCAACAGAAGTCAATAGATACTATGATTGCTTAGCAACTCCAAATAAATCAAGCCCTCTAAATTTTCTCAGTGAGTATCCTTATCACTGAGATTCCCAAAATTAGTAGTGTTTTGGGAACACTACTAATAACAATATGTTAGTGTTTGCAGTGTTGTTATAGTCATGTTGGTTCCAGGATATTAGAGCGACAAGCTGGGCGAGGTAATATCTTTTATTGGGGCAACTTCTGTTGATGAGAGAGACAAGCTTTTGAGCAAGCACTCCAAACAGTTGATTAGGAGTGTTGGCGGAAGCAGAAAGCCTACAAGGAATGGAACAGAGTGTGGATGCAAGGAGAGTTACCTCTTGGAGGTCAGAAAGTGTAGGAATAAAGTGAGAACTGCCAAAAGCCAAGCAGAACTGGACTTTGCAAAGGGAAATAAAACCAGTAGTAAATATATATAGCAGGGGTCGGCAGCCTTTCAGAAGTCATGTGCCGAGTCTTTATTTATTCACTCTGATTTAAGGTTCCATGTGCCAGTAATACATTTTAACATTTTCAGAAGGTCTCTTTCTCTAAGTCTATAATATATAACTAAACTATTGTTGTATGTAAAGTAAATAAGGTTTTTAAAATGTTTAAGAAGCTTCATTTAAAATTAAATTAAAATGCAGAGCCCCCTGGACCAGTGGCCAGGAGCCCAGGAGTGAGTGCCACTGAATGTCCGCTTGCATGCCGCCTTCGGCACCTGTGCAAGAGTTGCCTACCCTTTTCTATGACCCTAAAATAAAAGAAAGAAGTGGGACCAGTAAAGACTGAAGATGGGAGTAGGAGATGGAAGAAATGCACGGCATGGCCTACACCCTAAACAAATACTGTTGCCTCAGTTTGTTAATAAGACTAATGAAGAGCTTTGAGATAGTGGGCCAGGTGGTATGGGAATGAGGCTCTGATGGTAGACAATTATCATTATCTAAAATGGAACTCAACTCAAAGCTTAATGAGGACTATCAAGATCCGATATAACTCTCCGCCAAATATTAAAGAACTGGCACATGAAATTGCAAGCCAATACGAGGATTTGTTATAATCTGTAAACTTGGCGTCACTCAACTGGTAATTGCTAATATAGGTCTATTTTTAAGAAGGGAAAAGAGCGATCTGTGATGAATTACAGCTGTTAGTTTGCCCAGTTGTATGCAGGTCTTGGAACAAGTTTTGAAAGAGAGTAAAGCAGTTAGACGGTGAACAAACTGTGGAATAAAAGTCAGGTTTATAACAGAATCTGCACACCGACCTAAGCCCTTCTGAGAAGATACTAGCATTTCCTTTGCTAAAAATCTGATCTAATCATTTGGATTTCAATAAGCATTGATACAGTGTCCACATGGGAATTTATTAGTTAATATTGAAAAGAGATGGGGATATCATAGAGAACTGAAGGTGGATGAAAAAACTGATATAATGGGAAAGGTCAGTCTGGGAGCTTACTAGTGGAGCTTCCTCAGGGATCGCTGGCTGGCCCATAATTTTAATTATTTATTAGACGCATCGGCCCAAACTGGAGGAGTGTGCTTAAAAAATTTACCTTATGACATGACAGTTGGAGGTATTAGGCCAACATGGAGTAGAACTGTATATCATACAAGATGATGCTTGAGAACTGAAAAGTGGAGTAATAGAATGAGTATGAAATGTATAGCCAAACTGGAGGTCATGCATTCTGGGACTAATCAAGAATTTTTGTCTTGAGCTAGGGATTATCAGAGGAAAGAGGAGGAGAGAATTGCTATACGTAGTCTTTCTTTTTAGAGGGAAAAAGGTGATGCCGGGTAACTATTAGGCCGTTGTGATGTCTGTCAGTATGTAAGGTCTGGGAAAAAAATTAAGGAGAAGTATGTAGGACATTGAGGTCAATTGTAATTGGGCAAATTGCAACATGGATTTACTAAGTGATCGTGCCAACCAACCTGATCTCCTTCTTGAGAAGGTGACGGATTACTTAGACAAAGGAAACGGTAGATTAATTTACTTCGATTTCAGTAAGGCTTTGACATGGTTCGCATGGGAACTGTTAGTGAAATTGGAAAAGATGGGGATGAATATGAAAGTTGTAGTGGATAGGAACTGGTTATAAGGGAGACCTCCAGCGGGTCGTAACTGAAGGGGTTGAACTGTAGGCTGGAGGAGGTTACTAGTGATCCTCAGATCGTTTTTGGACGGATCTTATTTACCGTTTTATTACGACCTTGGCAGAAAAAGAGTCGGGAATGTGCTAATAAAGTTGCGGTGACACAAAGCTGGGTATTGAACATCGGAGAGGCCACGGATACTATTCAGGAGATCTGGACCCCTGTAAACTGGGAGAATAGTAATTAGGAATGAAAATAATAGTGAAAGTGCAGTCCATTACTTAGGGCATAATAAGAAGAATTTTTAGATATACATTGGGACGCATCAGTTGGAAATGCGACAGAGGGAGGAGAAGGACCTTGGGTAGTGGGTTGATAGCAGGATGACTATGAGACCACATGTGATCTGGCCTTAAAAGCAAATGCGGTCTTAGGATGAGTCAGGCGAGGTATTTCCAGCAAGGTACGGAGGTGTTAGTACTGTTATATAAGGCCTGGTCAGACCTACTCTGGATAATGGTGTGCAGTTCTGTGTCCATCCGTTTAGAAGGATGATATCACAGAAGAACAGGTAGAGACGGGCAACGGATGGATCGAGGAATGGAAACTGCCTTGATGGAGACTCAAAGAGCTTGCTTGTTTGCCTGGCCAAAAGCAGGCTCCGGGGGGATATGCTTGCTTACTATACATATACTCAGGGGATTAACGTTAGGGGGGAGAGGAGTTATTTAAGTTTAGTACTAATGTAGCAAAGGACAAATGGTACAAGACTGATATTAAGGAGTTAGACTTGGAAATTAGACGCAGGTTTCTCCATTAGGGGAGTGAGTTCTGGAACAGCCTTCCGGGGAGAGATGGGGCAACAAGACTCTCGTGCTGATGACCAAGCTGGTAAGTATATGGAGGGAGAGAATGATGGGATGTATTAATTGGGAATTGATTCTGGATTTAATCAGCAGATAGCTCTGCTTCGATGGTCTTAGGGGATTGGATGGGTGGGAATAGAGTTACTGCAGAGACTGCTTTCCTGGGTGCTGCTGGTGAGTCTTGCCACATGCTCAGTGTTTTAGCTGATACCATATGGGGGGTCGGGCAGGAATTTTCTCCAGGGCGGATTGGAGAGGCCCTGAGGTTTTCGAATCTGCCTTCGCAGCGGGGGGCATTGGGTCCTGCGGTGGATTCTCTGCAGCTTGAGGTCTTCAAATCACAATTTTGAGGACTTCAATAACTCAGTCATGGGTTAGGGGTTGTTATGAAAATGGATGGGTAGGGTTCTGTGGCCTGCCTTGTGCAGGAGGTCAGACTAGATGATCATATTGGTCCCTTCTGACCTATGAGTCTATGAGAAAGACCTGAGTATATTGATTGATCACAGGCTGACTATGAGCTGCCAATGTGATGAGGCTGCGAAAAAGACTAATGAAAAAGACTAGGATGCATCAGGCTGAGGTATTTCCGGTAGAGATCAGTAGTTTTAGGACCATTATACAAGGCACTAGTGAGACCTCAGATGGAATACTGCATGTAGCGCTGGCTTCTCAGGTTTAAGAAAGATGAATTCAAAGTGGTCAAGGTACAGAGATGGGCATCTGGGGTGATCCAAGGAATGGAATGGAATGGAATGGAAAACTGACCTTATGAAAGGAGACTCAAATTGCTTGGCTCGTTTAGCCTAACTAAAAGAAGGTTGACAGGAGTTAGGATTGCTCTCTGTAAATACATCAGAGGGATAAATATCAGGGAGGGAGAGGAGTTATTTAAGTTAAGCATTAATGTGGACAAAAGAACAAATGGATATAAACTGGCCATCAACAAGTTTGTTTGAAATTAGACAAAGTTGTCTAATCATCAGAGAAGTGAATCTCTGGAACAGCCTTCCAAGGGGAGAAGTGGGGGCAAAAACCTAACTGGCTTCAAGACTGAGCTTGATAAATATATGAAGGGGATGGTGTGATAAGACTGCCTACAATGAGATTTAGCTGATTTGCAACTGCTTGCAGCAAATATCTCCAATGGCTGGTGATGGAACACTAGATGGGGAGAGTTCTGCGTTTACTACAGAGTATTCTTGTCCAAGTGTCTGGCTGGTGGGTCTTGTCCATGTGCTCATGGTCTAACTGATCACCATATTTGGGATTGGGAAGAAATTTTCTGCTGGGTCAGACTGGCAGACACCGTGGGTTTTTTCTTTTTTGCCTTTCTCTAGAGTATGGGCATGGGTCACCTGCAAGTTTAAATGGTGGATTCTCTGTAACTTGAAGTCTTTAAATCATGATTTGAGGACTTGAGTAACACAACCAGAAGTTATGCGTCTATTTCAGGAGCGGGCAGGTGAAGCTCTGCAATGTAAAGGAGGTCAGACCAGATGATCACAATGGTCCCTTCTGACCTTAAAATCTATGAGTCTCTCTAGATATATTGACATATTTTAGCCTTCAAACTTTATGTGCCTGAGTTTCTTATATGTAAACTGGGGATAATAACACTTCCTTGTCTTACAGAGGAGTTGTGAACATATACTAATCAATGTTTCTCAGCTACTTAGATACCGTACAGAATTCATGAGGAAATTAATAATTCTGAATGCAGTGTATGGTTTGGATGGTGTGCATTGAATAAGACATTGTGATCACACACTGAATTGGCTAGCGTAAAAAGAAATATTGAACAGCTGTCTCATTCTCTGAGCAAAGTTCATCCTCTGCACAGAATGAGAGAACCTGTGGTGACAATTATCAGAGGGGTAGCCATGTTAGTCTTGATCTGTAAAAGCAGCAAAGAGTCCTGTGGCATCTTATAGACTAACAGACGTATTGGAGCATGAGCTTTCGTGGGTGAATACCCACTTTGTCGGACGCATGAGAAAGCTCATGCTCCAATACGTCTGTTAGTCTATAAGGTGCCACAGGTCTCTTTGCTGCTTTTGTGGTGACAATATTGTTTTAATTCTGGCATTTCCTAACTTTCAAGTGCTTGCCTTTGCAGCCTCAGCGTTCTTTTAACCTAGTTGTTCTTATAAAGTTACACACACAGATATAATTTTGTTTGGTTTGGTATAATGCAGAAAATATTGAACTTCCTCTCAATAGCTGGACTGGACTTGGCATTTGTCAACTCCTTGCGCATTATGTTTTGAGAAATTAGGCTATTTCAGATGTACGCTTTCTCTTTTAAAAAGAGAGTGAATCTTCCCAGATACATATTTTGAAATCCTAGATCTAAAAATACTGCTCATTATGTATTAACTTGACTAAAAGCAGTAGCATCCTGTTTTAATCCGTTTTTCAACAGATGGACGATTTTACTAATCTGTCCTCATTTTCCTGGATCCTAGCCAATTCTTTAGGGTGAGAGGAAAGTGCTCTTTTATGCTCATCTTAAATATTTTTAGAAAGTATCTGAGAATTGCCGATAGTGGGAAATTGACTAGAAATGTAATTTAGGGCAAAAGAACCAAAAAATAAATGTGCTGAACATACACACAGTCTACCAAAATATGAACTATGTGTTCTTGTTACCAAAGATTACTTATTAAATAGTAGAACCCTTTTGTATACTAAGCCTTGTAATATGTGCAGATTCCTGAAGCAGATTTAATGCATATTAAATATAGTTTAAAGTGCACATAAATGAAATCAGTATGTTTAATATAGGGAAAAACAAACCGTTATCATAAACAGAAAGAAAGTTAGGAACTGGAGCAGAGTTTAATGTACTATGAAAACTCAAGTATAGCTTAAGATGCCAATGGGATCTGCTTCAATCTCAGCATGTAGAGAGAAGAATTTATATGAACATTTTACCAAAGCAGATGAAGGACTAAAACGGAAACAAAATAACCCACTCAGAGGAATCTTTTATTACTGTGTAACATCAAATTAATTTTATATAAAGGAATTAGATTCAGAAGGACTTTGATGGAAGTAGGAAGTGCAGTATAACTGTTTACAACATCTGAACTGTATTTATTATGCTACATTGTTCAATGGGTGAAATTCACCGCTGTGTATGGTATGGAAAAAAGAACTCCATAGTTGATAGCTAAGCCAACCCTAAAAACATTTTTGCCAAAGGTCAAATATCCTCGCTGTTTCTGAGGTATTTTTAAATAAATAATTACAGAAGAGCTGGCAGTGACCCCTATATTTAGGTTGCCTAAGACTTTCCAATATAAAGGACTCTTGTGGGTATTTTTTTAAAGTATAATTAACACTTTTCATTGAGGTGCTTACTTCCCCAGTTCCCGGGAGGTTTTTGACCCTGCTGTGCCCCAGGTCCTGCCCCTGCTCAGCCCCCACCCCACCTCTTCCCGCCCTTGCTCCACCCCACCCCCAAGTGCGCTCTGCCCTTGCTCCACCCCCTTTCCCCCCTAGCACCTCCTGCATGCTGCTGAAAAGCTGATCGTGGTGAGTGGGAGGCACTGGAAGGGATGTAGAGGAGCTGATCAATGAGGCCTGCTGGAGGGCAGGAGAAGGAGGAGCTGATCTTTAGGGCTGCCGGTGGGTGTTGAGCACCCACTACTTTTTTTCCACGGGTGCTCCAGCCCCAGAGCACTCATGGAGTTGGTGCCTGTGCTCCCATTGTTTGCAGCAGGTCTTTGATATTCCCTGGGGAGAAAGCCCGGGGGCTAGATCAGTGGTCCTCAAACTGGGGGTGCAGCTCCCTGGGGGGAGCAAACAACATTTGGGGGGGCACAGTGGGACCCGGACCAGCTCACAAAGGGGACGGGGAGGAAGTGCCACCCAGCCCTGCTCTTCTCCCAGCTTACTGCAGCCCCGGCTCCCGGCTGCAGCTCTGCTCCCAACATCAGCTCTGGCTCCATCTCCGACCGTGGCCCTGCTCACGGCCCCAGCTCCCGACCACAGCTCCCAGGGGGTGGGGCATGGATGGAGTAAAGGCGGGGGTGAAAAATAAAATATTTGGGGATCACTGGGCTAGATAAATGCCTTTTCTTTGTTCCATTAAATTCAGATTTAGGTGAGCTGCAAAGTGTTAAAAATCAGCATTTCCTTTCAGGAAAACTTTGGTATCCTGCCAAAATCAATGAACGTTCTAAAAAACTGCGGCTGCATACTGGGAATGCTTGGGAGATGGCGAACCAGCTGTAGCAGGGATGGAGCCAGTTTGGGATTTGCATTTGAATCTGTCCCCCTTGGTCCCAGCATGTGACCACATTGTTTTATTTCTTCTCCTCAGGGAATAGGTGGCACTGCGTGAATAAGTTCTTACAATTGTACCTAGTATGTTCTTTGATAAAACAAAACAAAAAACTAGACAATTACATATAAAAATATCTTATAAATATTATTTAGGGTGCAGAGTCAAACACAAGTTAGAAAAATGCCAGTTTTATGTTTGCCCATGCAACCTTAATTTGGCACTGTCTGGGTATGTATTGTGATCTTTAGTTACTTTTTCACCTTGTAGACTCAGTCACTGCATGGGTTGAATTCACAAGAGAGGCTGAATTAAAGTTGCACAGGTAACTGCATATTTGGCATTTCCTAGCTTTAGGGTGACCAGATGTCCCAATTTTATAGGAACAGTCCTGATTTTGGGGTCTTTTTCTCATATAGGCCACCCCAATTTTTCACACTTGCTGTCTGGCCACCCTACCCAGCTTTCCAGTGTTTGACTTTGCAATCAAAATAACTATTTAATTTAGTTATTTGTATGGAATAATAATAATAATTAATAAAAGTTGGAATAGTACTGGGAAGGACTTCAGTCAACCAAGAGGAAAGTCAACAGCAAGAACCTCTTTTTACAGTACAGGTAGCATAAAAGCAATACAATATGTTATGAAGGAAAGGCAAAATGCAAGTTTTAGAAGGGTCTCCAGTAAGCCAGACTGCCTAAACAGGCCAGGATCTGCACTTCACTTTCTCTCCAGAAGCTATGAATAATGTAGTGGCCCTCAATTATAAATTACCGTGCAGCACTTTCTAGGCAAGCACATGTAATCTTAAGGTAAAAGCTTTATAGAGAAAACATATTAAAAAGCAATAAAAGAACTGACACGAACACTGGAAAGCTTACCAGAAGTCACCCCAGCTCCAGATTTAAGCTGAGGTATGTGTCACACCTTCATTACCCACATCTGGGTTTTCCCCGTGCTTACAAGTTAATAACTGTCTTTGATTCAGAACCAGAACAGCCATTTTTACCACCTTTATATAGCTTGGGTCTTTGATCTTGGGCTCATGTAGCAAGTGATCTGCAGCGAATGGCCACTCCGCAGGGTGTAGTTGTAAAAGGCTGGGGCTTTGCATAACTGGAGGTGGGGAATTTGCATTCACTTAACACTTGTGTTCCAAAAGTCCTTGTCAGGCCTATTATTCAATATAATCCTCTGAACCCCAGCTCTGATATCTGTCACATGTCCCCCATCAAGAAATTGCGTACAATTGAGGCCCACAATAATACAAAAGCCATTCATTTAGTACAGTGGAACCCAAAGCTACTTAAACTTAATTCAGTAAAGTCGCCAATGGATATTGCAGGAAATTACCATATCTGTCACCACCTTTATCAGCAAAAAAAACAACAACTGGTCTTAAAGAGTGAGAATCAGGCCTGGAGATATTTGGATCAGTGGTTCCATGCTGCCTGTGGATCCCATGTCATGTTCCTCTTCCATGCACACACATACACAATCTCATCCAGTTTATCCTGATTCTTCCCATCACCCATGCATTCCTGGTCAGAATGTTGGGATAGAACTCTGGTCCACAGGATGCAGGGATGTAGACTTCCCTGTGTGGGCTCTTAACTGTACGGCCCTTTGCATTGCATTTTGTTCCGTATATGGCTGTTAAGTTGAGGAACACAGAATTTACCCCCAAATGCTTGTTTTCATGCTCATTTCTCTCATTTATTTCTGTTTGAATCTTTCTTGTATGTAGTTCCATGTCACAGCACCACCTGTTAACTTATCCATGTCATGTGTTGCTTTAATGCCATATCACACGTACTTTTGATGTGCAACTGCAAAGGTTAAAGGGGTCAAAGGACATATATAGCAGTAGTTTGGCATTCATTTTTCACTGAAAATATTTAGTGTCCTTTCTACATCATTCATTTTGAACTACTGTAACAGAGATCCAAAAACTCGACATAATCCAACAGTAAAGTTAAGTTTGCTACAAAAGGTAGAATGATTATAATGTACTGGCAATATCTATACAGTTGAAGGAATGGAATTGGAAGTGTTGTTTAGTAGCTACACTACAGGATGGGCAGCAAGGAATCCTGGGTTCTATTCTTGACTCTGTCACTGATTTGCCATTTGGCTTAATATCTTTAGACTCTCTGCGTCTAAACTGGGGGATAGTTAGACTTCATTACTCCTGGTGAGACCTAATTAATGTCTGCAAAATATCTTGAGATCCTAATATGAACTGAGCAGTATAAGTGCAAGATATTACAGATTGGTATTACACAGGTGTCATAAACAGATAGTTAAAGGTTAATGTTTCTTTTACCTGTAAAGGGTTAAGAAGCTCAGTGAACCTGGCTGACACTTGACCAGAGGACCAATGGGGGGACAAGACACTTTCAAATCTTGATGGAGGGAAGTCTTTGTTTGTGCTGTTTGTTTTGTTCGTTGTTCGCTCTTGGGGCTAAGAGGGACTAGACGTGCAACCAGATTTTTCTCCAATCTTTCTGAAACAGTCTCTTATGTTCAAAATAGTAAGTACTAGCTAGAAGGCGGATTAGTCTTATGTTTGTTAACTTGCAAACGTGTATTTTGCTGGAAGGATATTTTACCTCTGTTTGCTGTAACTTGTATCTTAGGCTGAGGGGAGGTGTCATAAGGTATAGGAGGGAGTCCCTCTAGTCTATATAAGCTGAAGACCCTGTGAACATTTTCCATCCTAATTTTACAGAGATAATTTTTTACTTTTTCTTTCTTTAATTAAAAGCTTTCTTTTTTTAAGAACCTGATTGATTTTTTTCCCCTGGTCTAAGACCCAAGGGCATTGAGTCTGAACTCACCAGGGGATTGGTGGGGGGAAAGGAGGTGGAGGAGGAAGGTTAATTCCTCTCTGTTTTAAGATCCAAGGAGTTTGAATCAGTGTAGCCTCTCAGGGTAACCCAGGGAGGGAAAAGTCTGGGAAGGGGAAGGAGGGGAAATGGTTTATTTCTCCTTGTTTTAAGACCCAAGGGGTTTGGGTCTTGGGTTCCCCAGGGAAGGTTTTGGGGGACAGGGAGTGTACCAGACAGTGGAATTTCTGGTTGGTGGCAGCGTTATCAGATCTAAGCTAGTAATTAAGCTTAGAAGGGTATATGCAGGTCCCCACATTTGTACTCTAAAGTTCAAAGTGGGAAAAATACCTTGACAACAGGCAAGGTGGGTGAAGCAATATCTTTTATTGGACCAACATTTGTTGGTGAAAGAGACAGGCTTTTGAGCCATAAGTTCAAGCTTTTGCAATGAGCCATAAGTCCAGTGTCTTTATCAAGACCATGATTCTTAGCATCTAGCAAAGTTATAAATTTAAGCTCCCAGGCTCATTGTTTGGAGGTGTTGTTCAGGTTTCCTTTGAGGACAAAGACTAAGAGGTCAGATCATTTTGTGAAAAGTGTTTGCCCCCAGGTGATGTGGTGTTTTTGTCTTTTATCATTTCGAGAGGTCATTCGAGAGTGTAGCGATTGTTGGGGCATTTAGTGCACTAGATGAGGTACCCCACATATTGTGATAGGCATGTGTAGCACACATGGATCCTTGGCATGTTATTTATTGTCTTAGTAAAGACACTGGATTTATGGCTTATTACAACAATCTGTAACCCACTAACTTACCCTTTTTATGTCCTGTGACTGCAGAGGTGTTAACAGGCAACTTCACCTTGAATGGTCCTTTAGAACATGTGTTAACTACTGATGCTGAACAATCTGTTCCACCTTATATTTAGCTGTGACCTTCTGAGTACCTTTCCCTGATCTGAAGAAGAGCTCTGTTTAGCTGGAAAGCTTGACTCTATCACCAACAGAATCTGGTGCAATAAAAGATATTACTTTACCTATCTTGTCTCTCTAATATCCTGGAACTAACATGGCTACAAAAACACTGCAAACAAACATAGATTGATATTGTTAATTAAAATAAATATATATCACCTATATTGTCTTTGATTTTCCTAGTTTTGTTTAGTTTAAAATATTTTTATAGTTTTGTGTTTATAAATACATTTAAGTAACTGCTTTAAAAAAATGAACAAGAAGAAACTGAGCAACTGTCAGTAATAAAATGTTTTCTCTATATGTTTCTAAAAAGGAAATATTTCATTAACTTAAGTTTAGTCCAGTATTATAGTTACTCAGAAAAAATATCAATGCTATATCCATTTGGAAACATTTTGATTTAGGGAGAATGACTGAAGCTGACACTTCAGTTCAACAATGGAAACCAGTACACTGGATCAAAGCTGAGTGGTGTACTGGATGGTAAAATTCAGTTCAAGAAATAGAAATTCAATCCATATATGAAGTGAAGAATATCTCCACAGTCATGAATTGATTTTAATGTCAACTTCAATTCTTTGTCTGATAGTGAGTCATTTTCATACAGACTTTGCCTTATTATCACTGATTTCAGTGATTTATTTTTCCTTCTGGTCTCTTCTTGGCTAACACATCTTGTTCATCTGTTGCGGACATGTTTCCTGCTGTTTTAAAAGGTTTGTGTGTGGGAGGATTCTGGTTGGAAGCTGAGAGAGAACTTGCCAGAGCTCTGAAAGTACTGCTGTTTCTTTGTTGATTTATACTGTTTAATCGTCTCGTTCAAAGCATCCATAAGAGCTATGAGCATATTGTAAATAAAAAGAAAGACTGGGAGAGGTTCTCATTAGGGTTGTGTTTGCTCATTTCACTCCCAGCAAAGAATTAACACATTCCAGAAGTCCAGATACTTCTTGACTTCTCAGAAACCAAGACAAATACTTACATTTCTATTGCATGTTGGGCAACTGGTATAATTATTGTAATTGGTATTTTCTTAAACATATTTTAACCTTCCCAGATCATAGTTTAACGTATGGTCCTTGACCTTTGAAACTGAGAATTATGCCCCCTTCCCCCATCCTCCGTAAAATGATCCCTGGATATCCTCACTGTATAGGAGTCATAGGCCACTGTGATCAGAACCATGCTAAACTAGCTTAATGTTTAGGAGCGATATGTCCACTGACCCATAGACCTGGAGCACTAACCATGGTTATCAAAGGCTCATTCTTCCTAGCCATCCTTAGTTTCCTCTCTTGTAGCTAGATTCCATAGAATAATGACTCACCAAGCACCTGATCCTGCTTCCAGAGGAGGCACCAGAAAAATTAACTTCTGCTTCAGTGGCAACAGGAAAGAGCCCTCACCCATTTAAATGATGTTTTACTTGGTCTGTATTCAATTCATTTCGTGCAGCTTCCTGCTCTCTTGCTGTTTCTTTAAAGCCACAAAAAAGTTGGTTTTAGCATAATATAATTTTATAACCATTTTGGTGCTTCAGACTATGAGAACTTTTAAAACAACCTTAAGACATAAAAGTGAATATCAAAAAGCCCAGTAGGGAGCTCTTTCACACCAGGGACTTTCTTCCTCTGTGTTGGGATGGGCTTTGAGCACTGTTGCAATACAAATAATTATCATCAGCTTTACTAGTCAGGGTTTGATTTATGCACAGCTCCCTGCTGGAGGCAGAGCAAAGCTGTATCAACCCTGTGGGAATCCAGGAAGACTCCCTTCCTGGTGCTCTGGGGAAGTGTGCTTGATGCTATACCCTATCATGGGATGCCACTTACTCCCCTTATGCACCAGACAGGCCTGGAAGGGGAAAGGTGGAGCTATGTTCATACTTCCCCTTCCTCGTCACCCACTTTGCAGAGCCCCTGGGGAAGTAAAGAGGAAACAGTTCCTGCACTCCTGTGTATGGAGACTGCAGTTCTACCTAGTCCTTAAATGATCTGTGATAGTGAGGGCACCATACAAACTTTCTCCCCATGAATTCAGATGAAGACCAGAAACAATCTAGTCTTGAACTGGCATCTTTGTTTTTTCTGTGTGCCAGTGTACACTACTGTATTATTTCCATTTAAAAGACTCAGATCCTGTAGAGGTTTGATTCTAAAGTATTAACAAATAAGTTGTTGAATAATTAGGGATTGACTGCAGTTTACATAACTCTCCCCCTCCCCCCACCCATTTCCCACCTACAAATAGCAGGATTATTAAAATATAAGATAAGCATTGTTTTGAAATCTTAGCTTTAGTGCGTTGGCATACAGCTGTGGTGGAGGTATTTTACACTTCAAAGAAACAAAATGGTATTTTAAATATGCATTGAAAATAAAGACGTAATAAAATTAATGTTTCCTCCCTATTTAAGGAGCTTTGGAATGCAATGCTTCACTGCCAGCAAAACATTCCAAATCTGTTGTAAAGTAGGCAGCCTGAGAAGTCTTCAGGGAGATGTTTTGACTACAACAGAAGGCAAGTAGCATCCATCAGAGAACAAGATTACACAGAGGCATTTACATGATTCAGCATGTAGCTGGAATACAACTACATTTAGATTCAATGATGATGGAATACTCATGAGGCTGTTGATGAGATTATGATATGAAGGAGATATTCTGTAACGCAATCAGTTTATAACCATATTATCTCATGGGATTTGATGGCATGTGAATAGGACCCCTTGTAAGAAAGCTGTATGAAGTTCTTATCTTTTCCAAAAGACAGAGATGATAAACTCATGTTGGTGCAGGCTAAAACTTGATCTTGTTTTATTTATGCACAGTTCAATCATAGAACAGCCAGATAAATATGATTTTAAAACTGATCTGTGTAAATGTCTTTTAATCTGGGGGGGTAGGTTAGGGGAAATTTGCTCCTTATTTCTGCATGGAATGAAGTGCTCTGCTAGGACAACATTTGTGATTACTGAGGGATGCTTAGATATGTACAAACACAGATGATGTGGTGTTGGGTGACTATCAGTTTTTACTTTAACATAGTAAACATTCACAAATTTAGTCAAGGTCTAATATTCCCCAATTCTCCTGAATTGTTTTGTTTTTATTTTTATTGTTTGGGGGCAGGGGCAGGCGGGGTTGGGGTAGAGGAGAAGGAAAATTCCACTTTGAAGCAAATCACAAATTTTCACTTGTCTATCACACATGAAAATCCCTTCTTGGTATTCTATCATTTTTGTAGTAATATTATTTTTTTTTGGCTTGCAGTAATTCCTTTTGTTACTGTGGAAGAGTGCAAATGTTTTGAGACAAAAATACTTTTTAATAGATGAAACGAAGACTTAAAAAAGTCCTGCTCATGGAGTGAATTATTTTTCTTGAAGCTTTTTTTAGTGAGAATATACATTTGACTGACAATTCAACCTGTAGTTGGGGATCTATCGATGATTTCCTTTGCCATACCTTACTGATGTTCAGAATCAGAAAATTATTCACCACTTTCTGCAACTTAATCAGCAAAGTGTATAAATCTGTCTATTTAGTCAATAAAGAGAGAAATATCCATTGATCATATCTTCTTCAAAGTATAATCTCAACACCACTGATGTAAAGAAGATTTTGTCACTCAAGGAATTCCCACTCATGTTAGAATTATGATACCTTCAATATTATATAGTAAAATTTTTGCATTAAAGGCTGCTTAGGCTGAAGAACCCTTCTAGAAACATGTTGCATGTTTAATCAGATAAAAAGGATCTCATTTAATAAAAATAGAACCTTGAAGACTGTCCCAAACTTTTATACTGTTAACAATGTGCCCCATTTTTGAACATTGCTACCTGAGTTGCTCCAGGAAAATAAATGAACTGGCCTTGTAATGTAGTGAGTAGTTTGGGTGTACCACTGTCTTCCAGTGATAGAATAGTATTCCTCCACAAGAGAGTGTCATAAGGCCTAGGTAACAGACCCAGGCCAGTTGGGTACAGCAGAATAGCAGAAGGCAGATATTATACTGGCCACTGGATTAACAGTTTTCTGTTCCCTGACCAGAGCAGGGGCTGCTCCAAGCTATGAGAACACCTGACTCTAATTAACCTGCAAAGAGTCAGGTGAGGCCATTAAGCTAATGTGACCACCTAACTCTAATTAAGGCCCCACTGATACTGTAAAAAGGGCTCACTGCAGTCAGGAAGAGGAGAGGCAGGGAGCCAGAGGAGAGGAGGTGTGGCTGAAGGATTGGTTAATGAAGACACTCTCAAACCATCGGTAAGGGAGCCCTAAGGTAAGAGTGAAGAAAGGAGAAGCAGGAGAGTTGTGGGGAAGTGGCCAAGGGAAATGTAGCAACTCTGGCAGTGAAAGGTTGGCTGCCAACAGCTGCTGCCATTAGGGTCCCTGGACCGGAACCCATAGTAGAGGGCGGACCTGGGTTCTTCCCAGCCCACCACTACAGGAACATCTCCTGGGAGGGGAAGTCAGGCCTCTGTCAGGACAGGAGGCTAAACTGTTCTGAAATAAGCCCCCAGGGACAACAGAGACTGTGGGAGTTTTCTCACCAACCTCCTTGCTGCCCTAAGATGAAAAGGGCTCAGTAGACTGTAACCCTGGCTCTAGAACAAGAAGGGCTATGTGGAGGGTCACAGTGAGCCACTGAGGCTAGCATAAACCGCCTACGCAGGACCCATGGGGGCAAGGTCAGAGCTCTGCCACAGCCTAATACTGCTATAGATATCTTAATCTCTGGAAGAAGCCAGTGATTTCTGGGCAGAAGGACCCAAAATTCTATCATTGCTTATATCTGTGAAATCATAGGTTGGTATGGTGTAGTATCAGGAGAACTGGAATGTCACTAGGTGGCCACACACCTGTTACAATAGGCAAATGGATAGTTATTTATTCAAAATAAATGTGTTAGTCGCTAAGGTGTCACAAGGACTCCTCATTCTTTTTGCTGATATAGACTAACATGTCTACGACTCTGAAACATGCACAATTACTAATTTTGTGCACACAACCTAATATTTTGCATGCATACACAATTACTTGTTTGTGCCTGCACTTGTACTGGTGTTCCAGCTTTGTCTCTGCTCACCAGAGACCATACTCTGCTCAGTACTCTCCACAGGACTCATATTCATCTAATGGGTTAATAATACCCTGCCAGTAAACATATCATTACAATAACCAGTGTAATAAGAGCAAGTTATACACATATGTTGTGTATGCAACTTTAGTCCATTTTGAAAATAAATGTGGGTCTACGAGCCATGTAAGTACCCTTCTATCTGCAGGTTGGGCTGTTATTTATACACCACCTCTCACTGTTAGTGGTTTGTAAATTCTAAGGTCAGAAGCTCCTGGAATCATCTAGTATGATCTTCTGTAGAACACAGCCATAGAACTGTCCTTAAATAATTCCTGGTTGAACTAGAACATATCTTTTAGAGATAACATCCAAACTAGTTTTAAAAATTGGAAGGGAGGGAAAATCCACCATGACCCTTGCTAAGTTGTTTCAATGGACAATTACCCTTACTCTTAGATAATTTGATTACCTCTCCTCCTCTGAAGAGGAGGTGGAGGAGTTGTAGTGAATACGTATATTATGGTAGTGGTCAGAAGAAGGTGTACAATTCTGCCAAAACCTAACCTGGATGGGTAACCAGTCTAAAGTTCTCTCCACATCTGAGAATTCACTCTGTGATTTTATACACTATAACTTCTTGGTATGCTTGGCAGTCATTTCACTTCTTCTCTAACTATTTGACAAACAGCATTATTTTTAGGATGCATTTTTGTGGAGTCAAGTGGAAACAAGCAAACAAATCTGGAAAAGCTCAAGACCTGATGTTCTGATAAAAAGAGCTTAAAGACTTTGCAAGTGTTACTTCTGTCTGTCTAATTGTGTGTGTCTAGTGAATTTCATGCAAAGTGAAGTGATAGTGGCTCACAGGCAAAGTAGGAAAGGGCAAGTAAAGGTTTGTTCAATGAATATAATGGAAGGAAGCAGTAGCAGACATTGGGTATCTGAAAGTACCACTGGTACATATGAGGAGACTACAAGGCCCAAAGAAGAAGAAGAAATACTCATGGCAGGAAATGAGATAAACTGCCACTTGTTGTCACTGCTTAAGAAATGATACACATTGGTTCTGTTGTCTTCACCCAGTTATGACAACCCTTAGGCACAGTGGAAAAGAAATCACAGTTTGGCAACTTTTCTTTCAATACACTGGTTATTGTAGTTATATGTTTACGTGCAATATATTATTTACCCACTAGATGAATTTGTGAGCTGTATAGAGTACCAGGTGGGGTGTGGTCTCTGGTAAACAACAGAGACAAAGTTGGAGCGCAGTTCAGGTGGAAGCCTATTTGTTATCTTGTAGTTTGTAGTTGTGATTCTATAATAAAGGCCTCCTGTTTAAGGAGTACTGTGATTCCATGTTCAAACATTTTGTGCTAGCCTGAAATAAAGGTAAATACTGTTGGTGAAATGACATTACAGGGGACAGATTAGCAACAATGACAAACAACTCAAAGAATAATAATGGGGGAACAAGACGACAAGGTTCACAGGGAAGGATGAAGAAATCATCTGTTTTTCCCCCCTCATTTATCTTCAACCTTTCCTCATGCTTATTAGCAATTCTAATACTATAAGGCAGTGTTTCCCAAACTTGGGATGCCGCTTGTGTAGGAAAAGCCCCTGGTGAGCTGGGCCAGTTTGTTTACCTGCCGCGTCCGCAGGTCTGGCCAATCGTGGCTCCCACTGGCTGCGGTTCGCCGCTCCAGGCCAAAGGGAGCTGTTGGAAGTGGTGCGGGCCGAGGGATGTGCTGGCCGCCGCTTCCCACATCTCCCATTGGCCTGGAGCGGTGAACTGCGGCCAGTGGGAGCCGTGATCGGCTGGACCTATGGATGCGGCAGGTAAACAAACCGGCCCAGCCTGCCAGGGGCTTTTCCTACACAAGCAGCATCCCAAGTTTGGGAAACATTGCTATAAGGCATTGCTTAATACACAGTGTCCACAATAGGTATTTTTTCTTTCTATTTTCCTGCCGTCTGTACATTTCTTTCAGTGATAAAACTGGAGGCCCATAAGGCCACCAGTGGTCAAACCACCATCCTTTGAGCAGGTTTAGATTGTATGGTGTAGAACAGCAGTGCTTAGCACAACCAGCAGCCCAGCGGCTCCACCTGGAAATGTGAGGCAGATTGAAAGGAAGTACAGAGAACTTGAGGAGGAGAGGACAAATGTATGTTAACGGCACAAGTGATCAAATACTGGACTAAATCATATCAGTCAAAATATATAAGGCATTGTTCCAGTCTGTCAATTTCCAAATTTCCTGGTATTTCAACAGGAAGCATTCAGAGCAATCAACATTTGGGTGATTCACACCTGCGTCAGCCTTCTGCAACAGCAACAACTATGATTTTTCTCAAGTTTGAATGATCAGCTCCTGCATTTGGTTAGGACAACAGTATTAACATCATCAGTGCAGTAATACTTGGTAGGCTGGACAGTACAACCACAGAGTTACGAACTGACCAGTCAACCACCCACCTCATTTGGAACTGGAAGTACACAAATAGGCAATAGCAGAGACAAAAAAGGAGACGCAAATACACTACAGTACAGTACTACGTTAAATGTAAACTACTTAAAATAAAGGGAAAGCAGCATTTTTCTTCTACATAGTAAAGTTTCAAAGCTGTATTAAGTCCACATAAAGTTGTAAACTTTTGAAAGAACCATGACATTTTGTTCAGAGTTACGAACATTTCAGAGCTATGAACAACCTTCATTCCGGAGGTGTTCGTAACTCTGAGGTTCTAATGTCCTTACTGCTTGAACTTTATTGTTAATAGTCTTAACTAGCAATGTGTTCAGGATGAACTGTGGACTATAGCTTTCCTGTAAATGCTGCCCTATCTCCAAATCCCATTCTCCCCACCAATAATAGTAATAATTCTAACCTAGTTACAGGAGGAAATTAAATTTTGGAAATAGTTTTAAAGACAGAAGGCCTAACTTTTTGGAACTGCATGTACTAGATGCATACATTTGGCCATATTTCTTGCACCTTAGCTCAAGGGCAGACTGAAATATTTTCATCTCATAGAGCTACAGCTTGCTGAGAAGATGTTCTCATAAATAAAGTGTTGAGGGATGTCCTATTTGCTTCATTTCCCTTTCACGTTCTGCCTCCAGACTAGATGACACAGTATCTTTAGAGACATCTGATAATACAAAATGAGGATGTTAAAAAAGTAACAGTACTAATAGCAGAAAGATTGTGTTGGCTCACACACTATTTCTGACTGCTTTGAAATATGAAGAGTTTGAGCAGATTGGATTTCCTAAACAAATCCAGTCTCAATCTCCCGCTGTGTTAATAAGAAGATGTTACTCTGGCAAAGTCCATGAGTGTCCAGTTCTTTTACATGTCTTCATTTGAGAACGAATCACTGAAAGGCACTACCCATTTACAAGAATCTGATATATAATGTATCCTTTAATACTGCCAACTCTCATTCGGTTTTGCATGCTAAAACCCAGAGGTTCTAAAATGTTTCATATTGTTGACAACACTTTAATGCAGACTGTGCCCCCATTTGCAAATCTGTTCCTGTCGGAAATAGAGCAATTGATTGCATGGGAAAGTATTTAATGTGTTTTAATGTGGGTGGGTGGATGGATGACAGGGTGAAAATAATGCAATTTAGCTGCTGGAAATAACGGGGAAGAGACAGCACAGGATGACATTACTGCCTCTGTGTGAACCTCAGATGGGTCCACAGATCACAGTTTGGGCACCTTTTATCCTCACACATGATGAAGGTTTGACCTAACCTCAGCATGGGGTTCTCCATCACTGACCATTTTTAATGCAAGATTGGATAGTTTTCTAAAAAGATATGCTTTAGGAATTATTTTGGGGTAGTTTTATGATCCATATCCGATGGGAGGCCAGACTACGTGATCATAATGGTCTCTTCTGGCTTTGGAACCTATGAATCATTGTCATTGCTTAGACCATTCTAAGCAGCAAGCACAAGGGAATGGAAGAAAAGCAGCAGAATATGGATTGGGAACCAGTGCTTTTCTGTCTATGAGAAGTCCATCTTCTAATAAGTAAAATGATGGGTAGCTTCATGCAGTTTGTTAGATAAAAAGAATTTTCATAGGGTAAATAGTGAATTTAGTGCCCCTTTATCTATCATTCAAAAAGATTACACTGAAAATCTTCTCAAGTTATGTATACCCCTCTTATACCTCAGAGGAGAAGCCTGAGCTGGGCATCTTCTATGCTACAAAGTTAGGCCGACCCATCTTCATCACTCAGGGGTGTGGAAAGTCCACACCTCTGAACGGTGTAGTTAAACTGGTCTAGATAGAAGTGCTACAGCAGTGCATGCGCTGCTGTAGCTTTTCAAGTGTAGACAAGCCCTTAGTTAAGTCCTGATTGTTTGTTTGGTACTTAAGCATGTGCTTAGCTTAAAGTATGTGAATACTCCCACTGATTCAATTGCTACCTAGTAGAATCAGGATATTTCATAAAGATAATTTCTTTATATTGTTGTTTCAGGGCTCAGCTTGAGTGAATATAGTATACTGACACCTCTCTCATGCTGTCTTTTTGTTTTCCAGTATTTAAGCCTTCGTTTTTTTAAAAAAGACTTATGATTGCTGAGATATACTCAGTTCATGTTTTCAAATCTAACTGCAGTGACATCTGCCTGCATTTACAGAACCTAAAACAATAGCTGTGAAGGGTTTGACCTGCCACCTTCACCTCAGTGGATGCTAACATAAGTGTCACCCTCCCCCCCAATAGATAATACTTTAAAGGTCAATATTTTTGACTTGATATTCAAAACTAATCAAAGTACATGTAAAAGGAGAGGAGTGTTATATTACAAAGATCTGCACAATCCATTGTGAGAGGGGGCTCATTTTGGCACCACAAGGGAGTGAGTTTAGGGCAGTGGGGGCGAGGGGCAGGGGGAAGAGATGGATGGAATGAGGCTGCTGCTAATAAAAATGTTTTAAAGTGAAGCTTACTTTTACTTTTCTCTGGGGCCGGGCACGATGGCTGTTCTTAAGTGGGTTTCCTGGCTGATTTTCCCCCTCAAGTCTAAAAGCCAAGGACAAGGAGCCTAGCAGAGTCCATCAAGTCATACAAGCTTCATCGTGGGAGAGCCAAGCCTGAGGAGCCAAGCACAGTTCATTGGTGTAATCTGATCCTACTAAAGGGAAGCAAGTCCGAGGAGCCCAGAGAGGATGCCTGAACTTACTTAGTGTTCATTACTCTTTTCATCTGCAAACTATACATTGTGATATTTGCATTTTAAAATATATTCCCCAGATACACTCCCTATTTAGTTATAAGCAGTTCATTGCTTTTAATTGTTATGTTTAGCATTCTGTTTTCCTGGTGCTTCCTTCATATGAATCATCAAACATGCCAGTTTAAGTCCATTTAGCCTTGATCTTTAGAGAAGTGCACACAAGCACTATGAAACAATCTTCCTGTCAGTTTGACATGCTGAATCACACTCTGTTCTTAAATTCAGGTTACATCATTGTGGACTTTTTCTACTTCTTTTAACAGTATAAAGTCCAAGGATATATTTTTTTTTGGTTGGTTCACGAATGATGATAGTGCAAAGAGTATTGTATTGTATTCAGCAGAACAAGACTGCAGGTCCCTTTCCTGTCTCTGCAACCATTGGCTTTTCCCTGAACCCCATAAAGTAATTTAGTCCTTCAGGTATTCAACTGCTCCTTGAAGGTGAGGACTTCCTGACTCTGCAAGACTCTTGTTCTTGGGTCCACCACGGAACACCTCCCAGCACTTTCTGTTCCCTGCAGGGGATTACCAGAATCTTGGCAAGCTTCCTGCCGGCCACCAAACTGACTTTACTGCAGAAGAGCCTTCTGACTCTTTCATTGGTCTCTTTCACTGTGTGAATGTCCATCCCACCTTATGGGAGGCATATTTCTGGATTGCTGTCTTATGCCCTAACAGTATCCCAGTACCAGAGTGCAAGAGGCTCACTCATATCTGGTAGTGAGTTTCAGCTGGCCTCACCGCTTCATTGTATCCCAACTCATCAATGTCATAACATGTATCTAGAAGATGTCATGTAAGATATCAATAGAAAACCAATAATATCCTGATCATTAATATTATTGTGCGGTGTATTCAAATTCAACATAGCATAATTTCCAATATGTTTGTAATCAAGGTATGTCTGCCTGGCAGGTCTAAAGTTACCTCACCCCAGACAAAGGAATGTGGTTCTACCACCTTGAAAGTGTGTCCAAGGTACATTAAGAGACAATGAGAATGCAATTTACACAGAAGACAAACAGGACCATCATGCCAATAAGAGCAGGACATAATCACTCAGCATCAGAGCAGGGTGAGGAGATTGCAGGAAACAGACCAGTTTGGATTTTAGGGAACACCAGTGGGGGAAGAAACCAGCTTGGAGGTTCCTTTGCCACCAGAACCCTTGTCACTTTCCTCACAGCTAGAGTGTTCTTTGCTTTGGGGAATAACCTTTAGAAGAATCCATTTCAAAGGTGCACAGGGCTATGAAAGAAAGGGGCAAAGAACTCCCATGTTATCTTTCACCTAACCACTTTGGACTTTGTGGGAGATGTAGAGGGGTTGGTCAGCCATTTTGCTGAAAGGTAGTGTGGTAAGGAAACGATGTAGCACAAAGGCTGTAGCTTGTTTTGTCTTAGCCTCTAGAAAGCATTTTTCACTTTTATTTGTCTGTAACCATTTCCAACTGTATTCTTGATACCTGAACTCACTCAAAATCCTATCTCCTTTTCTTAACAGATTTATTTTACTTTTAATTTAAACCAAACCAGTATTGTTTTGATTTAAAGCCAGTGTTAACACCGGTTCATGTGGCAAGCTGCTGGGTATTGTGTCTTTAAAGGAACAAGCAAACTTTAATATTTCTCTGAATGGTCCAAGTGGGGGCTGGACATTGCTTCCCAGAATGTGACACCCATGCACAGAGCAGAGGTTGGGACCTTATCCCCTTTCATACCCAGATCACCTTGTGACTCCACTCTTCCTCTACAGCTAAGTTGCATGTAACACTTCTGCTGGTTGTAATGAGTCAGAAGTTTTCATTGGTTACTTAGCCCAACTGTCTGTCACTGCTCTTTAAAGTTTCCATTGCTGCATGCTGGCTTGGGAATCAGTGCTTAAAAGCCTCCCCATGGCATGGCTGCCTCTGCTCCATTGCACACTGAAGCAGCACTGCTAGGGAAACTGAGGGAGGCGGGGAGGAGTACAACAATCTGAATGGCAACATATGAAAAATGTACCTTTTAAAACTCAGTTTAATTTAATCTGGGTTGACAAATGCTAAAATTCCATAACTGTAATTATATTGATAGTTTGGTGACAGTACAGGACAGCATTAAAATTATTTGGGTGCCTTAATTGTTAATTTTCATTCCTTAACATGTTGGATTTCTTTTAAAGATAATCTTTACTCTGAATTTCTTGGATTTATACATGGCATTTGGATAACTAGAATATCTCTGTGTAATATTTTTTACCCTTATGTTATATTGTTAGGTACTTAACTTCATCTTAACATAATGTTTTCTAGGAATCAAGAGGAAAAGTACTTAGCAATAACTGGTCCAACTTGCGACTAAACCTGCTGGTCACTGGTGCTCTAGAGAAATATTGTTTACTTTTCTGGCCATAAGGAAGGCACGCCTTACAAAAGACCATTTGGCATGCTCTGTTTTTATTTCAGCGCTTTCTTTGGTCTTTTATGTTTAATAAGCACTCAAGGGTCTGACTGTGCTGTCAGTTGCATAGTTGTATCTTTCAGTGAAATTCATCCGTATTACATGCCTGCCTTTTCCCACTCGCTAACGTAGGGATAATAGTGCTTCCCTACCAAACAGGGATGTGGCGAGGATAATTCAGTAATGTTTGTGAGGTATTCAGATATTAGACCATTGAAGGCCATATCAGAATGTATAGCAGTGTAATTAGTGGAATGATTGTGTTACTGGAGTTAAATTTGTCAGTCTAAAATTAAGACTTTTTTATAACCTGGACAAACATTCAAATCACTCTGAATCTTCTCAGGCTTCAGGAAACATAGAGTTTTCACTAGGTATGGTTGGAGACTTTGCACAGACATTAATATATAGTCACTCCCATACTAACATGAAGCAGATATTTGCATAATCACTCCCACATTAGGAACCTTTCCTTACAATCTCTCTGCTAGTCTGTCAGCACTATTCTAAAATGTTAAATGGGTCTATTTTGAATTTTGTAAAACGGAAACAACTTTGCAGTTATTTTCCTAGTTTTTAGACAGCTTTAGTCAATAACCTGTCTTTAACCTAGATTTTACCCTAGTTATGGGAGTGTGGGTGTGCAGGAATAGTTTAAAGTTGTTCCATGGTGATGAGTGGGTTTCATGACTAAATGAGTCACTTAATGGGTTGGAAAAGCATGATGACATAAGTCCTTTTAGCTATTAATCAGTATCCTCTTACCCAAATAATTCTAAAATATTCTACATTAAAGCAAGCTTTTAGTAGTGATAAGACAGTGTATTGGGTTATTACTGTAGTCATTTTGGCCCTGATTCAAATGAGTATTTAATATACTTAGCCTTAAACACACAATCTATGCCATCACTATTCAGCAAAGCACCTAAGCAAGTTCTTAATTTCATACCTGCATTTAAATGTTACTGACTGTACTACCTTATTTTTGTTTCTATTGGCTTTTCAAATAGAATTTCTATTGATTATCCTACCACTGCAGCAACAAATTGCTTTCTCCTGCTGACAGAGATTAAGCACAAAGTTATAGCCAGTGCCTGAGAAAATAAAGTAGAATGGCTTCTGCTAACTCCTAACTATGCAGAGTAGGTTAGCCAATCAGTGGACCCAACCAATGTAATGTGATATTTCTGACCAGCAACAACTACCAAAACCAGCACAATGTAAAAATAAAACTGCAAAACTTTGTAATGCACTTTGTAAAATGATTCTAACAACTAAAATATGTATTAATAACAAAATGTTGGAAAATTTCCGAGTTTAGAAAAACGTATTCTATGTCTAGGACTCCATAAAAGGCAACTTTTGACCAGTGAAAATATACATTATCATTATTTCACCCAGGTGTAAGTTTTATGTAAAATTAAGAATTATTTATGCATGCAGCACGTTAATACTTGATTTTAATAGATATATAAAAAGTGTGATGCATTTGAGATGTGAATATTGGTGTATAAATGGAGCAGTCAAATGGACCTAATAGGTTGTGGGCCAGTTCCTTACCTGCTATGAATCAGTTCAGCTATATTGACTTCTGGCTGAGAATCTGGCCCCATAGCTCTAAAAGAGTATTATAGTGTACAAAATAGTCAGTGATAAAGAAAGGTTGTCTTTTGTTACAGAGAAAAATAAATTTATTCAAGATTGTTATTTGTTCTAAAACAAGATGAAGAAACATACTAATGCATACTTACCACAGAGCAGTAAGACTGGAAAACAAAGGCATGCACAGTTTGACAAATGCAATAGCAACTATTAGAGGAGCATAACTAACAAAAAATGGATAGTGAAAGAATTGCTGAAACAATTCCTAGTAAGTGATTACTTAGTGGATTATGGACAGCCCAGCAAGTGAAGAGCACTGGAGAAATAATCTGAATCTGACATAGGGATTTGGTAATTGGTAATAATGTATGTGTAGCAGTGAATGATAATTAGGAAGCCTGTTCAGGAAAAAGAAAAAATGTAACATGGTCATGCACCAGAGAATTCTGATTTTGAGTATTGCTGAGGTTCTGTGGGCTAAATTTTGCCTCTGGCATAAGATCTTGTATTTTTATGATGGTTTCACTTTGCAGCAGTTCATACAAAACAGGAGCCATCACTGTGAGGTGAGCACAGGGTACATTTGCTGCCTTTGGGGAGAGAGAGCTAGGGGAAGTCTTCTCTCCCCACTGTAGCCCTGGAGCACCCTCCGGCACTCTAAACCCCTCATCCCCGCCCCACCCCAGAGCCTGCGCCCCCAGCCAGAGCCCTCACCAACCCTCTTCCCTGGCCCTGAGCCCCTCACCCCCAGCCAGAGCCCTCACACCCCTGCACCCAACCCTTTGCCCCAGCCCTGAGACCCCTCCCACACTCCGAACCTGTCAGCTCCACCCCCACCACATGGATTCTGTTATGTTTTATGTTATACATAACAAAATTCATTCTGGAAAAAATTAGAGCAAACACTGTTTGCAGACCTTAAGGAGAGCTCTGTGTAAGCTCGAAAGCCTGTCTCACTCACTAGGAGAAGCTGGTTCAATAAAAGATATTACCTCACCCACCTTAATTTTCCTATGGAATGCATTGAACTGAAACCTCATGGCTAATCTACATAAAAGCAAAGCCATACCACTCTCCCAGGAAGGTTGGTGATCTTTCTGTGATTCTGTTTTTTGTTGCACCTCTGCCATGAAATTTCCTAAAAATTTCCATGACAAAGTCAAGAGTCTTAGTCATAACTAAAACAATCTAGCTAATTTTTATATTATAAACCTCTTAGGGAAGAGTCTTTGTCTTATATGATCTAATTCAGTTCTTGTCCAGTCATGGAGAGATTCAAAATAGACATTCATTAATACTCTGTATTCACACTTTCATGCAAATATTTACCAGAAAATCCTAAGTGGGATATTAATATATGCATGAATTTCTTGCAGTTACATCTTCATTCAGTACTTAGGCCAGCATTTTCAAACTTGAGTGTACAAATTTAGGGACCGAAAAAAAAGTGACTTGATTTTCTGAAGATTTGAGAATTCAAAATTTTAACTGAAGTCACTGGAAGTAGCGGATGCGCAACATCTCTGAAAATAAGACCACAATTTTATTTAAGTACCTAAATATGGATTTAGATGTTTGGGTTTAGGAACTCTTAGTTGTAAATGTTGAGCCTAGTCCATTTATTTTTACAGTACAGGTACATTAGTAATACTGTAATATGCAATTACACTGTAATTTTAACCCTTTGAAAAGTGCTAAGGCAAGATTATGGTTTTCCAGTCTGTCCTGTGTAGCTGCGCTGCTTCATGAACTGTGCTGAAGCTTGCTTGCAGAGGGTAGTATTTTGCTACGGGTCTATACCTATAGGAGACTGGTGCACTCCTTCCATTGACTCATGAGTTATAGAGGTGGAACTAGGGCTTACACATTCCCCCTCTATTGGTTTAAACTAGGGAAGAATGAGCAGACAACACCCAGCTTATCCCTGTAACAAGGTCTGTCGAGGCTGCATCAGGGTATGTGGAAGATCTCATCCTCCCTTATGTTCTTGCAGAGTTGCACAGTCCAGACCAGAATCTAGCTCTACATATTTTTATACAAAGAAGACATGAATAAGAGATACCATGAATAAGATCCTCTGTATGTTATATTTTTTTCCACTTAACGGAGAGAAGAAATTCCTGATGATAAATTTTTAAACTCTAGGTCTCCAAACCCACATTGCAATACCTATGTGGGTAGTTAGGAACTGAACCTTGGTAGACAAGTTTGAAAATATGGCTCCCATGTAACTACCTTAGTCTATAGCAGGGGTCGGCAACCTTTCAGAAGTGGTGTGCCGAGTCTTCATTTATTCACTTGTGGCAAACTCAAGACAATTAGCTACCAGGAGAGGGGTAGTAATTGGTCCCGGAAGGCTTAGCCCTGGAGGAATAAGGTTCAGCTGGGACAGGGGTTAGCAGGGAACTAATTAGGTTCAGCTGGCCCCAAGTGCTGGAGACCTTTTTAAAACCTCCCTGGCAAGGAAGCAAGGGGGAAGAGGAAGCGAGAAGCAGGATAGCTGCCAGCAAGTAGGGGCAGCTAAACCCTTGAGACTCTTCTTGCAAGGCAGATTGCATTCTCCCCAGAAGGAGAGGAAATTAGAGCAAGGGGCTGGCTGAGAAGGAGTCAGCCAGACCCTGTGAGATTGGGAAGGGTTTTTTTTTTTCTTTTACTTTGCCAACCTTATGTCTCGAGGGCATGAAAGGACTGAAGGCAACAAACGGAGGACGAACGACTTTGCCACACATATCTAAATTTAACATTGGTGCGTACATGAATCGATTTTAATGTTTTAGGAAGGTCCCTTCTATAAGTTATAATACATAGACGAAACTTTGTTGTAGTGTCAAGTAACATAAGGTTTTAAATGTTTTAGAAACCTTATTAAATTAAACTTAAAATGCAGAGAGCACCCCCTGGATTGGTGGCCGGGACCTGGCAGTGTGAGTATGCCACTGAAAATCAGCTGTGTGCCGCCTTGGCTTGTCCAGTAGGTTGCCTACCCCCCGGTCTTATTAGATAATCTATGATCTTTAAGTCCCGATACTCTCTCAGTGTAGATTACAATTAAAAAAACAAGTAAGTAACTATACTATGCAAGAGTAATTTCACTTTTCTTCCAGATAACGCGGACATGTTTACGAATAACATGGAAGATGCGGATTCGACGGTTTATTGGTGTTGCTATATGGTTGCTCTTAATGAGGAGGCCACATTTGAATCTATTCCATGGTCACATACAGCAGCTGAGGACTTTGATGTATCATATCAGAGGTATCCGTGTTAGTCTGGATCTGTAAAAGCAGCAGAGAATCCTGTGGCACCTTATAGACTAACAGACGTTTTGGAGTGTGAGCTTTTGTGGGTGAATACCTGCCCCTGGAAATTTCCACTACCTGCATCTGATCAAGTGGGTATTCACCCACGAAAGCTCACGCTCCAAAACGTCTGTTAGTCTATAAGGTGCCACAGGATTCTCTGCTGCTTTTATATGGTATATCTATTTGAAGAGTAGTTTCTTGCACTGTTCTACTGTGTATGTAGTTAAATATACAGGTCCATAAACACAAGATACAAAAGTAGCTACCAAATGTGCACGTACAATGTGAGGACATAACAGAGCTATGAATACCCACATAGACTGTACGTGAAAATAATGCTGTATGTATCAAAGTTAAATGACCATCTGTTATACCAGGAAAAAAACAGAAGAAATGCATTTAGTACAATACCCTGTAGCTTTTAAGATGCATATTATAATTATCAAGAGGTCCACATTGTTTGTATCCACATATAATTTGAACAGCTTGCCACATCTCTAAAGAATTTGTTTGCTACCATCATAACTTTCTAATGTTTATTAATGCATTTTTGGATAATGCTATTTAAATACGTAAATTACATTCATTTTGACATAATACATTTTATATTAAATTCCATTTGATCTTTAAAATTACTTTTTATTTTCATATTCCTTTTTCCTTGTGATAATTAGTAACTAATTCTTTAGCTGCACTTGTAAATCCGTTTCCTCTGTGATTGGTTTTTAAAGAGGCCTGCATGATACCTTTTTCTGGTTTTGTTTTTTCTTCCCCTGAGCTGCAGATGTTGATAACACACAAGAACATCTGGTTTCTTTTCATAGAGGTGTAATATCTATAGAGATAAGATTTGTTAAACTATACTGAAATATAGTGATATGGGCTGCAAATCCTATTCCTACGATTGTAAACGGAGTATTTCAAGCACCTGCAATTTAGATTTTTGATATATGCTTGGTGTCTGTATGTAAAAGGAAACTGAGTATAAGACTTGCTTTTCACTTTGTGTAGCTATGGGCTATATAGGCTTCTTTGGAGCAAAGCAAAGAGATTTCTTTGTGCAAAAGAGAAAATATTATGCATAGCAAATACCATATTGGCTCAAACCATGGGTCAGTTTATCCCAATATGCTGTCTCCATAGAGACCATTTACCAGCTGGGGAAAGCCAGAATGACAGTCCTTATCCCTTCTGAAAGGCTGTCCCCCTAACCTCCCCTCCTCTCCCCCGAACCAGATTCCTAGAACACCCACTGCACAGGGGCCTGAAGGAGGACATAGGAGCCTGCTCCACTGCTGTGCACCCACTGGGACTTCCCCACTGAAGGAGTATCCCCAGCATCTCAAAGAAAATAGAATGGACATCTACTAAGGCTAATATATGGGACATAATGTGTGACACAGATGCAAAATGATGGGTGCCCAGAATTATTTAAAAAATGCTGTGGGATTCCCTTAACATAAACATTTTTTCTGTAACTCCAGTTTTAGGAATTTTTTAATTGCTGATATAATTTTCAGTTATTCAAGTGAGACATCACCACACTTGTGTGGAACATCGGGAACTTTTGAACTCAAATGAGAGATGCCCTGTCATAAACAGATAGCTAAGGGTTAATGTTTCTTTTCCCTGTAAAGGGTTAACAGAGGGAACTAAACACCTGACCAGAGGACCAATCAGGAAACCGGATTTTTGAAAGTGAGGGAGGGAACTTCTGGTTTTGGGTTTGTTCTGCCTGTTGTTTCTCGGCATGAGGGAGAAGCATTTCTTTTTTTTCTATCTCCAAGCTGTCTTTCTACCTCTGTCATTGTAAGTACAAATGTAGCAAACATAGGCTTTTATATGTTTTGTTTTGTATTTAACATTGTGTGAGGTTTGCTGGAATGTTTAAATGATTTGAATAATTTCCTATCTATAGTCGAAGCCCTGTCATTGAGCAGATTTACTATAGCATAGCCCTTTTCTGTATTTACAAATTGATCAGTTTAATAACTTATGATTTTCTCTTGTTAAATGGTCTAAGGACGTTACTGTGGTAAGGTTAAGGAACAAGGGAATTCTGTGTGTTTAGCTTGACATAGGTTTGAATCATAGGCCTCAGGGGAGAAGGAGGGAAGGTAAATTGCCCTCTCTCGTTCATTCAAGAGTTAGTACAGATCGCCAGGTAACCCAGGAGGGAGAGCGGGGGATAGCTAAAGAGAGACAAAGGGAGGAGTTGTTTCCTCTTGGGTGAGACTCAGGGTTTCTGAGTCTTGGGGTCCCCCAGAGAAGATTTTGGGAGACCAGGAGTTGATCGGGTACTCAGAATCCTGATTGGTGGCAGCGATATCAGATCCAAGCTGGTAATAAGCTTGGGGGAGTTTCATGCTAGCTTCTCAGTTTATGAACGCTAAGGTTCAAATCTGAGTAGGAAGCTATTACATGCCCAGGTACTTTTAAGAGCAAAATCTTTTTTCAGAGGAGGATCTAGGGAACCTATTTACTGGAAAATAGATTTTCCTCAGACTTTGTCACCAAGCTTAGTTTGCTTTCAAAATCAACTAAATGCCAAACTTAAAATTTAAAAAACTTAGAGAAGCCAGAAGTAAAAAGAAAAGCCAAGTAACAGTAAGGAATATTAACTGTAATGAAATAGCACTGAGGATATTGTGGGCCACCCACCTACCAGCTGCTTGACAATGCTGGCAGGCATGCTAAAAATATGGCATTTCCCTTCCAGCAACTGCTACATTTGATATCCCACTGAGGAAAGGTGAGAGAGAAATATTATTGCCTCTTCCAAAGTGCTTTTGTGTGGCAGTCCTGCTGAGCTTTCTGAGATGCCTGCCACAAATAAGTAACCCCCTGTCATACTTCCTATTCGTATCAAGAAATACACTAAATAAATGCAGAATGACTGGCAGGTTTTTTTTTTATTTAGCTTCTCTCTCTCTCTCTCTCTCTCCTGCATGTATTAGGGTCTCTTTATGTAAACTCCAGCTACTGGAATTCTTGGTATTCTATTACTTAGAGCAACCTATTGAGAGAAGTACACAAAGTACCATGGGAATGTTTAATATTGGGAAAATGTTCACTGCAAGTTTTGTCCTAATATACATATTTTATTTAAATTTTGGGATAAATTATTTAAAATATATAAAAAGTAAAGAATATATGTTCAGTATATTGCAATTTAGTCATTATTTGTATTACAATTGCGCTAATATCAGGGCTTCGTGCTAGACACTATACAAAAATGATGAGTCATCTGAGGTAATTACCTCAGAGTCCTAAGGGTCCAGCCAATCCATAAGCAAGGATTTAACCAGGTTACCCTAAGGCAAGTTCCTAGTTTCCTTAATTCACGGTCTGCTCAACATCACTGTCTTGTCAGGGATACTGCTGGCTGCTTGGTGGCTCTGGTTCTGAGGTATGGTCCCTCACCCACAAAAGTTTCTAGTCTAAATGGGGAAGAAGTGGGAGAAAATGAGATAGTGAGACAGAAGTGTACAGAGATCAAGAGCCAGATTTTCAAATTTTTAGCATTCAGCAGCTCCCACTGGAAACACTCTATCGTGGGCATTACAAAGAACTTAGCACGCAACGTAAGCTCTTTTAAAAATGTGACTTATTTTAGTGCCAAAATGCAAGCTGATTTTAAAAATCTAGCTTATAAGTGACTTACCTAGTGTCATACAGGAAATCTGTGGCAGAGCTACAGATTGAACCCAGCACTCTTGTAGTCCAGGCTAGTGCCTTAAGCACATGTCCATCCCTCCCACAATGCTCTCAAAAGGGTGAAACAGAGCATCCCTAACTTTCTTTCCCCCAAATATTTAAAAAATACTTCATAATAGAAAGTCCAAACATCACCTTATGTAGTGTTGTTTTTGTTGTTTTGGTGCAGAACATGACTGGTGATAACACACGGAGAGGGGTTACTGAATTAAATCTTTCTTCTTAAAGTATGACCATGTTTAAGGTAAAAGTTCAATGAGTTAATTCTCTGTAGTGCTTTCTGAAGGAGCTATTGATTTTGAAGGATAGAAAGGAAGGATGAGCCAATAGTCAGAGCACTAGTTTATGTGTTAGAGACCCGAGCTCAATTCCCTCCTCTGTCCCAGGATTACTAGATCGAGTTACTTAGCCTCTCTGTAGCTATGTCTACATTTACTCCAGCATGTAGAGTACATATATAGCTGTACATAGCAATGTAGACAGTGAGGTGCTGTTTAGGTGAGTAAAGACACACCAGAACCTTAAGGTATGTACCTTACCAGTCTTTCTACATGCCAAGCAGCACCTCTCATGCCTACACTGCTATTTTTATTTTCATTGTGTTTCCGCTGGAGAGATTCCAGCAGTGGGGAAAGACTCTGCAGATCCTTTTACTGCCAAGTGTGGCTACACACTGCAGTGTGGATGCAGCCTGCTTTTCACTGAGGTGTGTACTACACACCCCCTACACACTGCTGCCATTGTAGACAAGGCCTGAGGTTCAGCTTCCTTTCTGTACAGATGGGGATAATAGTAGTAGTCCCGTCTCACAGGGGTGTTGTGAGGATATATACATTAAAGATTCTGAGGCTCTCAGATACTATGGTGATGAGGATCTTAAATAGAGAGTGGGATGTGCTATGGCGCTGAGAGCCAAAACAGTTTGCTGTCATGGGGGGACTTAGGGACAGACATGCCAAACCTGCAAAAAAAAAATGCAGAAATTGGGCTTGTTTTTGACTTAATTGGTTTGTGGGTTGCTTGTTGGCTAGTTTTTGGCTTGTAGCTTGTTGCGTGTTTGGCTTGTTGCTTCTTTATTTTTTATCAGCTCCTGGCGGGGGCTAGGGGGGAGGAGCAAGCAGGGGCAAGGGGCAAGCAGGGGCAATGGGGGGAGAGAGTCAGAGATGCACAGCGGGCCCACCACAGTCCCAAACTGAACGCTGTGGGGATCTAGTCACATAGAATGTTGGGGTTCTTAGGGATTGGCTAGATTTGGCCTTGTTCTGAAGTGGGATTAGCTTGATTTTTGGCTTATTGTGAAAGTCAAGGTGCATATTTACTGCGTGAAAGTTGGCAGTTGTGCTTAGGGACCCTTGTAAAATAAACATAATGTGTAAGTAAACACTCTTAACTGGAATTAATTTGCAAAATAGACGCCATTAAATTAGGCTTGAATAAAGACTGGGAATGGATGAGCATTACACAAACTAAACTGTTTCCCCATGCTAATTTTCTCCTTACTGTTACTCACACCTTCTTGTCAACGTTTGAAATGGGCCATCCTGATTATCACTACAAAAGTTTTTCTCTCCTGCTGATAATAGCCCACCTTAATCGATTAGTCTCGTTATAGTTGGTGTGGCAACACCCAGTTTCTCATGTTCTCTCTGTGTGTGTATATATATCTTTCTACTGTATTTTCCATTGCATGCATCTGATGAAGTGGGCTTCAAGGACTCCTCACTCTTAAATATAACATTCAGTATCTCAGCTCTACAACAGACTGACCTATTGATTAGCACCTAGTAATAGTGTATGCCCCATTGTGTCTTGAACTTAGGCCTGCCAGGCAGCAGGTATCTCCATACTGCCACCCAGAAACTTTATATCCAGCTTGTGCATCACTACTCATGATTCACTGAGGGCACAGCTCACGTGAAGTCCCACCTCAAGGGGTTTGGCAGGCACCTCAAGGGTGTTCCAGGAACTATCCAGGCAACAATGTAACAGGCTCTTCTGTAGCTGCCATGACCATGCCTTCTCCTGGATCCTGAAATCTGACTGGAACTCTGACACCATATTGACCCCAGTCTGGAACTTGACTATGAACTCCTCTGGTACTCTGACCCTCAGGTTTGACCCTGCTCTGACTCTTGGTCATGACTTTCCTAGTAAGGATTCTGACAAATGGCAAGTCATGAACAAGGAAAGTGTTTTCAGTGCAAACATTTTTTATAAGTAAAATAAACCATCTTTTTGAAATTATTGGCACCTTGTGGTTTCTCCTGTTGCTCTTTGTATTGCTTTTTATTCCTTCCCACAAACATTTCATCCCTCCACTTCATTGACATCCCACTTCTACTCTCAGGTTAGCAATATCTCAGAATTACCTTACTCATGACCTGAATCTCATCTCTCGGTTCTGACCTTTTCTGCCCAAATGTTTCTGTTTTTTCATACTGAGAACATGAAATGACTTGTCCTTTCTGCCGTGGAATTTTGCACATGATACTAAAGTCCTGATTTGCTATGTGATCTTTGGTTTTGTTCTGCATTCACTTAAGGATTCAGGTTAGCAAGACTTTTTTTTTTTAGTAATCTTTCCTAAAATCTGTATTAGCAGACCCATTTTTAAATAGTAATCTGATGATGTCTTCTGTGTGCAGCAGTCAGTCTGACAGGGTGACAGTGGTACAATGAATTTACCATAAAGTCAATAAAAATATTTAATAGAGATAAGCAGAGCAGCTGGTAATTTAACGTTTTAATCCCCCGCCAGTATTATCCAGTCAAACAGTACAACTGCAGACACTGTAGTCTTTGCATTGCAGATTGTATTATATTGCAGTACCTTTGGCTGTCACTTCAGGATTCCAGCTGAACTGAGTTTTTCACCCTTGGAACATATAAGGCTATAGGCAATTGCACTGCCTGTGAGACCCCCCCCCCCCTTGTCACTGGAGAATAAATAACTTCTGCCAGTTCCTGTGTTGGCTTTGCCACATCTACAAGCATAGTGTAAGTCTTAGTTGTGTCTCAGCCATCTATCCTTCATCAAAACCCCAGTATCTGTTCTAGCTCTACCTTCAGTAGGAAAATTAGCAGCTGTCTTTGCTGCAAGATGTAGCTCTGATAGTATTAAAAAAGTTTATCTGGTCTCATCCACACTTCTGAAACTCTCTCTCTTTTCCCTCCTCACTCACGTTCCACCTGCATAATTCTCTCTTGGTATGCTCCTTATCTTCCCCGGCTTTTCCCAGCACCCCATAAGAGACAATATTTCAGGAAAATAGTGTAATACTTTGGTTTCTAACCAAAATGAAAAGTTTAGTCACTGAACAAAATTGGGTTAATGATAAACTGAATTTTATTAACTTTAGCAATGTTGGCTAGAGCAGGACTTTTAGAGAGACAAAACAAAAAGGATAGAGATCTGTGATTTTCTTTGTGAAATAAAATTCATTGCTTTCCTTTTTCTAGTCATCTCACTCTCCTTTCTTCTCTGATCCCCTGTTTATGTATCTGTATTTCACAGTATTATCTGAGCGCAATTTACATCATTGGTTGCAGCTGCTGAATGTATTTTAACCTCCTCTGTTCTTGAATATAAATATTCTTTCATTCTTAGTATAAGTGTAAGAATTTCTGTTGTACATACCTTTTTTCATACCTTTGAAATGTGTGACAGCCATTACAAATACTAAGAGGACCAAAAAAATACCATATACTAAAAAGAGTAAAAGAGGTGATTAGAGACAAAAAGACATCTTTAAGAGTTGGAAGTCAAATCCTAGAGAGAAGAATAGAAAGGAGCATAAATTCTGGCAAGTCAAGTGTAAAAGTATAATTAGGCAGGCCAAAAAAGAATTTGAAGGAAAATTAACCAAAGCCTGTGGAACTCATTGCCAAAGGATATTGTGAAGACCAAAAGTATACCTGGAGTCAAAAAAAGAATTAGATAAATTTAGGGAGGATAGGTCCTTCAATGGCTCTTAGCCAAGATGGTCAGGGATGCAATCCCATGCTCTGGGTATTTCCAGATCGGTGGGTAGTGATCGATCTATCGGGGATCAATTTATCACGTCTAGAGTAGACCCGATAAAATCGATCCCTGATCGCTCTGCCCTCGACTCCGGAACTCCACTGTGGCAAGAGGCAGAAGCGGAGTTGATGAGGGAGCGGCAGTGGTCTACTCACTGCCGTCCTCGTGACCAGGTAAATCGACCTAAGATACGCCGACTTCAGCTATGCTATTCACGTAGTTGAAGTTGCGTATGTTACATCGACCCCCACCCCGATGTAGACCTAGCCTAACACTCTGACAGCTAGAAGCTGGGACTTGATGACAGGGGATGGATCACTTGATAATTGCCCTGTTCTGCTAATTTCCTCTGAAGCATCTGGCAGTGGCCACTGTCAGAGACAGGATACTGGCTAGATGGACCATTGGTCTGACCTAGTATGGCTATTCTTATGTTGTTAGTTATGGAGTGACCTATTTCTCAGTAGTTTGCAAAATATTTCTGGCCTTTAACTCACTTATTATTATTGCACTGGGCGTATTGTACAATAGATGAGTGCTGTGTGCTGCTTTTAACTAAAAAAAAGTGCTCCTCAAATCAGTGTCCTCAGACTCAGTCCTACAATGCAGTAGGCTGTCCCACACAGAGGAGTTATACTGCTCATATGATCATACAGACAGCTTGTGCCGGACCAACACTGAGCTCAGTGGGTTTTGGATCATGCTATTTATTACTCATGTATAAGTGTTTGCAATTTCTGACTTCATAAAATAGATGTCATTGCATACTCATATATCAAAATGATGGACTGAATTCTCTGGCCAAAACGTTCAGACTTTTGTTGGGCACCTAATCCTTTCTTGGCACCTAAATAGAAGTGGCTAGATTTTCAGAGATGGGGGGTACCTACAACTCCCATTGAACGTAATGGCAGTGGTGGTTGCTGAGCAGCTGCAAATCCGGCGGTTTCTATTATAGAGCCTAACTTTATACACTCAGGGTTGGCACTTTCCACCAGTGTATTTTTCTAAAATCAGTCTTTTTTCAATGTGAGGTCCTAAACAGATTGTAAGCTTGTTAGAGCAGGGACTATCTCTTGCTGTTTGTTTGAATAGTGTCTGCCCAGGGGGCTTGATGCTGAGTAGAGCCTCTAGTAGCTGCCATAAATACAAATACTAAATACAATGGTTTAAGTCCATTTTTTGTTTTTGTTTTTTTGTCTGGAGGGCTAAAAAATTATGCAACCAAAATAGTGGTATTAACTTTACCTTAAACTCCTCCCGTTACCAAGCGGGAGTTCTGTTTATGTAGTCATGCAAAAATCAATAAGATCAGGTTGGTTTCAATAAAACAAGTAGATGTGATTATCATGAAGCTTCCTCGTTTGCACAGCGGGGGGTCAATTATTATATAACTCTCATTCATTTCAGTGATGGTAACTTCACCCCAGGTTGATTTTCCAATTTTGTTTGTGTGACACTTTGGTTGCACAGCCAGCATATTTATTTTATAGAGTTTGCTAAATTGCCTGCAATGTTTTTACAATTGAACATTTCTGATAGTTATTTATTATATTAAAAATAGCAGGGTACGACTGCTGTCCACAGTGTGTAACAGGCTCTTGCTGGGTGTAATGGACAACTCCCTCATTCATTTCACCTGAGGCTTATAAACATAGAAAAGGAATGAAAGAATGACTGAGATCAATTATAGAAAATAACAATATGGAATTTTAATATGGTCCACAGGTGATATTTTGAACCAGAAATACATGGTTATTAAAATACTGACTACCTCTGTCTTACAGAGTTTATGTGCACATGCATCCCCTTTTATCTGTATATCCAGCCGGTACATCTTTCCCAGAAATATTACCTCTAGCAAGAATTACTTTTGGAAATAAAAGTAATAATTCATGGTTACACAAACTCCAGTACCACACCGTTAATCATTTTACACACATACACAGAATATGAAGGATGTTAAGTCATGGGCTCCATCTCCAAACCATGGGGGAAACGAGCGTAATTTTCCCACTAGCTTAGATTTTTAGACCTGCTTACCAATAGCTGTTCTCTCCATCACAGCTCACCAGAAAGCAACAGTAAATATAAATATCATTAGTTACAATAGTGCAGGTTAAAGAATCAGGGCCAGATTCTCAGCCAGTCTAAATCAGTAGGGGCTCATTCAGTGTCAGGAACAGACTACTGGAATAAATGGTTCACAGGGACAAGACGAGATAAATGGAGCTATGCCAGTTTGAATTATGCTTTTTTGAGCCAGCCAAGTATACACCCTTTATTGTTTCCAGTACTTCTGGGAATGAAGTCTCAGTGTGTCCATGTATAGAAGATGCTGCTCCCAAATATAGGTATTGGTCTGAATTGCAAAAAAAAAAACAACAAAAAAAACCCCCCAAACACTTTATCATGTAACTTAATCAGTGGGCACTGCCATAGTTAGAACCTCACAGAATTTTTGAAGGTATGCAGTACCTAGTACAGTTCGGCAGCCTGCTGAGCTGAACCTTATATAATTGATACAGCCTGCAGAAACGAAACATAAAGAATGCAGTGAACTTACTCATGACGTCAAGGCACCATAAACCAAAGGTTGAAACTGCAGTTTAATAGATGGTAATAGGTCAAAGGAATAAACAAGTGAAGACTGTTATGGCTGTGTAAAGCCTGGGCCCGTGCATGCATTTCCCTGTGTCTGATCAGATCCATAGTGAAATGGTCACTGAACACACAGACCATTTTAGATGAAAGAACATAAATGTCACTGATCCATCTAGACCAATATCCCATTTCTGGCTATCTCAGATATTCAAGAGGAAAGTGCAAGAAACTCCAGGAGTGATGGAACCTGAGGTGGTGATGGGGAGGCTAATGGCTCCAATGGAAATATTGTGGAGGTTCTGCTCCTGTGTAAGTTCAAGCTCATGAGGGGGCGTGGCGGGAGAGGTGTGGAAAGGAGGTGAGAGCAGAACCCAGAAGGGCTGGAGTATCTGAGACAGTGCCCAGGATCAGGCTGGAGAGCAGAGTGTGGGAACTGCAGGGGCTGGAATGGGCCTGGGAACAGGTGGGAACTCCTGGAATCCTGCTCCTCAGCCTTGAGCAAGCTGCTCCTTTCTCCTTGAGTAACAGTACCCCCCTTTGTTTCCCCTCTTATCCCTCTGCCAGCCATATGCAGGGAGGTCCCGTCCCCACGCTTCTTCCGAGAAACTCTGTAGTGGACAATTATGGCATAAACTGCCCATAAGTGGAATTACTGTTGTCAGTTACAGGTTGGCTTATGCCCTGAAGCAAAAGGGATTTAGGTCCCTGCGCTATTATTTATTCATTCTATCTGATGTAACTGTGGCTCTTGGAAAACTGGAAGTCAACCCTTCGAGACCTTTAATTGCATTCTATTACTTTTCTCTAAATTCCTTCCAATATATCACCCTCTTGCTGGTGTTCTGCTGCCCATTATTGTGGTGATGTAATAGACTTCTATTATCCCTAGATATGTCATGTGATGACTGTGTAAGCAGCCCCAATTGGTTCCAATGTTGCACTTTAAAAGCCTGTGTAATTTGGTAAACTATTTTCCCTCCCGTTGAATGTGTTCTGCATGATCATTCTTTAGATGTATTAGCCTGTATTTTTCTAGGTTGAGGATTTTTTCCTTCTTCTGTCTCGACATCTTGGCTTAGAATTTAACAAGGTTTAAGATATTTAAAATCTCCCCATGCAGGGAGGCAAGCTGTAGAAGTGACAAAAAGCATTCAGTCTGAGTATAACCGGTAAAGAGGAAAGATGTGTTAGAACTGTACGATTTGAAGCAAGTCCATTCTCCACTCTGAGATGGAGTGGGAGGAGATGACTAACGTACTTGTCCCTTCTGATCTTTTTATGATGACATTCTTCAGTGGAGAGCGGTGTGATAAAAATTATCTTCCTAAGCTAAATCAGTTAAAGAAACACATGGTGCCATGCAAACTCACCTATGGAGACCAAATAATTTTTTTAACAAGTAGCAGACATTTAGGGCTATCCTTTGGCCACTTCCAAGGCTCATCATTTACCTAGGTAATAAACCTTAGGGTCTGAGGGACAATAATAATATAAGACCTAACTTTTATATAGGGCTTTTCATCAGTAGATCTCAAAGTGCTTTTAAAAAGATCAGTATCATTGTCCCTAGGTTAGAGACAGAGAAACTGAGGCATGATGTGATTTGCCCAGTCATGCAAAAGACCAGTGGTAGAACTGGGAACGGAACTCAGGACTTCTGAGTCCCAGTCCAGTGCTCTGCCCACTCGGTTACACTGCCCTGCCAAAGAAGTGTTTCATGTTATTGTACAATTGTTTTCAGTGACGTAGCCTTTTGCAGATCTTACCTTTCTACAAACCAGAAATAATTGTCTTGAAGGGATCTGCTGTTGGCCTCAGTTTTCTGATGTTGAATCCAGGATACACATTCAACCCCTGAGAAGTTGTCTGGCACGTTCAGCCACAAGATCACTGCGAGCCATTTTTTGGGGGGGGAAATTACTGGATTCTTATCCTGGCTTTTCTGTATTGGGAGTTCTTAGTGGCCAGGAGCTTTCCTTTATGTGCTGCTGTTAAACTGTTTCTTCGTGGTAATTTATTTCTATTCTAGTAAACTCTGTTGGGGTCTCTGTGGTTTAGGGGCTCTCCAGGACAATGAACCATAGATGTGGGGAGACCCACAGGACCACACAACAGCTCAGGGTACCTCAAAGGCTAATTGAACATTGCTACTTGATTTAGTTAATAGATGGTTATACGTTTTTGAAATTGTGCATTATATTAATGTTGATTGTTGCTGTTACATTTGACTTGGAAAGGAAGATGCGGGGAACTGTACCTTTAAGAGACTCTGGCATGAGCCAGTTGGAACCAGTTCTTATGCTGTGTTGCAGAGGTTTATGTTATACAAATTCAATACTGATCAGTTAGAATTCAGACCCTGAATGAAAAGCAGATTACCAAATGCCACAAGGGAGACCCAGCCAGGAGAAATACCATAGTTATTTAATCTAGAAAATAATCCTTTATAGGCAGAACCACCACCTGAGAAAGACGAATAATACTCTCACAAGCAGCACAATTTCAATCTCTCTTCTTCAGGGCTTACTTTTATTGATTCACATGCCAAAGATTCCAAACCAAAATAAGCCACCCATCACAGTGGGTCCCAATTGCCAGAGACCTTTCCAACTTCTTAACCAGCTGAAAGGGGAAAGGTGACACCCTCCCACTTCCCTGCCCCCCAGGTAGCTGCCCCCACAGCCACTTGGCGACTGCCAGAGCTGGTCAGAAAATGGGCTATTTTTCCAAGGAAAATTTTGACTTTTCATTGGAAAGCTGAAAGCACAAGCACTGTTTTTTCCCCCCATTGGTAGCAACTGAAAGCAAATAAAATTTAGACAAAAACTACCCAAAAGCAGAAAATTTCCAGAAATATTCTCTGGTTTTCAGTTTTCCTATGATCAATCAACATTTTTTCAAGGGAAGTAGATGTTTTACAGGACTGACAGGAGCATGGGTTAACCCCTTATGCACTGGGACTTCTGAAGTGCCTTTCTACCTTATCACATTTTGCAATCCTCCAGTGGCCAGCAACTTGGAGTTCCGGGTAGAATGATACTGAGCAGTGCCTTTCTTGACCACCGAGACTTGATGGATACGGAGAGGCCAGTTCTGCCTCCCAGCACAGGACAAGCAGTAACCATAGCTAAGAATAAGCTATTCACATAGTTCAGCATAAAGAGCAATCAGAGCAGAGCCTCAAGGAGCCACCAGAGTAACCTGGACATCCACCAAGGGACAAACTAGAGTCTGCCAGGAGCATGGAAGTTTCATAGCCTCTCTTTGTATTGGTCTCCTAGCACACATACTTCCCCTGCACAAGGTATCATTATTCAGGCTTTTTACATGAGAACATAACTACAGAAGGTTGAAAGTTAACTTTTTCTAGTGTTCTGCAGAGTAATAAATTAACCTTAATGTGATATTCAATGCTAGTTATTCTGTGCAACTTTTAAAAAAGATTTACACAGCTTTACAAATCAAAATAAGTGATGGGAACTTTGGTTCAGACAAATTGAAGCCATAATTAAACTTTCCTGCTTTTGGCTTTGCGAAATCAAAACCTGACTGAAAATGTTTACAAAAATGGAACACAACCTGTTTTCTATATTAGAGGGCTGGGGAAAAATAGAATTTTTATCTGACCATTTCCCCATTCCCCTACTCCACTTTCCCCCCAACTCCCGGATGTTGAGATGGTGTAGTTAAATAGACCCTAGGTATTTTGGTTTTGAAAACAGAGTTTTTCTTTTTTTATATATATGCCTGCTGAAAATAGACATTGTTCAGTTTACTGAGCCCTGAATAAGGCTTGAGAATCCCCATACAATATGACAATACATCATCTAATTGCAGACCAATATGACCCAACCTACTAATGAAATTTTATGGAATAAAATCCTACTAAAATCTCATTTATCGCTAAGTTTGACATAAGTAATTTAATATCCCGAGTCACTTTTCTGAGGGTCATACTCCTCTGGAAGGAAAACTAATAGTCTAGCATAGATAAATAGGCATTACTATTTAAGTTTTGAAATGTACATTATGTATATATCAGCTATACTTCTATTGCCCTTTATGATTAATTAAATCATAGAATATCAGGGTTAGAAGAGACCTCAGGAGGTCATCTAGTCCAGCCCCCTGCTCACAGCAGGACCAATCCCCAACTAAATCATCCCAGCCAGGGCTTTGTCAAGCCTGACCTTACAAACCTCTAAGGATGTAGATTCCACCACCTCCCTAGGTAACCATTCCCAGTGCTTCACCACCCTTGCTGGTGAAAAGATTTTCCAATATCCAACCTAAACTCCCCATTATAAACTTTGAGACCATACTCCTTGTTCTGTCATCTGGACCACTGAGAACAGTCTAGATCATCCTCTTTGGAACCCCCTTTCGGAGTTGAAAGCAGCTATCAAATCCTCCCTATTCTTCTCTTCTTGCAGACTAACATTCAGTTCCCTTCAGCCTCTCCTCATAAGTCTTAGCTCCCAGCCTCCTAATCATTTTGTGCCCTCTGTTGACTCTTTCAATTTTTCCACAAGTCCTACCTTCCTTCACGGTGCAAATAAAGTGATGGTCACATTAACACCACCCTGTAACCAAAAACACCGACCGCTATGCTACCTTCATGCCATCCCAGCTTCCATCTGACACCACATGATCCATTGGTCTACAGCCAAGCACTGAGGTACAATCGCTCTGCTCCCAACCCTCAGACAGAGACCAACTACTACAAAATCTTCACCCAAGCATTCTCAAAACTAGGGAAATTTTTTTTACCCGGGCCACGAGGAAATAAGGAAAACACATCAACAGAGCTAGACGTGTACCCAGAAGCCTCCTACTGCAGAGACAAACCCAAGAAAAGAAACCAACAGCCACTCCACTGGCATCACATACAGCCCCCAGCTAAAACCTCTCCAACGCATCATCAGGGATCTACAACCCGTCCTTGGAAAATGGATCCCTCACTTTCACAGGCCTTGGGTGCAGGGCCATCCTCGCCCACAGACAACCTGCCAAACCTGAAGCATATTCTCACCAGTAACTGCACACCCCACCATAGTATACTCTACTCAGGAACCAATCCGTGCAACAAACCCATGCCAACTCTGCCCACATACTGCACCAGCGACACATCACAGACCTTAACCAGATCAGCCCACACCGATCACCGTTCTTCACCTGCACATAGGTCCAAGGTCCACCAAATCTAATATATATGCCATCTTGCCAGCAATGTCCCTCTTGCTATGTACATCGGCCAAACGACATCACTGGGAAAGCGATAAATGGACACAAATCAGACATAGGATGGCAATATACAAAAACCTGTTGGAGAACACTTCAATCTCCCTGGACACCAATAGCAGATCTAAGGTAGCCATCCTGCAGCAAAAAAACTTCAGGACCAGACTTCAAAGGAAAACCTTGCTGAGCTTCAGTGTCATCTTGCAAAATTGACACCGTCAGCCTCAGGATTAAAACAAGACTGAGAATGGCTTGCCAACTACAAAAGCAGTTTTCTCCCTCCCTTGGTGGGTCCACACGCTCAATGCTAGAAGGAGGGCTTCATCCTCCCTGAATTGAACTTACCTTATTAATCTCTCTAGCCTGCTTTCATGCTGCACTATATTATAGCCTTGCCCCTCGAAATTTTCCACTACATGCCATTCCGATTGAAGTGAGGTATTCACCCATGAAGCAAAAAAAACAAAACAAAAACTGTTATCATAATGGTGCCACAGGACTCTTTTGCTGCTTTTACAGAATCCAGACGTAACACGGGCTACCCTCTCTGATAGCCGTTCTTTGTTAGTGTGTGGGTCCCACAAACTGGTCACACATACTCCAGATGAGGCCTCACAAGTGTTGAATAGAGCGGTGAACGATCCACTAGTCGCCTCGATCTGCTTGGACAATGCCCCGTACTATGCAGCCCCAAATGCCGTTAGCCTTCTTGGCAACAAGGGCACGCTGTTGACTTATATCCAGCTTCTTGTCCATTGTAACCCCTAGGTCCTTTTCTGCAGAACTGCTGCCTAGCCATTCAGTTCCTAGTCTGTAGCAGTGCATGGGATTCTTCCAATCTAAGTGCAGGACTCTGCACTTGGTCCTTGTTGAACCTCATCGGATTTCTTTTGGCCCAATCCTCTGATCTCTCTAGGTCCCTCTGTATCCTGTCCCTACCCTCCAGCATATCTACCACTTCTCCCAGTTTAGTGTCATCTGCAAACTTGCTGAGGGTGGAATCCACACCATCCTCCAGATAACTAATGAACATATTGAACAAAACTGGCCCCAGGACCGACCCTTGGGCCACTCCGCTTGATACCAGCTACCAACTAGAGCCATTGATCACTACCCATTTAGTCCGATGATCTAGCCAGATTTCTATCCAGTTTATAGTCCATTCATCCAGCCCATACTTCTTTAACTTGCCATCAATAATACTGTGGGAGACCACATCAAAAGCTTTGCTAAAGTCAAGGAATAACATGTCCACTGCTTTCCCCTCATCCACAGAGCCATTTATCTCATCATAAAAGGCAATTAAGTTAGTTAGGCGTGACTTGCCCTTGGTCAATCCATGCTGACTCTTCCTGATCATTCTCCTCTCCACTAAGTGCTTCAGAACTGATTCCTTGAGGACCTGCTCCATGATTTTTCCAGGGACTGAGGTGAGGCTGACTAGTCTGTAGTTCCCTGGATCCTCCTTCTTCCCTTTTTCAAAGATGGGCACTACATTAGCCCTTTCCCAGTCATCCAAGACCTCCCCTGATCACCATGAGTTGGACTGGACTGAACTGAACTGGACTGTTTAAAAATAAATACAAGAACTTCTGGAAATCCCTCATAAGCATACGTGTGTCTAGTGGAATATTGCAAAATTGTTTTATGAATCAGTCTTTTATTTTACAGCTGCTTACTATGACCTAGTTTAAAGCTGCTATTTTTCTCTATATCCCTGGCTACCTGTGATGACATCTCAAAACTCTAAATCAGAGTTAGGAATGCAGTTTCCTGACAGCTGTAGGGTTAAGCTAGTCCATGAAGCATATACAAGAAGCACAAAAACCTGAGACCATAGATTATAGGCTTGACAAGCCTTTCAAATCACATTTTGGCAGTGTATGACTCAGTTCTTGGGATCATAATTAAGTTCTTTAAATCTTCAGAAGTATTGTGTTCCTTTAGGGTGGAATGGTTCTTGTGTAGAGGGGCCACCTTCGGTTCTCTCTCTGTATAGGGATGAATTTCAGTATTAGTGAATTGGGATTTTTGAAGATTTTAAAAGTATTTCAGTTAATCGTAATTACAGATACACCTTTTGGCTAAATGTTTCTGCCTACTCTATAGTGGATGAAATATACTTTGGGAAATGTCTGCTCTTTCTTTGTCCCCTTTTCTCACCTATATTAACAATGTGAATGGTGTACACCTCACAGTCTTTCCTCAGTCTGAGCCCTTCTGTCATAATAAACAGAAGATCAACTAAATCCACTAAATAAAAGAAAAAAACAAACAAACTCTATATTCATAGAAAACTTGTCAAGCGACTACTATTGAATCCAGTCACCTAGGAGAGAGACAGCATGAATTCTTCATGATTTTTATATTGTTCCACTCAAACAACTTTTAGAGTTCATAGAAATATTGCTTGCTCTAACATATGCAAGCAAAATTTTGGTTGCAATGGGCTCACTTTTGCTTCATTTTTCAGTAACACTCATAGACAATAAAACTCCTATCTTATTTTGTTGTTGTTATTTTGCTTTTTAGAACATACAATAACTCCAATTCTGCAATTTCAAATCTGCCCCAATTCATTTTCTCTGCTACATTTATCACATTATGCCAAAAGTAAATTTATTAACAAACTCTAAACAAACAGTGAATAAAAACAGATGCTGCTGTAGCTATCATTTCCAAGCAGTGCAGTAAATCTGGTTTTATGGTAGTTAACTTTGTGACCAAAACCATCAATTAGTATAAGAACTGTCAACTTAAAATGCTTTTTTCTCACTAAGGATATAATCCTACTTCTGGGATTCTGTCTGTGGCCCTGGATTTAAATAAAGGTGACAGAGAGCAAAAGACAGAATGATTAGAATTGAAATGCATGGCACCTTAGTATTTGTTCCTACTTCCAAATACCTTGGTATCCCTGAGGATGCAGAACCATCAAACCATATCACATCACTCCTGAAAGACTGACTTTGAAAGCTTCCAAAAATCATATCAAAAGCCCTGTAGTTCCAGTTTCTTGAGGCTTTTCTTTACGTCTGTACCATTTCCTGTCCTCACTGTTGGGAATGTTAGAGCATTTGCACTGCCAATTCAGTAGTTATTATTAAATAATGCAACTGACAAGGATATGTCAAAGTGGAATGTATCCCTTCATTTTTACTCTCCATATTTGCTCTGACGTAGTTCCAGTTTCACAAAAGGGAAAAACTGTTTGCTGAAAATGTCCTTTACATAATGACAAACAAATGTGATACTTAACTGCATCCGTGAAAAGTGATTTTTTTTGTCCTGTTCAAAATGGTCAGACTTTTTATTTCATTTTGTGTGCAGAATTTTTTTCTGTGCAGTCTATGTATGTTGCAATGCCTCTTTTTCTTCTTCTATATTATAGGTAGATCACATTTCTCACGGTTACCATGCCCATATTTGGCCTCCAGGTGTGAGTGCGTGCTGACTCAATGGCCTCAGCTGAGAATATCAACCAGAGATGTACTGACCCAATATTATTCACACTGTCAGCAGTTCTTTGCTCATCACACCTTTGCTTCATGACTATTTGGAGACTGCTATAAAACTTCTTTGCCAACTGAAAATGTGTGTCCCAGAGAGCAGCTTCAGGGATCTTGTCTTAATGCCATAATTCTAGTTAACGTTTCTGGTAACTACTCTCATGCCATACTGAAAGACTGGGCTAGATTGACCCATCACTGGGCCATAGGCAAACATGCACTTGTCTCCCTGCCATGTTGCAGAAGGAAATATTTTCTTTACCTAGAGCCGCCTTCTCTCCTGGGGAATTATGTGGAATTCTACAACATGATAGAGGGGTGGCTGGGCTAAATGTGAGTGGCATTGTGACCCTGTGCCACTCACTCAAGAGAGTGAAGTTCTTTCAGTTCATACACAAATCCGCATTGATTTAAAAAATTGCCTCTCCCCGAATTTGTTTCCTAGGCACTTGCCTAGTTTGCCTGTGCGTTAATTTGGCCCTGCTGAGAGAAGGATACACCATTTAGTAGGATGGCAGCCTTTCAGTATTTAGGCCTAAAGTCTCAGTTTCATTAGGACTACTTTGCACTTGTCTATTGGAGGAGCACCTCAGCGTAGAGAATCCTCCAGTACTCCACAGCCATTGTAATGGCTCTTACGCCACTTCACCTCCCTATGACAGTATAGAGCTGGAAGGAGTTGGGTGTGGCTGGGATTCCTCTGAACAAGACAGAGTAGTCTGGTGCACGGACAGTCCAGGATCAGAGGACTGGAAAGGTGGCTTAAAGCCACCTCTGCACCCCTCCCTTGACCACCTCCTAATACATATTGTACTCTTCTTTGCTTCCACTAAGAACCATGGCCTTTGAGTCCATATCGGTACTGTGCACTAAGCTATGTAGCATAAAGAGAGAAAACAACCTTTTTCCCTACAGGTACGTTTATAGAAAGGATACATCTAAAAGAAACTGTGGAAAATTTGTTCTGTATAGAGGGACAAATGCTGCTCAGCTTGTTTGCAAACAGTCCCACTGTGCTACAGTGTTTTATAGGTCAAATCTTCCCCACCAAATATTTGCAAAGTACTTTAGGCATAGTTGCCAAGTGGAGAAATCATTGTCAACACAGCTTATATGATATAGTCCCAAAGATATAGAGAAATATTTGTTTATCCCTTGGTGATAGGTAGCCTCTATCCCAGTGGTCCCCAGTGCGGTGCCTGGGGGTGCCATTGTGCCTGCCGGGGCATCTATGTGCGCCAGTGTACTGGCCGGCAGACAAGCAGCCGCCAAAATGCCACCAAAAAGTGGCATCGTCAAGAGGCACCGCCGCCAAAATGCTGCCAAAAAGCGGCATCACTAAGAGGCGTTGCCACCAAAATGCTGCTGATTTTCGGCGGCATTTTGGCGGCGACACGTCTTGACGTTGCCGCTTCTTGGCAGCATTTCGGCAGATGCTTGTCCACCAGCCACAGTCCACGATGGCTTGGTGTCCAGCACCCGCCACCTGGAAAAGGTTGGAGACCACTGCTCTAGCCAGTAGACAGACTACTTTAAGTATATTTCATCCATGTTGATGTAACTGATTACATGAATAAGTCATGCAAGATTTGCCCTATGAAATATTCTGGGGGGAAATACAACTTGTAAATGCACATGCAAAGCCTCTGTTGACTTCATTGGGAGCAGTATGCCTTCAATGGCCCAGTCTGCCACTGGGCAAATAATCTAAGTCAATGCAGTATTATTGTTTGGTTAGAGGCTACCCATAAATATAAAAGTAAGCAAATAGTTGTCTTACATTGCATATGTAACAGACAGAAGCCAACGTTTGGTTCTGTAATTTCTTATGAGTGAAATTGCCAGTGTTTTTATCACTCTGCAACTACTCCCATCCCTAAAGTGCTTATTACACATTTGGCACTATAGTAACCAGTAAGTACATCTGTCTTTAATCCATTAATCATATTATTGATGCTATATATTGCCCTCAAAATGTTTTCCTAAATTACATATTGTACACAACTGAAGATTCTGTTCAGAGAAAATTTATATTTGGGCTATTTCCAAGAAGTAATTTATGTTTAATCTGGGGTGAGTGAAAAAGCTTGCAATGCCCTTTTACCAGGTACACGTGGTTCACAGTTTGTTAAATCTTCTATTCACAAATACATAAGAATCAGCTTTGCCTCCAGACAGTAGCCCTTAAAATAACAACGCATCATATGGGCTATATGTGATGTATTTACTGTATTGTGGAGGGGCAATTCACACTCTGAATATTCAGTACAAAATCACACACATTGTGCTAATGTAACCCAGTGTTCGGTGTAAGTTATACATCTTTTTCTAGTGACTGAGCCACCGTGAATCTATAGAGAATGAGTATATTACATTTAGGTGCTAAAGTTGCCACCTCTTTAGCTAACATGATAGAAGATCATGCTTTTAGCACTGTAGGTCTCAGGTTCTTTCTGTAGTGATGAGTAGAGCTGGCAGAAAAATGGAATTTCGATATGGGAAACACCAAGGTTTCAAATTTTAGTTTTGATATCTCAGAATTTTTCACAAAATGAAATATTCTGAAATATTTTGTTTGTCTTATTGAGATTTTTAATTTCATCTTTGTCATTTCAACTTTTATATTGTATCATAATTTATAACATAAATATGTAATAGTCAAAATGATTAAGTAAAAGTAAACCGTTTCAACCTAATCAAAACTGTTTTGCTAATTTCCCATTGCAAATTTTGACAAAATCAGTACATTCCCATCAACATTTTCATTTGGTTGAATCAGGATTTACAGACAGAAAACTGTTCCATTGAAAAAATTTCTATCAGCTCTAGTGACAACCCATCATGTCAGCTATTACAAATAGTTGCGTACCTAGGATTTGAATGGCTGTGGACCTCAGACACTCAGGACAGCCTTACTCTCACCAGGGGAAGTATGTAATTTGCTGTTCAATGTGTGCTATGAATACATCATAAGAATGATCATACTGGGTCAGACCATGGCTGGGCAATAGATAATGTGAGTCTTTTATGCTGGCAACTAATGGAGTGACTCCTTTAGCTCAGGTAATAGTTGTTCATGTGTCTGGCACTGAAAGTCTCAGATTCAGTCCCAGTGATACTTATACTAGTCCCTGAAGCACATTTTGCTCTGCAACTTCAGAGATAGAAAGTACCCTTTTATGAAAGGTTGACTCACAACGTTATATGCTTTGGGTCCAGGTAAAAATATGTATTTTGTATTAAGTGGACTTACTTCGGGTTTCTTTTAGACCAATAAGCAGCACTTTCCTAGAATGTATATGTGGGGGATATTATTTCATTTTAAAGAAATACCCCATCACTAGTTCCCTTGTGAGTATTCATCTAGAAAATCTATTGTACTTGTTTATGAAAAATTGAATTATTTATATTTGACAGTTCCTTTTATCCTGTTACACTTGGTTGTAATTTCTAAGGCTGGGGAACTGTGCCAAAACATAAATAAATCAGAGACTACTTTCGTATGCATTTAAGGCTGTCAAAGTGAACTTGAAACTTACCCTTCAACATATTAAGTTTTCAACGGATGCAGCATAATTTTCCATCAGATTCCTGGACTTCACTGTAGTCTGTAGTGCAGGCCCTAATATAAATATGTGCTCCTCTTTCTCTGGGTTCTTCAGTGCTCTGTGTGAAGACTAGCTACACAGGGAGTACTTGATTAGACCCCAGCTGTTGGACACAGATGGCTCTTGGTATGTCTTCAGTGGATACATTTAACACTATAAATTTGATCCTTGTCAGGATCATGCAACCCAGAATCAATGACTGTGAGAACTGATCTGGAGCAATGCAAAACTTTGGACTTGGAACCCGTCCCTAATTTCTGTTAGACTAATAGCAACTAGTGGATAAAGTAGTCAGGTCTTGAAAGGAGCTGCAGATATGCATTTTATGTAGGTCTTCCTAGTTCTAGGTCAGTACTTCCCCATTCAGAGAACACTAAAATTGGTATATATGTTACACTCTTTTTTAACTGCCCATGGAGTTCTGCTTTGGGTTCTAAACCTTTCCCCACCCCCCAAACTCTTGGCTAAAAATAGTAAAAGGGTAAAACTTTAGTTACAAAGCCAGGAATGTCCTATAGTTAGTTACAAAGTCAAACTCAGCAATGGTTTGCAAACATGCTACTATAATAAACTTGTATATGGTTCTAAGGCAAAGTCAGGAGAAATTCAACAATTTTGACTGAATTTTGCTTTGAGGTTTGAATGCCAAAATACAGTTAAATTTAGCCTTTATGAGCTAAGATAAATTAAACCCGAAGAAACCACTGAGAATCATAATTGCTGAGCTTTGTACAGTGTTGCCAGTGGGAATCTCATGGGGTTAAATTTTGTTTTATAAAATAACTTCCCATTTCAGTAAATTTTGTATGAAGGACTGTACCAACCTAAACTCCGTCATGTCATACTGGCCATATATCAGTACAAGCCTGTCATAAAACTTTCTTTCCCTTTATGATTCAACATAAAAATGACATCCTAACTACAGCATGAGCTAAATAATTAGAAAGATTCCCTACTTTTTATATTATGCTACTGCTCGAGTTCTTTCCACATTAGTAAGCTTTATTTACATAAAACACAATTTAAGAAAACACAGCATAATCTCATTATTTTAAATGTAATTATATTTCAGTATAATTGGTCCCAGATTCTGTTAGAACCTGACTAAATTGAATAGGCTTATTCTCATTTGTAAAGTTATTCATAAGTTTATATGCTTGCTTATAGGTTTGGATCATAATTATCGGATACAGTAGTGCTAGTATGAAATTATTTGTTGATCTGAGATTAGATTTTCAGCAACATTCCCTTTGAGCAATCAAGTTGCAGTTACAAATAGAAGTAGTTACATATCTATCTGTCTACTGAAAACAAATAGATGTCTAACTGCTACTATCTGTGCTTGCAATTCATTGTTGGAGCAAAAATGTGGATGGAACTATTTCCAGCCTCAAGACAAGGTATCAAAAATTAGACCATGGCCAAAAATCTGACCCATATAGCATTATTCTACCCCACAGTTGACTCTGTTTACCTTTAATGGGAGTTTCATTTATGGAAGAGCTGGTGGCTGTTAGTTATCTTTTTCTGGGCCTGTTCTTCCCACTTCAGTTTTTCAGAGTTTCTGTTTTTTTACATAGCTTAATTTAAACTATTCAGGTTTTATTTACAGAAATAAAGATACATATGCACTTAATTATTTATAGGAGGGGGCCCTAGATTTGTAAGCTACTAAGTAATATAAGAAATTTCCATTAAATGATCCTAGATTTTAAGGCCAGAAAGGACCAGAGTGATGATCTAACCTGATCTTCCGCATTACCCAAGCCAGAGAATTTCACTCACTTACTCCTGCATCAAGCCCAGAACTTCTGGTTGAACAAGAGCATGTTTTGTAGAAAGACACCCAGTCTTGACTGAAAGATGAAAAGTGATGGAGAATCCAACCCAAGTGGATTTTCCCTCCAGCCCTGGAAACCCTGGCTGATAAGGCCTCCTGGTGATTAAACAGCACACATACTCCACTGGGTACCTTCAGCAAGTGCCTTTATTATTATTTCTTGCTTATGCTCCAGAGACAATGCATTGCAAATAGAAGGAGCCTGATCTCTGGCTCAGCCTTTTATACTGCTTGCTTTCTTCTCTCAGCTATTCATCTGCTGAGTTAATTACCTCATTAGCTCATTAGGCTCCCTAGAGGTGCAAGTGATCCCCTCTAAACTTACAAACTCAGGTTACCTAATTCCCTCCTACCCTAAGTACCCAGTTCCCTGCATGTTCTAAGGCAGGGGTTGGCAACCTCTGGCATGCGACTCCCCAGGGTAAGCACCCTGGCAGTCCAGGCCAATTTGTTTACTTGCCACGTTGGCAGGTTCGGTGGACTGTGGCTCCCACTGGCGTGGCAGGAAGCAGTGCAGGCCGAGGGTGTGCTGGTCGCGGCTTCCCACCACCCCCATTGGCCTGGGATGGAGAACTGTGGCCAGTGGGGGCTGCGGTCCACCGAACCTGCCGAGGCGGCAGGTAAACAAACTGGCCTGGCTCGCCAGGGTGCTTACCTAGGTGAGCAGCGTGCCAGATGTTGCCGACTCCTGTTCTAAGGATATGTCTACACTGCAATTAGACAGCCATGGCTGGCCCATGTCATTTGACTTGACTCATGGGGTTCAGACTAAGGGGCTGATTAATTGCAGTGTAGACTCCAGGCTTGGACTGGAGCCCAGCCTCTAGGACCCTGCAGGAATCCCAAAACTCAGGCTGTAGCCTAAGCCCAAACATCAACACTACAATAAAACATCCACTTAGCCCGGGTCAGCTGGTATGGGCCAGCCACAGGTCTTTAATTGCAGTGTAGACATACCCTAAGTGACCAGAATGCTGCTTCCCCAAGGGGCTCTATTTATAGCTGCTAATAGCACCCTGTCACACCCTCATAGTTAAAATATGCAACCTTATTTTCAGTTTGAACTCGTCTAGCTCCAGCTTCCAGCCATTGGATCTTGTTATACCTCTATGAGCTATCAGGTGTGATTTTATATTTAAAATTCTCTTCTTCATAAATTTGAATACAACTAATGCTGTCCCTGGATGTTTCAGCATTACTTTATGAGCTAAAATTTAATATCCATGAATGACAGTTCTGTAGGTTCTGTGTGGGTCTCAAAACGTACACATTGTGTGACATCTATCTAAGAACAGCTGTTTGTAACCAATAAAATTTCTACTAAGAGAAAAAAAGATTACAAAAACAGCTGGCTATCACATTATTAGGAATAATGTCTAAAAGATGCTGCAATTAAAATAATTATCTAATTGTTTGGTTTTCAGTGGCATAAATGTTGCAAAGATTTTAAAGGTTAATCTAGGCCAAAATCCCTAAAATCACTATTAACATAAAAAAAAAACAGTAAAAAATATACATAGTTTAGTTTTCTCATAAAAGAGGACTCATTTTAGCCATTATTGTAAAATCCAACTTTGCTTCTCCTGAATTTCTGCTCCCCACATCAGGTTAGAGCTCACTGATTCTGTGTACTCAGATTTCAGAGTAGCAGCCGTGTTAGTCTGTATCCACAAAAAGAACAGGAGTACTTGTGGCACCTTAGAGACTAACAAATTTAGTTGAGCATAAGCTTTCATGGGCTACAGCCCACTTCATCGGATGCATAGAATGGAACATACAGTAAGGAAATATATACACATACAGAGAACATGAAAAGGTGGAATTTGCCCTGCTAACTCTGAGGCTAATTAATTAAGAGAAAAAAAAAACTTGTGTAGTGATAATCAAGATGGCCCATTGCAGACAGTTTGACAAGAAGGTGTGAGGAAACTTAGCATGGGGAAATAGATTCAATGTGTGTAATGGCTCAGCCATTCACAGTCTCTATTCAAGCCTAAATTGATGGTATCTAGTTTGCATATTATTATGCTACCTTCTTGCTCCATTGTAGAAGACAATTAATTTATTATTTACCATACACTGCTGAGAGTGGTGGGAGCCTGTTTTCTTTCCAGTGCCATAGATTTTCAGTGTAGTTGAGAAGCAAGCCTCCTCTTAAAACTGATCTTTTACACTGGGAAGAATCCTGGCAGTCCCTGCCTTAGTGAGCTGAGGATGGAGAGGGCTAAATGAAAGTGTTTCCTATGTGGTTACAGATCATGCATAAATGAGACAGATTGTTCCCTTGAGTACTAGGCAGTGAGGCCAGCCAGGGGGCCTTAAGCATGCCACAAACTATGGGAGTACAACCGAGTTGGAGGCCAGCCCAAGCCCTGACCCATGTACATCTGTTAGCATCTGGCAAGCAGGATTATGATTATTAAGCTCTATCGAGGGAAGGTTTGGGTATTCTCACCAGCTGTCACTGAAGCATTCTAGGGTTCTAGCGCTGCCCAGAGGATTCAGGGGGCCTGGGGCAAAGCAATTTTGGGAGCCCCTTCCATAAAAAAGGTTGCAATACTATAGAATATTTTATTCTCATGGGGACCCCTGCAGGGCCCAGGGCCTGGGGCAAATTGCCACACTTCCCCCTCCTCCTACCCGGGTGGCCCTGTAGGGTTCTAACATATTAGATATAAACTTCCTCTGATTGACCAAACCCTTGGGTCTTTTGGACTTTTTTTTAACCATTTTATTCATCTAGCTGTGAGTATCTGTAAAGAGGAAACTGCTATAACTGAACCTCAAGTCTCCACAGACAGATATTGCCTCTGAGCAGATGAGAATCTGTATGTTAATTGAGCTGAGTAGGAATAAGAATACAGATCCCTCGGATAGGAACACAGGACCCCACTTCAACCACAGCAATAGTGAAAAGTGCTAAAATAGGGCAATTTCATGGTTATTCCGAATTCCATTTAAGGATTCTTCTTACCAGAATCATTGCTAGGCTGGAAAGGGAGAGAAAAAGGGACCAAAAACCCATCCTGGGAAGCCTCCAGATGCTTTGTGTGGTGGCACAATATGAGCCATAGACAGTTCCAGTAAGGATTCAGCTTGGTTAAATTCAGATCAGGGCTACTCACATGGACTGATAAAATTACAGGTAAGGAAATTAATTTTATTACATCAAACTACTTTTCCTCAAATTATAAAAAATCTGTCCTCTCCAAAGTCTTGCATTCTGAGGGATGAGCACAAGGTGATCAATGCACTTCTTAGCTATCATTGGAGCCTCTTCGCTGCTGTTAAGTCAGTCAATCAAAGTTTGAAATTAAGCTGTTGGTAGATGCCAGAGCAGCAAACAGGCAAAGAACAACTTCATTTGAAAACATCAGAAATGCTGGCAGTTGGGTTTTGCCGAAATGCTCAGGGTCCAACTCATTGCCATATCTGGGGTCAGATTGGCAAGGACCCTGTGTGGGGGTTGCTTTCTTCTGCAGCATGGAGTCTGGGTCACTTCCAGGTTTAAACTAATGTAAATAGTGGTTTCTCTGTAACTTGAAGACTTTATATCAAGATTTGAGGACTTCAGAAACTCAGCCAGATGTTATGGGTCTATTGCAGGAGTGGGCGGGTGAGGTTCTGTGGCCTGCAATGTGCAGGAGGTCAGACTAGATGATCATGAATGGTCCCTTGTGACCTTAAAATCTATGACCTTAAAATAGAGACTCCTAGACAGCAGTACTGAACTGGAGGTGTACACCAACAAAAGACACGAGCAGCAGTCCAAAACAGTGTGTCATGTAAAGCTGCACATGGGCTATATTGCCTACCACAAACATACTTTTCAAGACAGCAAGGGTGGAATAGGTGATAGAATTGAACAGCAGTGACAGCAAGCCAAATACTACTATGATATAACTTCCTGAATCCCAGATGGGACAGCCAGTAAGAGTACAACCAGCACCTAAATACAGAAACAAGGACAGGGTCATGTATACCAAGAGTAGCACCAAGATCATGCATGGTAGAATTATAAGGACACCTCTAATGCTACATCTGGCATTTCCTAAGTACTAGCCAAGGAACAATTGTCCTCAGGTAAGACCCAAATGAATCACAAAGGTCTAGTTTCATTGTATTTGATTCTTAAATCTTAATACTGTATTGTGATGGATATGGAGATGCTTTGTAACAACTTAAGAATACTGATATATAGCCTAGTTACTGAGAGAGACTATAACTTATATGGGGGGTAGTGAAATATTTATTATATGTCTAGAGTGCTTGAATTCATTGGGCATTATGCAGGAAGGCAACACAATGGCTCCTCCAGTAAGAACAACATGGCTCACACTTGAAGGATAATGGGAGGAAGCTATTGAGTTTGAGTCTCTGTCCAGTCTCCTGTGAAGATGCAGTCCTTCTGTTTGCCAGTCTGGGTGCTCAGAGAGCAAAAAATTCGGAACAGTTAAAAGTCCTCTGAGGTGAGGAGGAGGCTTTTCTATTACTGGGAGTGTCTAGGGAGTAATCACTGAGCTCTGAAATAGACAAGCTGACACAGAGGCAGGCTTTTCGGAGGAGTCTATAGGAAGTTGGACTTATCAGGGTCTCCATGTGGAAGATGGTAAAACACCTGGTAAGCTAGACAAGTGTGCAGTCTGTTTATTGTTTTAAAATCTGTTTTCTCTTAAATGCATAAATCATCTAAGTAAATAATACTTTGCTTTAAGGAGGCTGTTTGACCACTGATTACCAGTGCCGTTTCCACGGGGAACATTCACTGTGGATGCATAAAAACAGAACAAAAAGAAATAAGAAACTGTTAGGGACAATGTCCTCAGCTGGTGTACATTGTCAATTCCCAACATTTTGCAGTGATATTTTGGAACTGCAAGTGTGAGTCAGGCACAGGTAGAAGCAGTATGGGTCTGTGATGGAGGGCAGGTATGGCAGGTTATAATGAGTCTGAATGTTTAACTGAAGTTCATCTACCACTCAGCTGCAATTATTTTTTTTGCTCAATACAGTAGTATTGAAGGCTTTCCATTAGTAAGCTACCAGTAGCAACCTTTTTGTTAGGCTTTAAGCTACTTTTATATCCTTTTTATATTCCCACTAGCTCTGATTTCTAGTTCAGGATGAGCTACTGGTTTGCTTCATTCATTTATGCCCTGTGATTGTCAGTTAGTTAATGATCCAGATCCTCAGATGTGGTTGAGGAAAGCTTGGTACAGGTCCTGGGGCCACAGGCACAAGGCAGAGTAGCCTGACAGTCCAACTTGCACCTGTTTCCTGTGCATAAGGGGCTGTTAGAAGCTCTGTGACAAGTTTGCTGCTTAGTTTCATCATTGCTTTACTTCTCTTGCTGACCTGGGATTTTTATGTGATATACTAGGAATTTGGAATCTCTTTTTAATCCTAGTAAGTGCTATATTGCATGTTTTCCTCTTAGCTAACAGTTGCCTAAAAGTCTGTAATCTCTGACACAAGGTTTGGGTAGCTGTTATTTACATACACTAACTGAAGGGATATAAACATTCTGGAAAAGGCCTGAGAAATTTCACTAAAGCTCAAGTCCCTTGAGAAAAGCCCGAGGTAGTCACCCAAACTGGATTTATTTTCCAGTTGTAATTAAAAAAAAAAAATCTTATTTCTAAACAACATATTCTGAAACCTCAAGAGCAAGATATTGAGGAAGTCCTGATGGAAAAACTTTGTTTTTGTTGTTGTGGTTGAACTGCCACCAACTTTGTGCCACTTAATGAAATTAAAATGACTGTCCACATTTACACTGGCCTGTTTTCTAATCTCTGTTACTTAGCTATTTCCATTGTTTTTATTAGTCATTATTTTTCCACTGTGTTTTGTCTCCTCTGCTTTCAAATATGTTGGGGGGAGGGTTATATCCAATTTTAGTCAGGGTTGTATCATTCTCTTCTTAATCTTCTGTCTGTCAAAGGATTTGACACTGACATCCATCACCACAGTCCATGGGCACCTCCCATTTAAATTGTATTTGGAAAACATGGTCCCTGGTAACTTCATGAAGTCTTCTACTCTGCTCTTCTCCCTTCCTTAGTTATAAGGGTGCTGCTTGGAGTAGATTTTTGGGTTGTTATTATTTTTTTTAACCTTCTGTAACAATGCTGCCTCTGGCGGGACACAACTGAGAGTATCAATTCAGGACAAATTGCTTAAAAAAGGGCAGTTACAGCCCAAGACTGGGGTCCTTTGCACACCAAACCAGCCAGAGAAGACTGCTAACCAGAAGTCATACAAGCAATTCCCTTAGATGCTCCAGTTTCCCAGTATCACCACCACTACCACACATTACGGGGATGAATGGTTATGAAAACCAATACCCCAGTAAGAGAAAAAAGTTCTCCCAATCCCAAAGGACCAAGCCCCAGACCCAGGTCAATATACACATCAGATCTTACCCACAAATCACGGTGTTACCAATCCTTTAGAATCTAAAATCTAAAGGTTTATTCATAAAAAAAGAAAGAAATATAGACAAGAGCTAAAATTGGTTAAATGGAATCAATTACATACAGTAATGGCAAAGTTCTTAGTTCAGGCTTGTAGCAGTGATGGAATAAACTGTAGGTTCAAATCAAGTCTCTGGAGTACATCCCCCACTGGGATGGGTCATTCAGTCCTTCTTTCAGAGTTTCAGTTTGTAGCAAGGTTCCTCCAGAAGTAAGAAGCAGGATTGAAGACAAGGTTGAGGAGCTGCAGCAGCCTTTTATAGTCTCCTGCCATGTGGCCTCTCTTTCTTTGTTCCAAAGACAAGCTATCCAGCACGTGGCATGAAAAAATCTTAGAGTTCTGTTCATAGCATGTTCTCGCATGCCTTGCTGGGTCACAAGGTGTATCTGCCTTCTCTCAATGGGTCAGTAGTATAGCTTTGTATAGCAATTTGTTTGTTTGCTCCTCTGCTCTCCTGAAGGCTATTCATCTTTGAGGCATTACCATATTTGTCATGTTAATACAAGAAGCAGAATATCTAAGTTTGTTTTTCAAACATTTTATTGTATTAGTTCTGTAGATAGATATGCATACTTTTATTTTGGCTATCAGCTTTACAATTCTTCATTGAATTTAAATTAGCATTGGCCTTGAGGAATACAATAGCTGAATGAAGTGAATTGCATTATTACGAAATGTGTGAGATGTGTATTGTTAAAATTTAGCAAAATGTAAGAAAAAACATTTGGCAAAACATAACAAAAATCTGAAATTGTCTTGAGATGAATTAGATCTATAATATTTCACCCCTGAGAATTCCTCCCCCCACCATTTTATCATTTAACAAAAATGGATGATTAATGGTCATGCAAATGAGGGACAGACAACACTAGGCATATCCCAATATAGCACTAGGAAGTGTTGTGTAAGCTTCCATACCTGGTTTGCCCAGGTACCTCAATTCTTGTCATTCCCAGGTGTAATTCATAGTCATTCATGATGACAATGAATAGTCATTTGGACGGGGAAAGAGAGACTAAGAGAATCTATTGCTTAATAGTTAGGTTACTCACCTAGGGTGTGGGAAACCCACGTTTCCCACACCCTCCTTCAATGACTATTTAAGTATTTTTATACAGTGGAATAGCTTAAACAGAAAATGTTGAGAAAAAATGTCAATAGAGTATCCTAGAGTGCAGTGGTTAGGAAAATCTGCTGCAATGTGAAAGACCCATGCTCTAATCCAGTGGTGGGCATCCTGCAGCCTCCAGGTGAGACAGTGTTTACGTTGACTGTCCGCAGGCTGCCCACAGCTCCCAGTGGCGACAGTTTGCCATTCCCAGCCATTGGGAAGTTGTGGAAGTTCATGGAGTGGCAACTGAGAAAACTCAAAATTTTTAACAGTGAGGGTAATTAACCACTGGAAAAATTTACCAGAGGTTGTGGCAGATTCTTTCACTGACAATTGTTAAATCAAGATTGGATGTTTTTCTAAAAGATCTGCTCTAGGAATTATTCTGTGGAAGTTCTATTGCCTGTTATAAAGGAGTTCAGACAAGATAATCACAATGGTTCCTTCTGGCCTTCCAATTACCCCTCTGCTTTCTCCATAAAAAAGGTACTGCACTGGCAGCTAGCATTCAAATTACCTTCTAATGCATCTCAGTTCTAGCCTAAAAGGATACTCCTCCCCATGTGAGAGGAGAGTACAGCTGGTCAAAAATGTTCATGTGGAAAATTTCAGTTCTGACAAAAAAAGAATTCATTCGGAAACTTTTGAAATACATTATTTTGGTTCAAATGTTATTTTGTTTCAGTTTTTGGAAACAAAAACATTTTGCTTCATTTCATAATTTATGTGGAAAATGAAAAAAAATTCATTGGGAATTTTTTCTATGAAATCTTTCTTGGGAAATACTTTGCTTGTCTGACCTGCTCTACAGGATAACCCAGCTCTCTTTCTCTGTCTGAACAATCATTGGCATTTTACAAAGCCTGCCAAGAACAGTGTTTATAGTGGTGGTTGTGGTGATTTTGAGGTGCATGCTTGTGCCCTAGACACTGGAGCGTGATCACAGCTCATTTCTTGTAGCTCAACAAAGAACCAGCAGAGAATAATGTCTTTTTGTCTCTACTGAACCTGAGTGGGATTTTCATGAATATCCTAGTGATGAAAAGCTTCATATGCCGCTACCAATCCCCTGAGCCATTCCGTCCTGCAGACTCAATTGAAAATTCACTTCACTGGAAGCAAAATATGACTTTTTACCTTTACACAAAGTCAGAAGTTCTGATTTGGCTGCATGTCCTGGATCTTCAGATGTAGTTCAAACTGCAAGGTTCCTCTTTATGTATAGTTGCTATCTAGTCTAGAGTTCTCTCTCCAGTCCCTTCTACTGCCATTAGTAGTGTCCCTTTATATTTTTATTTAAATAGGGCAGCAGAACCTTAATTTGGATTTGATTATGAAATTACAAGTAAATATTATCTTTTAAAATGATCCATTGATAAAGGCTTCCCAGGTAAAATAAGAGGATGTCTTTTTTTCATAATTGTATACAGTATAATTGAAGTTCATATAGTTATGTGCAACATAAATTAATGATCTCACTCAGTCCTGTGCATGTGATCATTCCCTCTATTCGACATTGGTAAGGCCTCATCTGGAGTACTGTGTCCAGTTTTGGGCCCCACACTACAAGAAGGATGTGGAAAAATTGGAAAGAGTCCAGCAGTGGGCAACAAAAATGATTAGGGGGCTGGAGCACATGACTTATGAGGAGAGGCTGAGGGAACTGGGATTGTTTAGTCTGCAGATGAGAAGAATGAGGGGGGATTTGATAGCTGCTTTCAATTACCTGAAGAGGATGGATCTAGACTGTTCTCAGTGGCACCTGATGACAGAACAAGGAGTAATGGTCTCAGGTTGCAGTAGGGGAGGTTTAGGTTGGATATTAGGAAAAACTTGTTCATTCAGAGTGGTGAAGTAATGGAATGAGTTACCTAGGAAGGTGGTAGAATCTTTTTCCTTAGAGGTTATGGTCAGGCTTGACAAAGCCCTGGCTGGGATGATTTAGTTGGGAATTGGTCCTGCTTTGAGCAGGGGGTTGGACTAGATGACCTCCTGAGGTCCCTTCCAGCCCTGATATTCTATGATTCTGTGTATTAAAGTTCTTACTATGCTGAAGGGCTCATGAGCATTATATTCGATACTGAAGTCCTTATAAGGTGCTAAGAATCCAGAGGTCTCTCTGGTGTTGTTTTTTTAATCAAGCATATGAAAAAGACAGATCTTGAAACACAAAGATTTCATTTCAAGCTAAATGAACAAGTAATATATCTATTACACATACAGAGAGCCTGCTTTTAATTTACATATTTTGAATTTCATTATCCAAGGATTCATTTTCTTAGTGGTGGCTTACACATGAAAATATATAACAAATACTGCATTTTTATAAGTCTTATCATCAAAGTACAAACTGTAGACTTAAAGTGCAGGAGCCACATTTCATTTTTCATCTTGACAAATTTGTTATCAAACAGCTGCATGAGCTGTGAGAAAATATACACTTTTTTGCTTTTCTTTAATAAAAAAGATAAAAAGAGGTTGCAAGCTTATGTCTTCTTAGACATGTACAAGAAAAGAAGTTTGCTTTTTTGATATTTTGTTTTGACAAATAACTAAATATTCTGTCTTGAAAAATCTACAGTAGGAAGAACTAAGGGTGAGATTTTGCAGTTGGTTTTTTGCAATGTATTGCTCTTTTAAGACTGTAAAATGTTGCACTGATATCATGTGGACTTATTCTTCCGGTTATGACTTCTCTCAATTATAACATGAAAGGTGCAATTTTTCAGAATTTATTACAGTAGTTGGGATATTAATAAAGAAGAAAAACTAAGTTATTGAATTTTTTTCATGTTTGATTATCTATCTTAGATACTTACATGGGCCTCATCACTGTAAGACCTGAGCACCTCACAGTCAAAAAATTTACTTCCCCCCATGACACTCCAATGAGGAACTGATGTACTATTATCCCTATTTTACAGAGGCACAGAGAGGCTAAGGGACTTACTCAATGGCACATGGGAAGTTGGCCGTAGAATAATTATTTTCATAACTATAAATGTCTTTATTGTAACAGAATCATAGTCCTTTGGGTTAACCCATGGCCCAGCATGCTTGTTGCAGAGACATAGCCTGTTTAAGGCCAGAGTTTTAGGTGTTCTGGTTGCCAGAATGAGCATAGTACTGAGGAGTCAGGTGACTGCCTGTGGGGACTGCATAAAAAGTAGTTGTAGCTCAATATGGGAAAGACCAGAGTTGGGGAAGAATTGTGACTGTAGCCCAATTCTTTAATGGTTGATAATTATTGATTTCTAACTGAAAGAGATGGGGGTGGTAGGGTTTTAGTCCCAGAATCAGACACATCAAAAATAAAAAATATCAAGGTCAATATCTAATTGGGAACCCCGGTGTGCACAATGAAGACACTTACACTGGGGACAAAGCAAAGCTTTGCCACTTTTATTAGCACAATTAGTAGAGACAGAAAAGCTTCAAACCGCATAAATATATAACAGTAATAAACAGTTAGTTATCTTTTGTACCATCCCTTGTGTTTACTAATATACTCCCATCCTTCCGTGGAGATCTGGTAGTGAAATACAAAGAACTTGCTCTGTCCCTGGCATGCCAAACGAGTCAGATGGTCCAGACCAAAGCTGAGATCAACCAATCCTATTTACATGGTGGTCTGGCTTATTATAGGGCCTAAGGCCTGTCATGAATATTCATTCAAACTGATTAATAATTTTAGCTTATTATCATATACATCAAATTGTTGCCATGGCAAGTTCATGGTTAAGTATCAGCCAACAATTCTATCCTAAATTATCCATGCCTAGTCTGAGTTCAATGTTCCTGTGGTTATTTGGTTTTGTTATATACAAACTTCTCTCTTAAGCATGCTATTCCCAGTTCTTCAAAACTCAGGTTGATGGTTGGGCCATTTAGCTATGCCAGAGTTCAGAGGCCTCAAGCCTAATGCTAACTGTTTAAGCTGATGTCTTAAAGGATTCTGTAGGTTCCTTGCATTACTGCAAAGTAAAATAAAATGCTAAAGCTAGCTCTATGGGCTACAGTGACTAAGGCTGTCCCTTAGTCAAATTTGCCACTTAGTTTCACCAATCCTTTACTTCCCTTGCTGACTTGAGATTTTTCTGTGGTATACTAGGAATTTGGAATCTCTTTTTAAACCTATTAAGCGGTATATGCCATGTTTTCCTTTTAGCTAACAGTTGCCTAGAAGTCTAATGTCTGACACAAGGTTTGGATAGCTGGGATTGATCTACTCTAACTGAAGAGATGTAAACATTGTTATCTGTCAAACCGTTAGCTAGACCGAGGACTGAAATATTGAAATTGTTTAGCATCTTGAGTCTGCTTAATAGCTGCTCCATCTAGTTTATAACTTGTCTCTAGAGTTAGTTGAAACTTGAAATGTCCATTCTTCAGGAAATTCTGGTGTTTTTTTAAATAAATCCTGAATTTGAACAAAAAGTTGCAATTTTGAGATTTCCTCAGAAACAAAATTTCTGGGAGGAGAGGGAAATAGTTTTGTGTCAATCAAAATGTTTTGATTTGGATTTCATTTTTTATAATTATTTATGTTTTCATTCTGTTTGATATTTTTGTTGTATTTTATATTTTAAAATGAGGGTTTATTTCAACGTAAAAAAACAAAATATACATTTTTATAATTCTTTGTTATTCTTTATTATTATTGTTAATTATCGTTTGTTATACCTGTTTTGGGCTCATGTAAAAGAGGACTGCTGGTTCCTCAAATGTGGCTTTCTCCTATACTATTAATGTCTCCGTGAGGTATCTGAGAGAATAAATCCTTGTTCAGATCCCACGCCAGTGTTCAAGATAGTAAGAGGGAAGCGTTGGTAACTGCAAACCTAATTAGCATCTTTGGTCATGTTTATACAACACTTATGTCGGCAAAACTTTGTCACTCAGGTGTGTAAAAAAAAACAAAAAAAAAACACCCCCCTAAGAAACATTACTGCAAAGTAAAATAAAATGCTAAAGCTAGCTCTATGGACTACAGTGACTAAGGCTGTCCATGGAGGATAGGTAGGAGGCCTGGTGTACAAGATTTCACTTCTCTGGGGTGGATGGGAGCCACGCTGGCTCACTGTGCACTGAGTGGTCTGGGGAAATAGTCCTGCTGGGGTCTCCCTTGGTAGCTCTTGTGGTAGTTGGCTGCACTGTGGCCCCACCGGAGCCGAGGCCAGGCATAACAACAACCACTGGGTCAGGAGGCTCAGGCTCTCAGGCAAGGCTGAGCCATAACAACAGTTATGAGCCCCGGCCTTAGGTCAGGGGCAGGGCAACACACACTGAGTCAGAATGCTCAGGCCCTCTGGCAGGGCTGAGCGGTAATAGTAGTTTTAAGCCTGGCCCTAGGTCGGGGCAGGGCAACAAACACTGAGTCGGGGTGCTCAGGCCTTCAGGCAGGGCTGCGCAGTAATAATAGGCTTCGGCCTCCTCAGGCCAGGGAGAGGGGGAGTCTGCCATCCTGGAGTTGGGTGGCAGTGGGGATGCAGGCCTTCCCACTCCACTGCGTCCCAGCCTAGGGCCCTAGCAGCAGCTGAAGGTCCGCTGCTTAGTCAGTGGGGATCCTGGCCGCAACACACTCGAATAGGCTCCGGTAATGCAGCAGCCAGACTGGGGTCAGCTGCCCCCGGGCTACTTCCGTACTCCCCCTCAGGCCTTACCTGGGTCCTGACGTCGGCCTCTGCAGGGTCCAGGAGCATGGGTTCATCACGGCCGGGGCAGGTTGGCAGGTCTGGTCACTCCTCCGGGTAGCTGGCACAGGGTAGCTCTGGCAGCTCCTCTGGGTAGCGGGTGCGGGGTAGCTTCGGCAGCTCCTCCGGGTAGCGGGCGCAGGGTAGCTCTGGCCAGCCTGGGCAGCTGTCTTGGGCCACAGGAGCCTCCCAGTCTCGAGCTCCCCTAGGGATGTCTGCTCTCTCCGGTGGCTGGGGCCCTACTGAGTTCTGAGGGCCGGCCTTTATAATTCTGGGTCGCCGCCTGACCTTTGAGGGGTGGGCTCAGAGCTCCCTAGCTCCGCCCACTCTGGCCTCTGGCTGGGCTCTTCCTCCTCCGGGGTGGAGGGGAGCCACACCGCCTCACTACACCTGGGACTATAGCATAAGAGGGCTTTAGTCTGAAAAGAGCCTTGAAGAACACAAAAGCTCCCAACCAGGGAGAGGCCTTATGAAAAGCCTAGAATGAAACATCATAAATGAAGCAGCCCAGGAGGAAAGTGACACAAGTGTGTCAAGTGACGTGGACAGACTTTGCATATTTGTGGTCTGTAGGTTGGAACCTGAAGTAGAGAAATGGCTTGGGTTTCTCTGCAGTGCTATCTTGAGGTGGTGAAAATAAATTGCTGCGTTGAGGGGAAAGGACTGACTGAGCCCTAAGAATGGGGACCAGAACATTTGGATTATGATGGAAAAAGAATTGGCTAGAGTCTCTAGAGAGGGGCCTGAAAGGACCACTGAGTCCAGGGAACGGGCTGTGGCACAGCAAGAGGTGGACTTTTGTTAATCCCCAAGAGGAAGGATTCTTATAGAAGTTTGGCCAGAGGACTAAATGTCAAGATACAACCCATAGGTTACTACACTCATAGACTGAGATTCATAGACTTTAAGGTCAGAAGCGACCATTATGATCATCTAGTCTGACCTGCACAATGCAGGCCACAGAATCTCGCCCACCCAGTCCTGTAACAAACCTCTAACCTATATCTGAGTTATTGAAGTCCTCAAATTGTGGTTTAAAGATCTCCAGCAAGTGACCCGTGCCCCACGCTGAAGGAAGACGAAAAACCTCCAGGACCTCTGCCAATCTGCCCTAGAGAAAAATTCCTTCCCGACCTCAAATATGGTGATCGGTTAAACCCTGAGCATGTGGGCAAGACTCACCAGCCAGCACCCAGGAAAGAATTCTCTGTAGTAACTCAGATCCCACCTCATCTAACATCCCATCACAGAACACTGGGCATATTTACCTGCTAATAATCAAAGATGAATTCATTGCCAAAATTAGGCTATCCCATCATACCATCCCTTCCATAAACTTATCAAGCTTAGTCTT